>NC_081192.1:43713224-44063849 GCF_902713425.1 Acipenser ruthenus
CAAACCTTCTAATACAGCCCTAGACAATAGCCATTGACATGGAGAGCAGAATTGTGTTCATACAGTACCTGTAAATGTTTAACAAAGCATTAATTGTGCATTTTGACTAAACAAACACTGAAGTGCCCAAGCGTGGCATTTAATATGTAACGTTATCAAAACTTCACATCTTCTCCAAGTATTGTATTTAGCTAATTCTGTCCCAGGTCACCGCCACAGGGATTAATGGTTGATGCAAGTAATTGGCAGTAAAATAAACAGGCCACAATGGGTTAGCTGGTAGGGCCATTGTTTTCACTGTGGCTGTACAGACATTCTGACTTCATGTCGCACTTGATAACATTGTGAGTTTAAATATATGTTTTTTTGTTTTAACTTCCTTGGGCTCTTCCTGACTAGGTTGTAGCATATGGAATATAAATTATAAGTTGACAGACTAACATTGCTCACTTCAGGCAACCAGGGACCACTTGCTGTAAGGTAGTCTTTGAAGAAAGAAGCAGACATTGATACAGGGAATGCATCTGCGTGTTGAAGTAAAACGTGGAGCCGTCACCAAGGAGAGAATTAGACGGGAATGAAAGAATTTGAGGAAAACAAACTGTAATTTTTATATATTTAAAAAAAAAAAAAAGCGAAATCTTTACCTTTTCTATTCAGGGTGTAGATCAATTTGTTTGCAAGACTAAACTGTTTTCTTTCTTTTTTCCCCTCTGCAGTTTGTTGCATATTTAAGGGCCCCAACATAAGGCTCGGCGAACCCTATTTGGCAACTTGGTTTATGATTGTCGGCTTTGCGGAATACGGCTGAGATGAAAGGATTTGTTGATGAACCAAACTACACTATTGACCTTTTGGAAGAAGGAACAACTCTTAGTGATGTCATTGATAATCATATTTATGAGCAGGCTCTGGTAAGTGGATTTTGATGTGATAATGGAGTGGTTGTCCATCCACTATTGTTGACCATCCACCTTTTTTAAACAAATGTTCTACGTATTTAAATGACAAGATTTTTTAATGGCGTGTTTGCCTGTTTTGATGACCTCCAAAGCAATTGAGTGGTCCCAGCCATATCTCATAGAAGAATGTAAAGAAATGTAAAATAAATGCATGCAGTACCTTGCAGTACTTTTCTAATCTGTTTTCCCACTTTTTTAAACTCCAGGCTGAAAAGAATGCCTTTTTTGTGGCAGACCTTGGGAACATAGTAAAGAAGCATGTCCAGTGGCAAAACGTGATGGCCCAAATAAAACCCTTCTACACTGTGAAGTGTAATACCAGCACTGCTCTTATTGAGATTCTCGCAGCTCTGGGGATTGGCTTTGCTTGTGCCAGCAAGGTAAGTGTGTGTGTGTGTGTGTGTGTGTGTGGGGCGGGGTTGGGTATTTCTAGCTTTACTGGGGAAGTAGTGTATGTATCCTACATTCAACTGAATTTTGCCACAGTCCAAAGTGCCTAATAATGTATGTCCTGTTTTGATTTAAAGAGGACATTAACTTGTAAAGATTTGTAATAGATTATTCTAGCATACAATTCTATGCAATATGGATCTTTTTTTATTTATTTTGAATGCTGTAAAATAGTCACAGTAAATAGTACATTTGCTTACCATGTGTTCTAAACAAAACAGTCTGACTCTAAAATTGGCTTTTGATGCTGAATGTGTGTGAACAGTGGCTGGTTAGGTCAGCTTGTTGATTTCCATCACCTGTGCGCAGTCCTGCAGCCAGTAAAGATGGTGTATCTATGAAAGCCAGAATACAGAAAATTTAAAGGTGAAACTGCAAAAATTGATTTTTAAAAAGCTATGCGAATGTAAAAAACAAAAATCCAGTAAGACTAGCTTAATTTACGCAGTCCAATGCCATGTTTACACACTGAGATTTGAGTCCAGTGGAAGAAAGGCATTTGTTTTTATTGTGGTTTTTGTTTCTTTTCTTCCTATTCTCAGAATGAGATTGCTTTGGTGCAGAGCTACGGTGTTGCCCCTGAAAACATCATGTACACCAGCATGTGTAAGCAACTTTCACAGATCAAGTATGCTGCCAAAAATGGCATTGACATCCTGGTCTGCGACAATGAAACGGAACTGATGAAGATTGCTCGCAACCATCCTAGTGCCAAGTGAGTAGCGCTGCCACTGAACATCTTTTACTACAGCCCCCTAACTGCTGAATACTTTTCATCATGTCCCCACATTTTCATCACTGACACCAACAATGTCATTCTTTACTTTTTACAATAGTTACTATAGGTAAATTTTAAGTGTGTTTTGGTTTGCTTTGTTTTCATTTAATTATGTCCTGTATAACATGAAATCTAGCTTCTAGTTGTAGTCAGATTTTTTTTTTGTTTGTTTTTTCTCAAACTTGTTTTCAGTTTACATATAAACTTGTATGCCAGCTTGATTGACAAAGCATTTAAATATTTTATGTTGAAATATCCGTTTTGTGTTCTTTTGTCACTATTTTTTGTTTAGGTGTCTTGTGTTTGGTATTACACATTTTAATAAAACTGATTTGCTGCCTTGTTAGCAGTGTAATGTGAACAGGGTTGGGGTCAATTCCCTTTTTAATCTATTCCAATTCCTCAAATTATTCATTTTGAAGGAGCTGGAATTTATTAACGGCAATGGGATTGGAATTGAATAAAGGGAATTGAACCCAAATCCTGCTTTGAAGTTACAATCTTATTCTTTTTTGGTGTTGCTCTTGATGTGCAGTTGACAATAGTATTGTTGCGTTGTGAATTTTAAAAGAAACTGTACGTTACTCGGTTTGTAATGCTTTTCTTTGAAGAATTGTGAAGACGGCCTTGTATAAGGTAACATTTTAAATTTATATTCCAGCACCGAGCCAACTCGGCTTGCTGCAGCCACAATCTGATGTCTTGATAGCTAGGCCCTGATTGCTAGTTTTCTCTCCTGTACAGGACATTTGCTCTTTAGGTTCTCGAGACTCCTCAGCACTGGAGCAGGAGGGCTGTGACCTAATCGACCTTCTACTTCTGACAGTCTCCAGGCTTTGATGTAAACCAACTGTGCCCCAATCATCTTGTCCTTCTCTTAGGCTCTTGCTGCACATCGCAACTGAGGCCAGCAGCGAAGGGGAGGAGATGAGTATGGATTTTGGTTCTACACTGAAGAATTGTCGTCAACTTTTGGAATGTGCAAAGGAGTTGGGAGTTGAAGTAGTGGGTGTCAAGTGAGTACTGCATTTGTTTTAATATAGAAGGAATACTTAAAAAAAAAAAAAAAAAAAAAATTCAGATGATTAATCAAAGACATTGATAAGCTTTTTGCTGAAATGTTGGTCATACATTCCCTTTTTAGTATTACTGTACATTCTACCATAATTGTATAATTTAACATAGTTGTGATAATTGTTGTGCATGTAAAACAAGCTTCCCAAAGAACTGAGAAATGTTGTGCCACCTTGGAAGATTGTTTAAAAAATAACTATAAATACAAATGATTTAGAAAGGATATTCAGCTGTGCCAGCTTTTACAGCTGGTATTAAATTGGGGATTTTGGTATCATTTTAATTCCCTATTTTTGCAGACACCAGGTATATATTTTTGTGAACAGTTCAGTATTACCGGAGGTCAATTTTCTGTTGGGACTATTCTGATTTTATGCAACTGAGACTTCACAATTCAAAATGCGCACCATTTTTTCCATTCCCTTTTTATATTGACCCAATGTGCATTTTCACAACAGGTACTTGCTATTTACAAACTACAACAGGTTGTTTGGGCCTGCAACTTTCATTTTTGTTTGTTTGTTTGTTTTTATTTATTTATTTATTTATTTTAAATCTGTCACTGAATTAACTGTCCTTTTTTGTTCCTTCAGGTTTCATATTTCAAGCTCCTGCAAGGATCTGCAGGCTTACACACATGCGGTCTCTGATGCTCGCTGTGTGTTTGATATGGGGGTAAGTTGATTGCCCATGTTTAGTAAAACTAACCAATAGATTGTGATAAATGCAAATACTATTTAATATAAAGGGAGAGGCTGTAAATGATACTACGAAGTCAGAAATAACACTTTGTGGTTAGAAACAGTAAATATTACATTTGCAGTGGACATGGCTGTAAATGGATTGACATCTTTCCCACAAGGGGGCACTGTTTCCAAATGATGCTGTTTTGCAACGCTACAGATTGATGTTGCCAGTTGTATTTTTTTTTTTGTTTTGTTTTGTTTTTTCCCTCAAATGATTTGTCGGATGTTAAAGTTGTGAATAAGATACTAAAGCTTTGGATCAATGTTTTGATTTCAGGCAGAGTTTGGTTTTAACATGAGCATTTTGGATATTGGTGGTGGATTCTCTGGAGCAGAGTTTCAGCTGGAAGAGGTGTGTAAACGTAACTAATTTTTAATCAAACGGACCATTCATGTTGCTGTATGATTCGGTTGTAAAATGTAATCTGCAGCCTTTTAGCCAAAAGCTCACAATTAAACAGTCAAAAATCTAAATTAAGTTTACAATTTGTCCCTCAATTTTCTTGACTGCTGGTAACACGGATACCCTGGGACCTTTATTTTCCATTGCAGGAGGCCCTCCATTGTCTATCAATTCATCCTCTAATGCATATACACTACCGGTCAAAAGTTTTAGAACACCTCCATTTTTCCAGTTTTTATTGAAATTTATGCAGTTTAATGTCTCAATGTACTCTGAAATTAAAGCAAAGCATAGAACAAATAAACAATTGGAGATGAAAAAGAAATCATGGAATCGTTTTGTTTAACAAAATTTAATCTCAATTTTTGACTCCTCAAACTAGCCACCTTTTGCAGATATAACAGCCGAACACACTCGTGGCATTCTTTCTACAATGGAAATCAAATATTGTTCGGAAAGTTCTTCCCAACACTGTTGCAGAAGTTCCCACAAATGTGTTGCACTTGTAGGTTGTTTTGCTTTCACCCTTCTGTCCAGTTCATCCCAAACCAGCTCGATGGGGTTTAAGTCTGGAGACTGTGCTGGCCATTCCATGATTTGAAGCCTACCGTCTTGTTCTTTTCTTCTAAGGTAGTTCTGACATAGCCTGGAGGTATGTTTTGGGTCATTATCTTGCTGTAGGATGAACCCCTGACCAACTAGGCGTATACCAGTGGGTATTGCATGGCGCTGCAAAATGCTGTGGTAGCAGTTTTGGTTCAGGGTGCCACTCACTCTGTGCAAGTCGCCGACTCTGGATCCAGCAAAAGAGCCCCAGACCATCATGCTTCCTCCTCCATGTTTGACAGTTGGCATCACACACCGAGGACCCATCCTTTCGCCTACCCGACGGCGTACAAAAACCCTGCGTGATGAACCGAAGATTTCAAATTTTGATTCATCGGTCCATAAGACCTTCCAGTCTTCAGTAGTCCACTGGCGGTGCTTCATGGCCCAGGCAAGCCTCTTTTTCTTATTTTGCCATCTTAGCAATGGCTTTCTTACTGCCACTCGACCTGTCAAACCTGCAGCTCGAAGTCTTCTCTTCACAGTTGAAACTGAGACTTGCTTACTTCGACCAGTGTTAAGCTGTGCTTGAAGCTGTTGTCCTGTGAGCCGCCTATCACGCAAGCTGTTGACTCTCAGAAACTTGTCTTCTGATTCTGTTGTGGCTTTGGGTCTGCCAGACCTCTTCCTGTCAGTTTCCTCCAGTTTCCAAGTGCCTTTTGATGGTGTAGGAAACTGTACTCACTGACACCTTGGCTTTCTTTGCAATTTTTCTAAAGGAAAGACCTACACTTTTAAGGGTTATAATGGTCTGTCTGTCTTCATTTGTTAATTGCCTTTTTCTCGCCATTATGAGAGCAATATACTACTTCTTGCAGTACAATGCTGTCCAAATAATGCTTAAGAGGGTGTGGTAACACAGTCTATTCCAACACTGCTTTTATACAGACAGAGGGTTTGTAAGTAATCAACAAAAGTTAGGACACCTGTAGGAATTGTTAGCATCAACTTTCAAGGCTTAATTTACTTCCATTGCTGCAGAACAGCTGTAAGTTGTTAACCCATTACTTGTTCCCTGAAAAAGGCCTTTTTGTATAACTCTGAAATGTACATTATTTTTCAGTTTTTGGTAACCTAAACTTTTTTTTTTTTTTTTTTTTTAACCTCTGGCAGTTTACCGCTTACCTTTGTACCATTTCAGGTTATTCACTGTACTTGAACTGCTTAAATTTCAATAAAAACTGGAAAAATTGGGGTGTTCTAAAACTTTTGACCGGTAGTGTGTGTATATATATATATATATATATATATATATATATATATATATATATAATGTGTGTGTGTAGCATTTCTTAGCTGTTTTGTAAGTGTGTGGTTTTTATTTTGTGTTTGTTTTTTTTTTTTTTCTCTCCCCACAGATTTACAGTGCCATCAGTCCATTACTGGATATCTATTTCCCACCAGAATCTGGTGTCTCTGTTATTGCTGAACCTGGAAGTTACTATGTGGCGGCTTCATTTACACTTGCAGTGAACATAATTGCCAAGAAGGTGGTTGCTAGGGATCAGAATAAGGGTAAACTAAAAATACCCATTTTCAATTGTTTTACTTTATTACACTATTTTGTACTGTTTTAAAAATTAATACATTAAATATTTGTTCTTTCAGAACTTGAACCATCTCCAAATGACGAACCAGCTTATATGTATTACATGAACGATGGCATTTACGGGTCTTTTGCTAGCAAGCTGACTGACAACACAATTGCTGTTCCCTCAGTTCATAAGGTTGGCTTCATGTTCATCTTGTATCTGTGCAAACATGTTGATGGTTTGAACTGCAGGGTGTACAAAAAGCTATAGTTGTATGAGAAGTAAACACTGTTTTTAATCTCTACAGAAGTACAGCAAGGAAGAAGCGTTGTTTGCGAGCAGTTTGTGGGGCCCGTCTTCCGATGCTCTTGATCAGGTTGTCGAGCACTGTCTGCTGCCTGAGCTGAATGTTGGAGATTGGGTGATTTTTGACAACATGGGAGCAAACACCTTGGGAGAGCAGTCTGCTTTCAACGATTTTCAGAAGCCTCCAGTTTACTATCTGATTTCGGCATATGATTGGTAAGGGATTTACAGCAAAACTTGTTGACCAATAATGAATGCATTGAACAAAACCGTATGTCTTAACTATTCAAGATTATAGTAAGAAATGGTCAGTTGCGAAAAGCTTATGTTGGCATTAGTGGTGTGGATTATGATTGCATTAGTTAATGGAGGCTATATCCGCTACCTTCAAAAGTAGTTTTTCAAAATTGGTAGGTCTTTGCTATGTGTGTCATTGTGCTTTCAGTCAATGAGGGTATTAAGAGCTGCACTGAATTTGTACAGAGGAAGTACAAGAACTTTTTTGGGGGGGGGGGAGATAAATAAGCGTAACTGCAAATACAATGTTGGGTTATTTCTTTTTATCCTTAGGTACGAGATGCAGGATGCTGGAATAATTTTGGACACCACAATGAAGAACTTCTTCTTCGTGCCGTCTTGCTTTCACGCAAGTCAAGAAGACCGGATTTCCGCTCCTGCTTAACTTTGACAATTCAATTATTTAAGCCTTCGAGTTTGATCCTGTAGCTTGTCCAGTCAACATTCCAAGGTGGAAGGAGACTGTGAAACAATCTTGAGTAGAGCTGTGAAGAAACAGAAGACTTGAGTAGCAGGGCTAACTGGGACCAGACAGAGTTGGTTTTAATGTTTAATTGCATTGTCAAAAAAATGTGTCAAATTTGAATTTGCAAGTTAATGTATCAAATAACCCCACGACCCCCTCTCCCACGTACAATATGCAACAAAATGGATGACTTGGTAGAGATGGAATCTGAACACTGGGTTCTCTGCTCAATGTTTACATACGTGTTCAAAACTTTTTTTTTTTTGTCGTCTGCCCAAGATGTAACAGTTTCTGTAGAAAAACAGGTGTGACTTCATTAAAATATTAAGTATGTGTAGCATATGTAAAATTGTGCTTTTAATCTGTAGTGTAGCAATTGTGAAATCTCATCATTACTTTGTGGTCTGACCTATCTTTTGTATAATTGCAATAAACCTCGTGTGTAGCTTTTTGCTATTGTCATAATCAGTTCAGAAGTGTTAGGGTTGTACAGTCTTGGGCTGGTAAAGCTCTAACTGTTAAATTGTATACCTATACAATATTGCAGAGTGTCAATTTGCAGTGTTACAAAAGTGTATTGTGTGTGTTTTTTTTTTTAAATTGAAATTGACTTGGTGCGATTTAATCTCATGCCTAATATACAATTACATTTGTACCATGATTCCTCTGACCCTGGTAGAGCTTTTGAATGCTACTTTTCCCACTGCACTTTTTTTAAGCACCCTACCAATTGTATTAGGTGCATTTTTTTTTAGATGTCCAGAGAGCACAGAGCTTTTAACATTGACATAAACCCCCCACTGCCAACATGAGATCTGGTTTGATGTCGCACTCTGTTGCCCCCTCCCACCCCCCAGTCAGCTTGCAGCATCCTGCTGTTGTACAGAAACAGCAGGCTCTTTGTAGCAAGTCTTTTAAAAGGGAACACGAGGCAAGGAGAAAAGCATGTGCAACCTTTCATTGCATGGTTTGATTTTTATCATCTGTGTGTGCTTATTTTATAGCACCCCACTAGGAATGGTAATGCAAAATGTGTGAGTGGTGTAATGCACTGTTCTTCCCACCCAGGGTACAAATGTAGTGTCTGGTCAGTAATTCAGCAGAGAGTTGCTGCACATAGATTTGTGGGGGAAATCTATTAATATTACTTATAGGGCTACAGATTTTCTATTCTGGGGAATAGCAAATTCCTTTTTTTCAAAATGAACAATTCTGTGTTTGTTTTTTTGGTTTATTTTTCCCCCCACCCTTTTTATCAATTTCTTTAAGCAGGGCATTTGAACATAAATATAATGTTGATATATGTTCAAATAAGTAAATTTAATAAATATGACTACAATTGTTTATTATAATTTATTAAGATTTTCAATTACTCTTGTTGCTGTAAGTAAAGCACTCTGTCTCTTGCTGAAACCTTGCATTTTTTTCTTCTTTGGTGCAACTGCCATGTTAAGTTTTAGCAGAGACGTGAGTGAAGTCACATGATGAATTAACTCAATTTGGCTGGGTGAAGGGCAAAAAAACAACCCAGAACTCTGGAGTTACGAGGAGAAAGACAACACTGCAAAATTCCATTCCCAGAATGCTTAATTCTGTTCCCAATGTCTAATTCCGCAATCATGGAAAATCAGTTACCCTATACTTGGATGTGTGTCCAAATGTTTGGAAATGATTTAATAAGTTGAAATGTAATGTAAGAATTTGTAAAATGTACAGAATTCCAGTACTATGGGCAGAATTCCAGTACTGTGTTTACTGTTGGAGTACTAGCATTATTAATTTAACCCTTGAGTTGAAGATTAATTGGTAACTTTTTTTTTCTGGAAGAGAATTAAGAAAAGTGTGTTGTAGATCACAGATTTGAACCTATATTTTCTACAAGCACTAATGGACCATAGCCCACTTTAACTGTAAACATGTGTACTTGTCAAGGTAATGAAATGAATTAATTTAATACACTTCTTTGACTGAATACAGACTTGTTTTATTGATTTATTCTTCTCTTAAACTGTTACTCAGCATGTTACAAAAAACATAAACAGGCAAAAGTTTCAGCTGTCTTTGGTGTGCTGAGGACACCGGATTCAAATAAAATACATTTTTCCCTGAATTATTTTGGGGGTAAAATCTCTGAAGAAGCTTCTGGGACATAACGGGAAATGCTGCTTCATATCCTTGGTCTATAACCACAGTGGTAGCTGGTGCCAGTCACTTTGTCACTTGATGTGTCAAATGCATGCATTAGTCATTTTTGTATATGGCTCTTGAAGTGGCTGCTGTAGGGGTAACTGTCATGCTTACTAAAATTTGTCATAAATTCAACAGCCAAAAAACAGCAGCATTAATCGATGCATCATTGTTTAATGGCATGGAATTGTACTTACTAGTATTATTAAAGGGCTTCTCTTCTGGCCCTTCAGTTTGTATCCTTTATTGTTATCTTGTATTAATGTATTGCAGATGGCAGCTATAAAATCCAGCAGCAAATATGCATCCCACACTTTTAATACCATGATAACTTGAAGGGACAACGCACAAATGGTGACAATAAGTTGATTTGGCAAAATAAGCACTAAAACACAGGACTAGAAGTAATGCAGAAGTAATACATTTTAATTGATATAGAGCCAAACTCCTCACCAGCAATCTTAAACACAGTAATCATTGAGGGTCTGAGCGCATTCATTTCACAAGCATTTCTGTGTTGCATGGGACAGCATTGGTCTGATGGGTCACTGAATGCACCAATAGAAAGGGGGGAGTATGAGTCAACACCCATGAAACAGTAGCACTCATTTCAGAGTAAGTTTCAGTACTACCAGTACCAACAAGGAACGCAATTCAGAAGAGCCAGGTTTGATTTCAGTGGCTTGTGAGACTATCAAATAGCCCAGAACTTTATTTTAAGATCTTCTTTTGCAACAGGAGAATTAAAAATAGAATGATTTGCACCAGAACTCCCTGAGAACAAGGAGGTTTTGCCCCTTCATCAGGGTACGATTTGTCAAATTTCCAGGGGGGGGGATTAAATAGACAAATAACAAAACATCATGGCAAGCCTTTATACAACTGTAGAACACAATTTAAACAGTTAAGAGAATGACTAAGTTATTTATTTATACTGAATCAACTGCTAAAAAATATTTAGGGATCACACATTTGCCAAATCTGCCATCATTCAGGATAAATGAGGTATAAAAAGAAAGCAAAAACTACCTATGCTTACTGCAACTAAAATAATGTTAAAACACACTCATGACAAGTACTTGCGTTGCACATAAACTCATTGATAACTAACCTCTTCATTTCTTTTTTCTTTAGTATGCACTTCCGATGATAAAAAATAAGAGTTTGAAGTACAGCAGCTGAATGACATAGTTGATTTTCATTAGTTAATTTGTCTTGCTACGGCGCATACAGCACTACTGTTGGATGACAATAACGGCTGAGTGGAAGCCAAGCTTGGTGATCCGGCTCCAGTGAAACCAAACTGCATTCCTTTTTTTTATCATGTTAATACAATATGCTGCTGACCTTACAACCTGAAATGCTTAGACCAAGCTTTTTGAAGTCTTTTTGAAGTTTGCACAAAAGTGAGGTAGCATACATTTATAATTTTAAATATCAGATGTTTAAAATGTTCAGAAGAAAGCCATTGTAAATTCTAGATCTTTTATGGGCGGACGGGCTGAGGGACGTACATTTATCCCCCCTTGGAATGACAACTGAAAGTGCAGTCCCAGGGAAAAAAAAGCAGAGCCAGGGAAATCACCCCCCATCAAATCGCACCCTGACCTTTATATTGGGCCTTATCAATCTGCTGTAGCATTCCCTACCATGCTCTCTATTACCATGTTTTACTATTCTAAGTATGTCATACCTGTAACAACTCTATATTACATTGTATTACATGTCATTACCAGGTTTAATAATTGTAGAAGTGAATTGGTGTAAACACAGTTACTACCTCCTCTTTAAGGTAACACCTGCAACACGCAGCACAAACTCTTGTATAAATAGGAATCCCCTCACATGACTGATAAGAACATTAAGCCAATTTATCCAATCTGCAGTTTATACAGGCAGCACCTCCCTTTTGCAAGAGTTTGAGGCTTGACAGATAATAGTAGGCATTTATTGGCAGGTGCTTCTGTATCCAGGACAGCAACTCATATTTCACATAGAACTCTCTTAAGTAGTGACTCAATGCAGATGTCCACCATACACATATTGTTCATAGAGGACAGATCTCAAACCCCAGTGCACTAGAGCAGCCATTTTGAAAACAGCTTTGAAACAGACATTAAAGTTATGTGGACATGTAACACTATATTTCTCTCCTTACTCTTTAATGTTAATCTTATACTAGTATAAATTTATCTTACCATATTGAATAACTTTCAAACTATTCCAATATTACATCAAACCCATTTTTATTTTTATTTGTATGTAATTTCAGATTTCAGATTTTTCAAAGAATCAGTGATACAGATATACAATAGAACTGTTATTAACACAAAGATGAGTTTCTAAGTGGTTCAAAATTAAATTACTCAGATATTGTTTTTTCTTACTTTTTTATAGTCTGTGCTAAGGTTCTTTGGCTGCTCTTCAGTTCTCATTGCCAGCCATAGATGTATGTTACAAAGGCTAGATCTGTGTTATCAGCACCAAATAGTGAACACCTACCCTGTGTTACCAGCCAAACAAGCATAAACTTGATCTAAAGTAAGTGCTCAATAGATGGAGCAGGCACTAGCTAACATAAATATACTTTGACTGAACTAGCCTGTATTACATGATAAAAAGGTAAGGAGCATGCAAAACCATACTTCTCTGTGCTTTATGTTTGCCGTTCAGTGCTTTACCATGAACTTACAATGATTTGACCAAACTTTACTGCACTTTGCTGAGCTTTAGTCATTTTATACCACTGTACATTTTTTGTATGTTTTATAATTATTTTGCTGTTTTTATTCTACTTTATCCAAAATCAATTTATGTGGCATTCTAGAGTAACACTCAGGGTTTCGATCTGGTGAATTGTGGGTCTATTTGTCTTTCGGTGTCTTATTTTTTATTTTATTTTTACCTTCAGTTATTAATGTGTGTGTTCTATAACTGACAACCTAGTTTGGACTGGGTAGGTCCTACAAAATTAAATAAGCAAACAATAGGATCACAGCCAAGTCAAGGTCAAATTACAAGAACCCTTTTTTATATTCTATTTTTAACCTAACCATGAGTCATTCACTCGCTGTCCTTCTGTTTTCTTTGTTTAGGCAGGGAGAGCACCACATGAAACATAATCCATTAGGCCCTCACCTGATTCTGTGCTTGACCCCAGTGAAAGCTCAATACAAAGTTCAATTGTTTAACAGGCAGTGCCTGCTGCTATGACTATTACAATTACTATGAACTGTTTTGTATATTTTTTGAAGTTCATAGATGCAAGTGTGCATGAAATTAGCATTGTTATATTGAGAATATAAGCATAACGTATAACTTCAATCATAAACCTAAGCTTATCGGCCCAGACTGAGGCTAAAGAAAATCCTAATGCCTGTTGCACAGGAAGTAGATATATAGTGTGGTGGTAAGTAGGTTTCATCCATGTTAACGTGGTAATGAAGTCTGGAAAATGGTTCATTTCTTTGCAATATCCCGTTGTGGATAGTATTACTGGTCTGATACAAAAAAGACACTGGCCAAAAAGTTTGTCAACTTGAAAAGAAATTCTCTCAGTATGTATGACCAATTATTTTAAGTTCTGAAGGAGTCTGTTCAGGTCAGGCTGACCATGCCCAGCTTGTGTGTCTTTCTGTCATGTTCGCTATCATGAACTCTGGTGCATCTGCTATCACTCTAACAATAAAGTGCTGTTCAAGGTCAAACTAGATTGTAAATGCACCACTAAACCTGATCTGGATCTAAGTGCAAACATCAAGAATGAATTCCTAGAAATAAAACAGAACTGAAAACAATGCTGCAGCACTTTTATATTACTTTCTCTGTGCTGCACAATACAGATTTTACTTTCACAGTGAAGTTCCAATCAAAATACGTTAACACAAGCACATGTATTCCAGAGGCTTTCATACAATACAAATGTATATGGTGCATAGATTCATCTTAGTGCAGCATTTGTCACAAATAACAGCCTTCACGTTAAATAATATTAATTAACCATAAAACACATAAAGAGCAAATTAATAAACAACCATACCTGCAAATATCAAACCCAGAATGGCTTTGATTCATTGCAGAACGGTCCTTTGCATTTTTGCCTATATTACTTACATGTCAATACAAGAAAAAGGTATAGTAATATTTCAAAGGAACATTATCTATTAATATTGTAATTTGACACTGAGTGGTAGGACCCTAAACGTTTTTTTAAAACAAAAGTAAAGTACAATTCAAAAGGTCTGGATTTAAAGCTAGAGTGGACCTGTAAGAGTCACCTTGCATTTTCCAGTATATCGAGAACTGCTTATCCTGATGTGAAGAAACCTGGTAAAGACATTCTTTAGCACAAGTTACTGACAGGGGTCACCACGAGTGCCAGCTAGCAGTCCACTATGAAGGTCTATCAGATCAGTTGTCATTAGATGTATCTTTTATATATGACACAATACATTTCAGGGCTCAGGGGTACCATTTGCATTCAAATCAATAGCTCATGTACGAGACGGCCCATTTACACAAAAGCAGGTGTATTTCTAGTGGCAAAATACTGCATCAACCATAGTCACATTGTGAATCAAATAAAAATACCTTCATGAAATTACTTCTCTAGTCACCCCCCGATTCTGAAATTAAAATGATAATTACCTCGTGCAAAGGAATGCCCGTTTCATCACAACTGGATACACAGAACTGCTGCACTCTAGGCTGCTCAATCGGACAAACTACAGCCATTTAAGGAGGCTGTGTGGTCCAGTGGTTAACAAAACGGGCTTGTAACTAGGAGGTTCCCCGGTTCAAATCCCACCTCAGCCACTGACTCATTGTGTGACCCTGAGCAAGTCACTTAACCTCCTTGTGCTCCATCTTTTGGGTGAGGCGTAGTTGTAAGTGACTCTGCAGCTGATGCATAGTTCACACACCCTAATTTCTGTAAGTCGCTTTGGATAAAGGTGTCTGCTAAATAAACTAATACTATTTCAGTTATTCTGGGCAGTCAGTCAGAGTGCCTGTCTAGACAGCTGTCATTTAACTAATCCATCTACTGCCTCTGAAGCACTTGAGTAGGTCTTTGCTTTCAGCCTCCACTTGAAAAGTACTAGTGGTTGGTGTTCCTGGTGTACATCGTATGTATATACTGGTTACCTCCACACCTTCACACCAGTTTATCTAATAATAGGGACTGGATATATTAAAACATGTTTGGATTTGTGAAACAGTTATTAAGGACAACTTCCATATGCTAACATCTGTCAACATTCTCCAACAATTACTCTCAATTTCAGTTTTCAAGCAGTTGTTTTCAACGGTATATTTTACAAGAAATAGATTTAATAAACAACTTTCCTGTGTAAAGGAAATATTTTTATAATGCATTCCACCGTTCAAAAGGTTTAAAGAAGTACTATTATTAGCAGTACAGGGAGGATATGTGTATGAAACATACGTCTCATTTTAAGCACAGAGAATAACTGTTCGAGAATGAGGACGTTATTTTCATTTTTGTCATCAAAAAGAAACGAGGTTTGGAAATACTCATTCTGTGACTGTGACGCGTGGTTGTCGGGGTTTCTTATTTAAAATAATTATTTACTGTTCATTGGCTGTGGGTGGGACTACGCGTTCATGATGCGTTTACACCCACAAAAATAAATAGTTATGTACTAAATATTGCGTTGCCTATCTATCTGGATTTTTGATAAACAACATCATGTGAGCATGACATTACGTTTTTGAAATCAGTGTTTGTTACTTACAGTCTATACCTTTAACTTGTTAAGCCTCTGATAAGATGACTCACTAAAAGCAATACGTGTCAGTGATACATGCGTAGGACTTTCCCACAAAGGCATCGAGCACACACGCAGTGTGCTGTTTGTGTACCACGCTCAGTTTAGAAGATTTTCACGCAGCCGATCAGCTCCTGATCACGCGTCCCTTCCCATCCGATTGGTCAGAGTATTACACACCTTTACATATGATTGGCTAAAGCGTGATCCCTGCCCTCGCCGGGTAAAACGTAGTCTGAATGGAGTTGGGACGAGAAAATGCAACATTTACCAGTTTCATTTAGTTTCCGGCGTAAACTGGTGCTGATAACTTCGCGGTTACATTGTAGCTTGGAAAACTATACATTCATGCGACATCTGATCATAAAAAAGACCGAAGATGCTTAATTTCACAGCTTCGCCGTTCCAGCAGTCAGTTGATCCAGTAAGTAATGCTTTATGATTCAACTGTATTCAAAATAACAGTATCCCGTTTCAAATGTATGAAAATGCCTAGTTTTTCCATGTCAATAGACCATTGACACAGTGTTAACAACATGTGAAGTGTTTTTATTTTATACTAAGAAAGTGTACTTATAAAAAATATACATTGTGTAAATTTGACAGAAGGGTAAGGTAATATTATTTATATTTCCACTAAAAGAATGAACGTGTGAACCGAATTAACATAAGGCTGGTAGCATTGTTCGGTACAATTAAATACTGAATTTGGACAAACATTTTTGATTTGATCTTTATATTATTATTATCTTTATAGTAAGAATTGTTTATTTAATGTTGTTATCGAAAAGAGAATCAATTTACAGACGCCTGTAAACATGTAGGCTTATTTGTACATTTAAAAATATAATTTTATTGAGTCTCTATATTCGCGTTTGGATACAAGCAGTGTTTTTTTGGAGAAGTAGGTGAAAGGTTACAAGGCTGCAGACAGTTGCCATAGTTCACGTTTCCTCAGTGCTGAAGAACAGCGGCTGATCACGCATTGCTCACATGCCCACCCACTATTGGTGTGGCCAGTTGGAGAGGGCGACGTGACCTCGAGCACCAATCACACGAGCTGAGCGCGGGGATTGGAACAGGAGGGTCAGCGAGTGCGTGCAGTTCAGAGTCTAGAAGTGAATCCGCCTGTTTGAGGCATACGCATTCCAGGAATGATGTGATCCAAATACACTGGCCCTCTCAGCTCAGTTTTTTTTTTTTTACGGTAGCGTATTTTAATAAGAATTCTACATATTTTTAATGAACATTGCTATACAACAGTGACTATACTTTCCATTTCCATTTGAATGTGCATGTGCAATAAGTACTACATGTTGTCGTTTCAAGGGGTACTTTATTTTTTGTCTTTAATTAAAAACTGTTAATTTTTTTTTAACACACCCATTTGAGTCAACTAAACTTTGATGCACTGTGTAAGCTCTAGTTCCACTGAATTTGGAATTGCTTTAAAGAGGGAGAAAAATAAAAGGGAGTGGCTTTCTCAAAGATGGCACTTGGCACTGTCAGCTTCCTTTTTGGACTCAGCTGCAAAAGTTAATCCTGGATTTAAGCTTTCCCTCCAATCCCACCCTTAAAGCCTTTAACTCAAGAATGCCTCACCACTTCTAACTTTATGTTGTGGTCCCACCTTAGAACAGCTCGACAGTTTGAGTGGGAGAGGGTGGTCTGAAAATGAATGCACAATAATCATTACCTGACTTTCCCTGACCACACAGGAAGAAGCAATGGAGTGTGTCACTAGGACTAGGCACAACAGTGAGTGCTCCTGGAGCAGCATCACAGAGAAGGGGGACATTGAGGCAGTCGAGGCCCTCATGTCCATGAGCTGCAGGTGGAAACCAGGCCCTAAGAGGTACTCGGAGCTCAGGCCCCTCACACCCTCTTCTGACATGTCAGAGGAGATGGAGGACACTCTGATGCCTGGCCCAGATGATTTTCATGCTTCGCCATTTGTAAGTACCTGCAATGGATGATTTTTTTAATACTGGTTTTTATTAGGAGGAGTATACCTGTATTGTATTGAATTGTTCTGAGCATTGAAATGCAGGGATCAATCAGGGATATAACATGGGGGTTGGTTTTGTAAAAAGTTCTTACAGTTGATTTAAAAAAAAAAAAGATGAACTAATAATTTGTTTTATTTGCTTTCAGTGCATGACACCACCCTACAGTCCTCCAAACTTTGAGATGTCTCAGCAGTGTGTGCAGACAACACCAGCGCCACAGACAGTCCCATCTAGAATGCCTGAATTAGGAAAGCCCATTGCAGTCAATGTGAATTCATCCCAGGGTGAAAGGCATTCAGTGGAGACATCAGCTGTGCCGGTTAAACAACAGAAGGCTCAGGCAACAAGTGTTATTCGTCACACTGCAGACGCCTTTCCCTGCAGCCGCAGTTCCCTTCCAGTAATGATAGAGAACACTCTTGTAGAACAGACAGATACGTACTGGGGTCCATCCCAAAAGAGCAGCAGTAAAGAGAAAAAGAGACTGCCTTGTGCATCAGTACTTCCAATCAGAACATTGCCAGCACACGGCAGTCAAAATCCGGCATTGCAGCAGCTTGTATGTTCTTCTCCAGTTATTACACCATCTGCAATGGCTGGGCCCCTATCTGCAGCTATGAGCTTGCCGCAGGGCTCTGTAATAGTACCCTCGTCCTCAGTGAACCCTGTTGGAGTCTCTCCAATGCCTGTCATTTGCCAGATGCTCCCTGTCCCCTCTACAGCCAATCCCTTGGTCACTGCCATCGTGGCTAACACTCCTGCCAGACAGCAGGCAGCCATGTGCCAGCCCTTGATGTTTATGGGAACTGCGGTCCCGAAGGGTTCCATCATGTTTGTTGTCCCTCATTCGGTGATTCCCAAGCAGCTAACAACGACCCCCAACGGCACCAAGCTGTCCCCAATCGCTCCTGCCCCAGGGTTCAGCATCCCGGTGCAGAAGATGACCCCCCAGACTGACCAGTCAAGGATCCGCAGTCACATCTGCAGCCATCCTGGTTGTGGAAAGACCTACTTCAAGAGCTCCCACCTCAAGGCCCACATGAGAACACACACAGGTACTAGCAGCTCTTTTGTAACTTTATTCCAATTTGAGAACGAACTTAGTGTACCCTGGAAATATGGAACATAAGGCAAATAAGTAGGTTCATGCCCATGCCTTAAGTTAAATTCATAAGAGGCATAAAAAGGCACCAAGAACAGAAAAGTAGAAATGACTACATAAGCAATATATAGATCGAGTCGCTGTGTATATATATATATATCCATACATAAACACATGTCTCCAGACATAATTTTGAATTTCTTTAAGAAATCTCAGACTATAGTTTTCTTGTATTAGAGTTATATTAATAGTTTTTTTTTTTCTTCAGGTGAAAAGCCCTTCAGCTGCAGCTGGGAGGGATGCGACAGGAAGTTTGCCCGTTCAGATGAACTGTCCCGGCACCGCCGGACTCACACGGGTGAGAAGAGGTTTGCCTGCCCAATGTGCAACCGGCGCTTCATGAGGAGTGACCACCTCACCAAACATGCGCGTCGCCACTTGTCTGCCAAGAAACTACCCAACTGGCAAGTGGAAGTGAGCCGACTCAATGACTTCATTATGTACCCTACATCAGCACAGATGCCAGAAACACACTGTGATGTAAAGACTAACGCTTAGGTTCTGCAGTTCACTGTCGCCAGGCGCAGAACACAAAACATCACCAGAAGAAAAAAAAAGACTACGTGTAGAGTTATTTGCACTCTGAACTGGCAATGTCTTATATTTGCACACAGAAGGAGAAGAGAAATGCTCTGAAAATCACTTTATCCCTAAAATCTATAAGCTGTAAAATAAAACTGTACATTTACAATGCTTTGTAAGTTTTTGTTTTCTTATTGGTATTTATTTGTTATTGAAATAGTACAAATCTTTGGCAGAAATTAAAGTTTGCAAAGGGGAAGAGGACTATAGCTGCCTATGCTGATTTTTGTAAATTATGACCAAAATTAATTTAAACTGCTTGCCATAAATGTGATGGAATGCCCTTTGGTTTTTAATTGGGAATCTGCTGCTGCAGGATCAGTGTCATCATCCTTAGCGCCTTTTCATTCACAGTGAAATATTGCACAGCCCTGCTTCTTTGCTGCTGTGTTTTCATTTTAGGAATGTATTGTGGCTTAGAATCCAATTGTAACATATGTCGATTTTGATTCTAAAAGGTATCAAACTGTTTAAACCTTGGTGTATACAAATATGTGTCAGTAGCAATATTTCTCATTATACCTTTAAACGTTACCTAAACAGTGCTTGCAATAAATCCGGTGCTACACTCATTAGGATAATGCAATTGTGAAATAAATTGCACCCTTTTTGCAATTTTGCAGAGGTTTCTCTTTTCAAACTTTATATTTCTTGTTTACAAAATGAATAAAAAAATAAATAATTTTATATGAAAATAATTATGATTTGTTTTCTTCTATTTTTTATTTTATTAACATAATCATTGTGGGGAATAGGTCTGTTTTAAATGGAAATTCTGTGAGAATACAGAACCTAGCAATGACAGGTTAAATGTTTTAGTACATAATTTAAATGAAAAAAAAAAAGTTTTTTGGTGTTGTGTTGGTAGCCTAAGTTCTGATGGTGTTGCTTCTTCTAGTGGATACTTTTTTGTTGGCAGTAGTTTTATTTAACTTGCTACCACCACCTTTTGAGAGGTTAATATATCAGCGACCGTTTGAGGTTGTTTTTTTCATATTGGCAATTGGGTTAAATATGCACTACACACAAGTGACCTTGAATTTACCATAATATGGCTGCCATATTGAGATTGTGTGGCCACCTCGATTTTAATCTTCAAAAACAATTACCAGTACATAACTCATATATTTATAGTCATTACACTAGTCATTTTTTTAAAATATATCTCTTACAAACCATTTGAATATGCCATTTCACTATCATTATTTTCTCCCAGTGAAAGCTTTGTTTTTTTTCACAGAAAAAAATAATTTGCAATAATGTATTTTTTTTTCAATTCTGTTTATTACAGTTTAAGTTTTTAATATACGAACACAAAATCAAACACAAAACATGTCATAAGAAAAGAAAAAAAATGTATAAATCATAACTAAATTAAAGGGAAAAAGACAGAGAAGAGATAAAGCGAAGAGACAGTAGTAGGGACAGAGGCTGTACGAAGAGGTCAGGAGAGAGGAAAATCTGAGCTCCTCAAAGTGGGATAGGAAAGGCTGCCAGGCAGAGTAAAATCTGTCTCTGGATCTGCGGATTGTGAATTTAATTTTCTCCAACTGGAGCATCTGCATGAGATCCCTAATCCAGTGGACATACAGAGGAGAGGCATCTTACTTCCAACAGTACAAAATTTGGCGGCTAGCTGTTAAAATTTCAAAGGCCAGAGTGTCAGACTGTATCCTAGACAGATTCCTTCGGGTACACTCCAAAGAGTGCAACAAATGGTGAGGGATCAATTGGTGTGTGTCGTCTTTTGAAGCTAATGGGCCCTATTCACAAAACAGTTTTTAAGGGAATGATGTTGGCTACATTTGAAAAAAGGTTTCATGAACTACAGATTTGATGAATAAATCAAATTTTAAAAAACTCTTTAAAGAATAATGCTTAATCTTTAATTATTCACTTTCTAAGTCTGCTCTTTTAGTAACCAGACCATTAAAAGAGTAAATGGATGTTTGTTTGAAATATGCATTTAGAGAAACAGTCCCATTCACTGCATTGCAGGATTGGTTTGTTTGTCTGTGGGAGAGGCAGCAGTTATTTTGCCCTGCACAAAGATGGAACATTTACCTGTGACTTTATAGGGGGAACACAGGAGATACAGCCAGGACACACAATGTTAAGATGGCATCTGCTCGAGTAAGCTGAACACTGCTGCGTTTAAAAATTAATAATAAAAAAAGCCAAGCTTTGACAGAGATCATGTACAGCTGAATTCAATGATTCTTAGTCCTCTTTCAGATGATAGCAAGTAAAAAGGAACTGTTTAGCTGCCACAGTTTTAACACTTGCTTATATAGTGTGTGATACAGATCCCACCCTATTAGCTATAATATAGGTTTAAATTAAATGAAAGTAAAGGTGTGCCTTTTATTCTATATTTTGAATAAGGAAACCTAGAGAGCTACTGTATATCTCTGTAGAGGAAGAAGGATCTTTCTAAACGCTTCCACTGAAGGGAGAAAAAGGATTTGGGAAAGAAGATACTGCATACGTGCCTTGGGTTGGGACTGCATTGCTGGAGTCCTGCCAGCAGAGCTTAAAATGGGTGTGCTGTCAGAGCCTGTAAGTAGCTCTGTTAGTGCAGAGCCTCCCTTAGCCCTGAAGCATCAGCCTTTGTTGGCACTGAAGTCCTTGAATGATGCAGATTACGGAATAAAAAAAAGTTCCAACCCAGACATTCAAATGTTTTTTTTTTTTTTTGGAAAAACAGATCTGTGCTCTAAAAACACCTTGTAAAATTACATTTGGGATGTGTTTTTTTTTTTGCAGAAGCAGCTTTACAACAAAAACAAATTCTCTCTTTCATTTAAAGCACACGCACTGCACGTCTGATGTTTTTTCTCAGCAGTGGCAGCGAGTAAGATTAAGTCATTCTGGATTAGAAGCATTAAAGCAATTCTTCAAAGAGCAAATGTCCCTGTCTGGCATGGGTACCAAAGTGTGCCACGAGCTGGAGAGTGAAATCTATTAGAAACTCAGCATGTGATTCTTTCAGTGTATCAGTTAGCAGTGTAGGTCATAAGGATCAGATTTAATAAGTGGGTGCCACAAAGCCTGCTGTGACTCTTTATGCTTCTGCACTGGGCAAGTCACATGGTCCTCTCGTCAGGTAGAAAGAGAACTCTGGGGATGTAATGTCTTCGTCTGCCAATTACAATCCACTGATGTCATTTATTATTGCAGACTAACGATGTGGCTAGTCATAGGTTAGATCAGTGAACAACACATCATTGTGATCATCTTCAGTTAGCACCACATTTAACAGAGCAACTTGGTATGGGTATGAAATAACTAATGTATTGTTTTTGATAACTGTGATATTAAGTACACATATGTGGCATGACTATATAGTTTAATTTGTATTTTGTTTATTTTTCTTTTGTGTCTTGCAATAAAAGGAAGCAATTTAGTTTAATTTAGTTCACTATATCATGGGCTTCTATCGAGTGAATTAGTTCTGCATTTTTTCTTAATTCAAGCATTAAGAATGAATACTTTCCACTGGTGGTACTGAGCTGAAGGCTGAATATTTCTATTATATTTATACTGGTTTTTATATAACTCTACCCTAGTGCCCCTTTTTCTCAAAAGCACAGTGTTGACCTTCAACAGATTCTCAAGACTAAATTATTTGGATTTATAAAGCTCTTATTCAGCATGGGTGCTTTTTGTGTTAATTTCTGATAGGGAAACAAAATATACAAAGTTGTGGAATGAATGTTAAATTAAAGGATTTTTATATCAAATAATCATAAAGTTACTGAAAATAAAATGCAACCAACAAATAGGGTGTTGTTTTGCTAAACAAAGGCTTCTAAATAAATAATCTAAGTAAGAGAGGCTTTCATTTAATACATTTTTACAAACCGTACATGCTGTACAAGCTACCCAGTGAATGCTGAAGCATATCTGTTCTGTTCTGTACTTCTGTTCTCAGTGTTCTATCTCAGCACGCACTGATAGTACAGAAAACAAGAAGAATGAAGGCATTGTGAGCACTCACTCACCCTTTCTTAGATTACATGTGACAGTTCCTTGATTGTAGGGAATCCTAACTAATAGCAATGTACAATATCTAGCCTAAAACCATGGAAACTACACTGTAGCTGCATTCCTTCCCCATAGCTTATATTGACTTCAGGCAGTTGTGACATGCGGAGACACCAAATTGTACACAGCACAGTACTGTTCAGTGCATTTCCCTCAGGCATAGTATAGACATGTATCAATTGTTTTACAATACCAAGGTGTTTTATTTCTGCATCATTCGTTTATGACAACATTAACTGTATTTGCCTCATTTATAACTTCAAACACTCAATTCTAATATTACATTTATAAAAACCCTAAGATAAAATATTACTCACGGCCTTGCTATATTTTAATGATCTAAAAAATAGTGGCTCTTAATACTGCAACCTTACTTTTTTGTGATGTGCTTTTAATAAGTCACCTCTGGAAGAAAGTTAGCTTCATTAGAGGTAAAGAGTACAGTTGTTTAGATCCAACACTGTTTAAAATACACCCCAGAGTCTTTTAAAAAGCACACAATCACAAAACAAACAACTGTGTTAAAGATTACTGATGGTTAGCACATTTAATACAGTGTTATAATTAAAGGAACATTCAGTTAGTTAAGTGTTTGTTACCTGTATTTGCTCATTTTTGAAAGCTGCTACATGAATTGTGGCACCATATTCAAAATGTAATCTGTTTAATTCTAGCATCTATTAAATGAAGTACAAATGTTTAGTGTAATGACTGCAATGTTTAGTTTGATGCCATTCAAATGGTGTGAAAGTTAGTAGTGAGACATGGTGTGGGCCAACAGGCATACTGGCAAGCAGATTTTAAAGATGGAGGAATCTTAATTCAAGAGGGCTTGTAGTAAACGAGAATGTAAAAATAAAACGTGACAATGAAACTGGGTAAAATCATTAAGGTAGGCATAGCCTCTCTAAAACTATTGTGAAATTATTATTAACAAAATAACACAATAGATAGTGCTTAACAAAAAGTAATGTGATTCAAAAAAAAAAATCGAATTGAAATAGTTCAAATAAATGTCCATACAACAAGTTATCTTTATTTAAGAAAGAACAAAACAAAAAAAACACAGTATGTGTGGGAAAGCATTGAAAGGCAATCCACCAGTTCTGCTGACTCTTCACATTAGGGGTTAATAACCCCATAGACAGCGGATTGGTGCAGACCAATGACTTTTTTGTTTTGTTCGCACTGTCGGCAGTGAACCGTATTATCCTGCTTGCTGAGTGGCACTGGCAGCGTTGACATGGTGACAATCTGCTGCCAGATTACTATAGCTCTCCCACAGCAGAGCCCAATGGTACAGTTAGTGAGGAGTGCCCATGCGTGTCTCCACATTTGTTTCCATAGTAACTGAATTTAAAAAGAAAAAATACAGTACTGTGGCCTTTTTGAACACAGAATAGAAATGTTAAAATTCCACCTTGTATGTCAATTATAAAACCCCATAATACTAAAACGGTGACTACAATACAAAATAGGTGGTCCATAATCCTACATAAACCACAGAGACACATTTACACAAGTCTGTACTAGAAAAGGTTGCAGGAAATATTCTGTCATTGCAGTGCGAAGGACATCAGTCTAGCACCTCTACTGCAGATGCGAGTTCACTTTTTATTTCCAGCTGGGGATGCAACGTTGTAATGGACGTCATACATTAGAGTTTCGCATATATCTAGAGAAGCACTTTCGAAGTAATTGCATAATATGGGTGTGTATGTAAGAATATTTAAATTTATCAAGAGGACCCCTTGTTCGATTCTGATTAAACTTGCTGAGGACACTCTTTAGCACAAGTTAATGAGTTTATCATAATCTGGGGGTTGATGGAGGCTGTACCAAAACTTGACTTGTGTAATGTCAGAAAGTGGTACGTTGTCACACTGAAAGTGGTACTCTGTCAGATTTTGGTACAAGTGCAATCAATTTGTCAAACAGAGGTACATTTACCAATAATTACACTTTTTTTTTTTGCAAACTTACACTGGAAAAAGATTAAGAAATCCACCACAGAGTGGCACAAGTAAAAAAATGACACAATGTATTGCATATGATAAATATTTGCATACTATTTTCTTAATGGAGGTAAAACATGACAAATTACATTAACAACGATGTAAAAGACCGAAAACAGCATAACGTACCAGATTTGAATCTGGTACGAAGTTGTGCATGTTGATATGCTGGGGAGGCCAAATCAAGACTGATCCTCAGAGCCAGCATTGCATGATAATATAAATATAAGTTTATATAAAGTAATGTTAATTAGAATTAATACAGATTTAAAGATAAAAGTAAAAATGATGTCACAATATATAGAACACCATTACATCATGTAAGAATAAATCATGGGTTTGAATGTAAACAACAACAATTAGTTGTCATACCGTCAAAAACCTATAAATACCTCCAATGTTTTGATTCAAACACAGGCTCCCTTGAGAAAGATATGTACAACATATCGAAACGTTGGGCAGCTGGCTCTTTGAGCTAATATATATATATATATATATATATATATATATATATATATATATATACTGTATATATATATATATATATATATATATATATATATATATATATATATATATATATATATATATATTACGGGCAAACGCAGAAATGCGGGCAATTCGCAAGTCCCTCCCCCTAGCACTATTATAATAAGGAGTTGAACTGTCCAATCAGAGAGATGTATGCAGTTACTGGGTGGAATATGAATGATTAGCTGATTCACGTTTGACAGTATTATTTTTATGACAAGCGATCTAAAGAGTTTATTTATTATTTAGCAGATGCCTTTATCCAAGGCGACTTACAGAGACTAGGATGTGTGAACTATGCATCAGCTGCAGAGTCACTTACAATTACGTCTCACCCGAAAGACGGAACACAAGGAGGTTAAGTGACTTGCTCAGGGTCACACAATGAGTCAGTGGCTGAGGTGGGATTTGAACCGGGGACCTCCTGGTTACAAGCCCTTTTCTTTAACCACTGGACCACACAGCCTCACACAGTGTACTCAGCAGAGTGACAGAGAGTGTAAGTTAAGTACGTATACATATATAGATTTTAATAATTGCTTAAAATACATTAGTCTTATATATCTCATTACATATTTTATATAGTCATGTCATCAATAAAAATACATTTTTAAATATATTTATAAATATATGCCTATTTTCTGAAACCGGTGCGCCCGGCTGAGGCCTGGGGTGAACCATAATAGATGTATTATTTTATTGTTTATTTTTTAGCAGGCGGCACCTGGATGCTCCAGATATTTTAATTTTTATTCACCCATTGTTTGGGTTCAATTTTTGGCAAGATTGTCCTGCCTGAAAATATATTTTACAATATACTGCCGTATTGTTCTGGTAAATATATTGCAATATGCTGTAACATATAACATTATATTTTAAAATATGCTAATTATTGCCGTTTTAAGATATAAATATATTTGGCAACATATATTCTTAGAATATACAATATATTTGTCAATATAAATAATTTATATTGTAAATATATTTTTTATATTTTAAAAATATATACGTTGCCAATATATTTATATATTAAAACGGCAATAATTAGCATATTTTAAAATATATTGTTATATGTTACAACATATTGCAGCTCTGGATTACTCTCACGATGACAAGTCAGTTTTGAAAAGATTGAATAAACCATTTGAATTTGAGCTTGATGGTGATGAGTTATCAGGTTACAAAACAGTACTGTATCAGTTTTGAATCGGTTAGCAACGAATCGGTATCAGTGCCAAAAAGGTGTTCTTTTGAGCAAAGTTCCTGTTTCTTTAGGCGGTGCATTTACAATGGGAAAATTCTGTTTCACCACAAGGTTGTTCCCTAAGCTGAAGGGTTCTCTTAGGAGGTGTTCCTAGACGTGGAGACTACTGTACCATAAAAACAGTTATCATGATCAAGACAGTTGTCATGTAGAGTATGGCAGACATGATCAGCGCATAAAGGCCGCCTTTTTTTGAGAACCCTTTTTGAAACGCCTGTTTGATATTTATCAGACGGGATGGCATTGCTTGAAAGCAGAGATTTCTTTAGAGTACCAGATATTTTTATTTTTTTTAATTTGGAATCGCCAATTATTTTTCTTATTTTTCTCCCCAATTTGGTAAGCCCAATTATTATTATTATTATTATTTTTATTTAAACCCGGCTCACTGCTGCTACCCCCGCGCTGACTCGGGAGGGATGAAGACGGACACAGGTCCTCCGAAACGTGTGCGGTCAGCCGTCCGCTTCTTTTCACTCTGCAGGTCTGCCATGCAGCCACCTCAGACCTACAGCGCTGGAGGACCATGCAGCTCTGGGCAACTTACAGGCAGGCCCGCAGGCACCCTGCCAGTCTACAGGGTCGCTGGTGCGCGGTTAGCCGAGGACAACCTGGCCGACCTAAGCCCCCCCCCCCCCCACCAGGTGGCGCTCAGCCAATTGTGTGCCGCCTCCTGGGAACTCCCATCCATGGTCGGCAGTGGAATAGCCTGGACTCGAACTGGCAACCTCCAGGCTATAGGGCGCATCCTGCACTCCACACAGAGTGGCTTTACCGGCAGATATCATGTTTAAAAATGAAAATCCATGTTTGCTATAACATGTGTTTATTTAAAACCCGCACAATTCAGACCTATGTAGCAAATAGCAGTGCATAATGGGTAAGATTAATGGAATAATTTTGTTATCTACAATTACTTTAAGAAAGGTTTAGACAGTTTTACCCCTATAAAAGTTTATCATAGTAAAGTGTAATAAAGCACATTAAAAGCATGATAAAGATAGGCACGCACTGTAAAGAACAACAAGGTATTCTATAGCATATTAATAAACATGGCAAACCCGGGTAAACTATGGTAAATGCATAGCATAGTAAAGCATGGTAAACCTGCAAAAATTCCATAGAAAAATACTGCGGCAATATACGGGTATACACATTGTAAATGGGCACTTACACTCAGCCCCCCTATAATTGTGTAGAAGGTTTGGACAATTTTAGAATTCACTAAACAGCTCCTGATAAATGATTTACTAACAAGAAACATATTTTATTTTCTTATTTACTAAACTTCATCATTCAAAGAATGCCAAGAGTTTTTTCCTCGAACAACCTTGTCTTTGTTCATGGTCTGCCAAGATAATTTCCATCGATTGATCTTATCTTATTGAATAGGTGACAGTTCTGTAAACAAATATTTGGAAACAGACTTTCAGCCACTAAATAAACATGGCATAGGCCAATGCTGAACTCTTCAAGGTTTGAAAGAAACTTCAAAATAAACCAGTAGATCTAAAATACAATGATGTAGTAGTCTAGCTCACTGGTTCAATTTGAGAACCTATAGCCAGCCTAGATTTAATTTCCAGCTCAGCTATTTCATACACTCAGTGACTTCAGACATTTAAGTAGGACACATGCAGTGCCAGCATTTTACAGCAATACTAACTATGGGTAAATGAATCAGTCCAGTTAAACACTGAACAGTACACACATAGCCCACTGGAGACATTCCCGCCATGGCAGGTGAACACAAGCTAATGGAAAATCCCCAAAAGGGGTGGGGATGGGGGGGTCCCACTGGGTTATGTCACCATGCAGCAAAGATTGAGGCAGCTAGAATCTGCAACTCGTGTAACAGTCTGCCATCTGCTGGGTGATTAAATGAACAGCATTATGCATTTCTTTTATTGTTTTACACAGAAGCCATAGTACTGTATACTGTTAAAGAATTCAGCGTATGTGTGAATTCACTGTCTTTATTCTATCACAGAAGTTGATAAAATTGAGATTGTTGGTTTAATTAAACCTAATATAAAGTAATTTAACTACATTGTTTGTGTTTTATTGTTGATATGGGGTTTTAGTATTGTCTTAAGTACGTGTTAATTTAATCAATAAACACTACATTGTGTCTAGGTCCCCTCCAATAGGCAGACAAATCAGCCATGTGAGAATGTGGCTGGACAGGTTAGTCTGATCTGACTGGAGAGGAACTTAAAAAAAAAAAAGAAAACATGGAAGCATGTGGTCAAGCTAAATTGGTTAATTAATTGCCAATTGTGCTTCAGCACTTGGGAGATCGTACCTCGGCTCATTTTCTGCAGCCAGAGCAGCAGGATGGGCTCTGGGTGTTGGCGTCACTGTGATAACACTGCTTGGGTGATTTTGTTTTGTATTTTGTTAAAATGATTTTGGTGGTCAATGAAAGAATACTACCATGCTCATTGAGTCATTATTCTACAACACAGGAAATATTAGTTTTCCTAATGAAAATCAAAAAAAGGTCTTCATTAGGCAGCCAAAACGGGTGTTTGCTCTGTGGCTCAGGAAAACAAAGACATAGCCAAACACATCATGGACAACAGCAGGGGATGCTGTCAAAGTTGAATAAAGGCCAGGGTATCCTCAACTACAAGCAGTAAGGGAAGTTACAGTGTATTCAATAAAGGTGTTGAAATAGTGGTCCTGACAGAAAATGCTTTGCAGTCAGTAAGGATGCTTGACCCTGAAGAAAAGTCAAATGGCCTAGGATGTACAAGTGGAACATACTTCCCTGGAAGACAAAGCAAGTGTAGTACCAGATATATTGCATAAAGATGAGGAAATATGCTTGCAATATCTTATTTTCTTTTGAAACTGCACATGTGAGGCCTTTACAGTGTATGGTAGTGCATGATAAGTAAGACTTTTGTTAACTACAACCACTTTAAGAAAAGTCATAAGTTTTCCTGCCATGCATTCATACCCTGACAGCAAATTGCAAAAAAGATTTGGTGAATAATTTTATTGCTCAAATGTTCCTTATCTATCTGGTGGAAACTGAAAAAAACGGTGCATGCTTAAACAAAAAAGAACATGATAATAATAATTTAGCTTCAACTAAATGATAAAGACGCCAATATTCCTGATGCTAATATGTGTAGGAGGTAAGAAAAGGAGGATTTTAAAGCCTTGGTTATTAAAGTTGGGGAATAGTAATCTATTTAACTTCAATCATTACATATGGTTGGAGAAACTGATTTTAAACATATTCAGTTTTTAAGGCATATTCCATTTAAAACACCAGGAACACAACCAAATTCTGTAATAACCTTGTGAACTAACCAGCCTCTAGTCTGGATGATTTCCATGGGACCTGCAGACTTCACTCACAATTACTCTGTATTTGAGGATGAAGAACAAAGAACAGGAGAAAATAAGATTGAGCTAAACCAAGAAGATGGTTCAATTCTTGAACAGACCTATGTTGAAGGTATTGTGAATAGGGCCCAATATGGTATAGATTTGTGTGAATAGCAATTTAATGTTTTGGGGAAAATGCTGTATTTACTGAATGAGTGCAATGTTTATTTTCTGTACAGAGAAAGCTATTTAGGAGTCATGAGACTGCAAAACAAAATGCTGTTGTGTTTTAACAAGCTATTCAGCAGACAAACAGTTGATAATTAGATAGAAAAAAAACTGCTGTGCTAATGTTTATTAATAAAAACAATTAACAAACTGTCATATATTAATGACAAAATAGCTCATAGTTTATTGAGTTTAACCACAGAAAAAGGTATAACAGCTATGTTATTAATGGTACCCAGAAATGCTGTTATTAGTGAACTCCTGATAATATCAACTCTGCTTATTGTCACCGTTTCTGTCCATCGCAGTCATATTAAACAAGTTTGACTGTAACACAAATTCGATAGGCAACGTTAAATGACCACCAGATGGCGTATTATACAACATCCTTTAAGTAAAGGTTTACCAAATTATCTTGACTAGCAATGCAATAGTGTTTCACAATTCAATATCGCATCACAATGTCTGTCGATAACAACATTACAATCTTGTTTTTTTGTGGTTACCTTTTGTGTGCAGGGGACTTGACAGTACCTAACAGTACACCAGTAATATGCTGGCATGCAAAATTTAAACCATTAAAACTGGTAATCCATTTCAATGTTATAGTACCAGATAATTGTGCCTTCAGAAACACTGTGCAATATATGTATTAAATCCATTGTTCAGCCATTGCTTGCAGTTTTCTGTCTTCAAACGGTTTGTTGTATTTTTTTGGCATGTTGTAAAGAGATACACTAACTTATTTTTTATCCCCATTTATAATCATCTTTAAATAAAGATATGTTAAAAAAAAAAAAAAAAAAATGTAACTGAATCCCATTGACATCATGTCCACAGGTGATGTCAGCGAAGAAAATAAGGACACACACATATTTCGACCTGCGCTGTCGTGCCGGGGCCTGTGCTGCCACTGTGGGTGTGACTATGGCTTGCTTTGCCGCTGCCGCAGTACTCTGCGGTGTGCCCACCACTGGAGCACCCAGCACCGCCGTTGCCACTGCTAGAGTGCCCAGCGTCAGTATTGCCCCTGCCGGAGTGCCCAGCACTGCTGCCCCTGCCAGAGTGCCCAGCATATTATTCATTTTCTTTAAAAATGGTTTGCAGCAAGGTCTACGTGCATACAACTCTTTTGAGTTCAGATGCCTTTGTACAGTTCTTTCATGCACTATTTTGCCTGATGCTTCTAAATCTTTCTTTATAGGTACTTTACTTAGTAGGTACTTTACTTTATAGGTACTTTACTTAGATTGCTCCAGTAAAAACCCAACTGTATAAAGGGGTAATTGTATGTAAAAAGAATGTGTAAAAAATAATGTAATTGTATGTAAAAATAATGTGATATCTTGTAACAATTGTAAGTCGCCCTGGATAAGGGCGTCTGCTAAGAAATAAATAATAATAAAATAACACAGTGATGAAGGAATTAGCCAAAAATGGTGTCTTGTTTCTTACTTGATAGCAGCTTAATAAGTTTGCATAAAGCCTTTTAGTTTCCATTAGCCACAAGGGTGTCATTACTTTCAACTGAAACTGGCAAGTCTATCAGAAACATTTTGTAATAGGGTATATAGCTGCATCCTAATTTGAGGGTTTTAGAAACATATGCAAGTCTGACTCTCAATGTTAGTGTTACCAGGAGTAAACAACCAGATCTCACGTGCAAAACATTACTACAGCAATGCTTTCCAAATTGTTCATGTTTTATGTATTGTGATATAACTAGTCATTATCGTGACTTTTATCACACTGTTTGGCACCTTAAACACCGTCTTCTAGTGCAGGAAAAGGAACTGGTCACAACAAATTTCAGGAAAACAGCAAGGTACCTGTATATTTATTTTTTCTAAGTAAATACAAAATAAACAAAACAAATTCGAACTTGAATCCGACTACAAACACTATTGATCTGTCAACACAGTAATGCAGAATTATTATTATTATTTATTTCTTAGCAGACGCCCTTATCCAGGGCGACTTACAATCGTAAGCAAATACATGTTTTGAACCACACTGCTCACACAAGTAATCTCCTTGGGTATCTATTTAGGTCTCAGCCTTAACACCACCAGAGCCAAAGGCATTAGACCTGCTTAAATACCTGTGTCAATTACCATCAGGTTAGACACATTAGTAAACTCTGTGTATATTTATGATCTGCCATTTGTTACCGAGCAAAGTTCTGGGAAATGTAGTCTCGTTCCCCAGAATTAAAGCCAGGACTACATTTCTCTTTTAATGCCGAGGGTACAGGCTGTGCATTAATCGTAGCCCTGTGTATCTTCCCTCCTCTATTTTACCTGACACTGTACCACATTTCCTCCCCTCCAGCTTAGACCCAATGGGGTGAGCAAACTTTGATCGGAAATAGTGCACGCTGGACAAACCATCTGCATTTCCCTGTTTTGCTCCAGCTCGATGCTCAATAGAGAATTTAAAAGGTTGCAAGATGAAGAACCATCTTATTACCCTCACATTGTTATCTTTATTCTGGTGCATCCATGTAAGGAGGGCATGATCAGTGATGAATTTAAATGTTCTACCTAGCAGATAATATTTGTGGGTTTCTAAAGCCCTATAGCTAGGCATTATTTTTCCACGATTGCATAGTTTTTCTCTTAAAGAAGTTTTCTGCTAAAAAACAAAATTGGGTGCTCTTCACCGTGTACAATACTGTACAATACTGCACCTATCCCAGCTTCAGAGGCATCCGTTTGTACAATAAAGTCCTTTGAGAAATTTGGAGTGATTAAAACATGGTTTGCACAAAGGGCATTTTTAAGTGCCTGAAATGCGGATTCAGCCTCCGGGGTCCATTTTACCTTGATTGGACCTCGGGCTTAGGTAAGGTCAGTGAGAGGTGCAGCATGGAGGAAAAACCAGGTATGAACATTAGTTAATATTAGGGGTGGGCATCGATATGAAAATTGTATATCGATATCGTGCACGTATTTCGATATTGATATCAATAATATCAGTCTTCCAAAACAAAGAAAAATTCAATAACACAAATGCAATATGATATATATATATATATATATATATATATATATATATATATATATATATATATATATAGATAGATAGATAGATAGATAGATAGATAGATAGATAGATAGATAGATAGATAGATATAAGAAAAGCAATAACTTACTTTAACTTAGTGGTGCTTTGCTTCACAATATCCATGGAGAAAAGCAAGGTCTTGTTATATTGTTTTACTATTCCATGCCATCATCAGCCACCTCAAAACTGAAATATTTCTATACCTCACTGCACAGGCTAGCCAATCCGGAAGTAATTTAATCTTCTCTGCGTATACATGCACGACACCTCTAAAGGTATTAAGTATGGTGTCATGCTGAATGTTGCACTATTTTGAGATGTGTTTTGATGTTTTTAAAGTACATGTAATTTATAATACCGAAAGTTCACATTTTAAAAATACATTAATAACAGTCTAAGTAATAGCAGGCTATTACTTGAATCAAAAAAGAGCTCAGCCCTGCTATAATGTTTCTTTCAGCAGGTTATACAGCGTCTGTGTTGTTTTGCTGTGCACCAGACTGACAGCTGAGGGCTCTCCAATGTTGCCAGATTTGGTAGCCAGTTTATAGCCCAATCACAGCTAAAATCCTGCCCAAGACTCCCAAAAGTGGCCCAATCAACAAGTAAGTAGTAGAATGACGTGGGGGGGGATGCAACCCCATACACACCCAACAATACTAATAGCAATTAACAATAAATAAAATGTTCACACTTACCGACTGCACTGGTCTTGTACCTCTGCATACTCACAATTTCAGAAACAGAAACAAGAACTATATACATTCCACTTTGTTGCCAAAAAGTCACACCAGCAATACTGCACTGGTCTTGCAGCACAGCATAATCAGAATTCTAAAAACAGAAAAGTGAACTATATACATTTCACTTTGTCTCCAATTTTACAGCAGTATCAGCTACTTGCTGTACATGCTGGAATCAAACTTGACCAGCAGTTCCTGGGGAGGCTAGGTTCCCTCTAAGACTTTCATTTAGTTCCCTTTCAATTCGAAGACGACCACCAAGACATTACGTATGGGATATGCCTGCCCATTGGGTAGGTATTGCTGAGCTCTCTATACCAGAGCTGCCGATAGGCCCCTTCCTGGGATGCACTCGGTCACGCCCACTGAGGGGATAAAATTGCCATCCAAAGGAAGCCATTTCTCTTTTTCCTTCTCAAGATGGTAAGGTAAGACCTCTATGTCGAGCTTCTCGAGTCGAATCGAGTCGATTTATTTCCCTTGCATTCGTCCTGAAAGCTTGTGGCCTTGCCGTATCCCCGCTGTTGAGTGACTCTTCCAGCCGTGCTCTCCTCCACGGGGCTAGGCCTTGCCGCATCCCCGCTGTCGAGTAGACCTCGCCAGCTGCATAGGCCCACCCACCTCGGTGAGTCGGGCCTTGTAAACAAACAGTGTGCTCTCCCCTATATTATCTTTCTACCGTGTTTTTGCTGTCTGCTTCAACTCGCCCACCATGGCTTCGGCCCTTGTGTCCCCCTGGTGCACGCTACGCGCTGACCAGGTGTGTGTGACCACGTGGTTAGGGTAGTCACATTTGCATAGTGGCCCCCCCGGTGCTTCGGTACCGCGGAACACGTATAGCCCTTGATACTCATGTATCTCGGTGCACAACTGCTCAGTGCATACGGCACACGGTGCCCAGCGCCTCAGAATCAGTGAACAGTCACAGCACTGCACGGTACATGGTTCACATAGTGCTCGGTACTCGGTGCACACGGTGCTTGGTATGCACGGTGCGGGCAGTACACAAGGTGCTTGGTACCCACTGCTACAATGCTAGTGCGGTAACGCACAGTGCTGCACGGTACGCGATGCACATAGTGCACAGTACTCGGTGCATGCGGTGCTTGGTGCACGCAGTGCACATGGTGCTTGGTACCGACTGCTACAATGCTAGTACGGGAACGCACAGTTCTCACGTCGCTTGCGATGCATGGTGCACGCGGTGCACGTGGTGCTTGGTACAACGCTAGTGCAGGCATGCACAGTTCTGCACGGTAAACAGTGCACATAGTGCATGGTACTCGGTACGAACGGGGCTCAGCACGCACGATGCACGGTGCGCACGGTGCTTGGCCACTGCCTCAGACCTAGTGCAACAGCTCACGGTGCTGCATGATACTCGGTGCACGTAGTGCTTACGGTACTCTGTGCGCACAGTGCTTGGTAGGCAGGTAGGTGTCTAGAACCTCAGTGCCCATAGTGCCCTCGAGGTGCCTCGTTGCCCTCTGCCTGTAGACGGTGCTGCACTCTGCCCCGGTCGTGTGACTGCACCTAGTCCAGGCTAGACACCCCTGTCCAGTTACTGTACTGTGTTTACTCTTTTTCTGTTTAACAGCCTACATCGTTTTGCAATTGCAGTCTGCTTTAAAACCTTACAGTGGTCGCTGTTTTGTGTTTTCCTCTGATATTGCAGTTTAAAAAGAAAAAGAGACGCGTGATCCTCCACCGCTGTGGAGCTGATTCTGCGGGACTGCTTCAGCCCGTCCTCTTGGTGCACCCGCGTTGCCGTAGTGTTTGTTGTATTACCCTCACAGCTTTGCTGTTGTGTGTGTGTTTATGTGTTTTTTCTTTACTGCCTAGCAATTTAAAACAAAAACTAGCTTTTGGTGCACCAGTACTGTGTTCTACCTCACTCAGTGTCCTCTGTGCGTCTGCACCCTTAGTGCCTGAGTGCTTCAATACACGGCTAGTTGGGAGCCCCTGGCCAGGCAGCAGGCTCAAGCCCTTGCTTTGGCCCCAGCTCAGCCGATAACGCCGGCCCCGGAGCTGACCCCACCTGCACCGGTGGTTGCCCCGGATGTTACAGAACCGGATTTCAGCATTGCTGAGGAGGACCATGATGCGATTTCTATCACAGCCTCGTGGGAAGGTGGTGCCTTCCTTCAAAAGCAGCCCCTACCTCCCCTGACCATTCCTTTGGACCAGCGGTTGAGGAATTGCTGCAGCGCTCTCACCGAGAACGCAAGGCGTCTCGGCAGGTAGAGAATGAGACGCTGGCGTCTGCCATACTCACCAGGCTGGAACGAAAGAACGTGGATTCCACGTTCCTATTCGTCCAGCACACAGGAAGTATCTCTGCTTCGCCTTACAGGGGAGCATCTTCGAGTTTTCCGTGCTGTGATTCGGCCTCTCCTTAGCCCCCCACACGTTTTCAAAGTGTATGTATGCCATTCTAGCTCCCTTGCGGCTGCAAGTGATCAGGGTGATGAATTACCTGGACAACTGGTTGATCTGCCCCAGTTGCAGGAAGGAGCAGTGGCCCACACAGCAATTTGAACGAGCAAAATAATCTGTTATACAATGATATTAGAAATGCGTGTAGAAAAGGAGAAGCCATACTAATGGGGGATTTCAACTTCCCCCATATAAAATGGGAGAACCCGGTGGGGAGCACGATGGACGAAATTGAAATGGTGGAAATGACAAATGACTGCTTCCTAACGCAATTTGTCAAGGCACCGACTAGAGGGGAGGCATGCCTTGATTTAGTCTTTTCAAATAACGAAGACAGAATAACTAAAACAGAGGTCAGAGAGCCATTGGCAAACTCAGACCACAACATGGTCTCATTTGACATGTTTTTTAAAACCCCAAAAGTAATGACTAAAGCTAAGGTTTACAATTTTACAAAAGCAAACTATGAAGGTATGAAACAGAGACTAACAGAAGTAGATTGGAGTAAAATAAAGTAGACAAATTTAAATCTAAAACAAAATGGCCAAAATGGTTTAATAGGTCAATAAAAAAAAAATATTCAGCGAAAAAAGGCACTTTGCAGAGCGTTTAAAAGGGATCAAAAACAAAGTACACAGAAAGAGTACTTGGAACTGCAAACACAAGTCAAAAAGGAAGTTAGAAAGGCAGAGAGAGATAGAAATCAATATTGCTAAGGGGGCTAAAAACAATTCCAAAATGTTTTTCCAATATTATAACAGCAAGAGAACATTCAAAGAGGAGGTTAAATGTCTAAGAGACACAAATGGCAAAATCATAGACGAAGAAAAAAAATAGCAAATATATTCAATGATTATTTTTCACAGGTTTTTACAAAGGAGGACATGGACAACATGCCCCACATGTCGACCTGTTCCTATCCAGTTTTAAATAACTTTAGCATAACAGAGGCAGAAGTGTTAAAGGGACTAGAAGCTCTTAAAATAAACAGATCCCCTGGGCCGGATGAGATCCTCCCAATAGTACTCAAAGAAATGAAAGAAGTTATTTATAAACCACTAACCAAGATCATGCAACAGTCTCTTGACACAGGGGTTGTACCGACAGACTGGAAAATAGCAAACGTAATACCGATCCACAAAAAGGGAGACAAAACCGAACCAGGAAATTACAGACCAATAAGCCTGACTTCTATTATATGTAAACTTATGGAAACTATAATAAGATCTAAAATGGAAAATTACCTATATGGTAACAATATCCTGGGAGACAGTCAGCATGGTTTTAGGAAAAGGAGATCGTGTCTAACTAACCTGCTTGATTTTTTTGAGGATGGTACATCGACAATGGATAATTGCAAAGCATACGACATGGTTTATTTAGATTTCCAGAAAGCTTTTTACAAAGTCCTGCATAAAAGATTAATTCTCAAACTGAATGCAGTAGGGATTCAAGGAAATGTATGCACATGGATTAGGGAGTGGTTAGCATGTAGAAAACAGAAAGTACTGATTAGAGGGGAAACCTCAAAATGGAGCGAGGTAACCAGCGGTGTACCACAGGGATCAGTATTAGGTCCTCTGTTATTCCTAATCTACATTAATGATTTAGATTCTGGTATAGTAAGCAAACTTGTTAAATTTGCAGACGACACAAAAATAGGAGGAGTGGCAAACACTGTTGCAGCAGCAAAGGTCATTCAAAATGATCTAGACAGCATTTAGAACTGGGCAGACACATGGCAAATGACATTTAATAGAGAAAAATGTAAAGTATTGCATGCAGGCAATAAAAATGTGCATTATAAATATCATATGGGAGATACGGAAATTGAAGAAGGGATCTATGAAAAAGACCTAGGAGTTTATGTTGACTCAGAAATGTCTTCATCTAGAAAATATGGGGAAGCTATAAAAAAAAGGCCAACAAGACGCTCGGATATATTGTGAGATATATTGGTGCATCCATGTAAGGAGGGCATGATCAGTGATGAATTTAAATGTTCTACCTAGCAGATAATATTTGTGGGTTTCTAAAGCCCTATAGCTAGGCATTATTTTTCCACGATTGCATAGTTTTTCTCTTAAAGAAGTTTTCTGCTAAAAAACAAAATTGGGTGCTCTTCACCGTGTACAATACTGTACAATACTGCACCTATCCCAACTTCAGAGGCATCCGTTTGTACAATAAAGTCCTTTGAGAAATTTGGAGTGATTAAAACATGGTTTGCACAAAGGGCATTTTTAAGTGCCTGAAATGCGGATTCAGCCTCCGGGGTCCATTTTACCTTGATTGGACCTCGGGCTTAGGTAAGGTCAGTGAGAGGTGCAGCATGGAGGAAAAACCAGGTATGAACATTAGTTAATATTAGGGGTGGGCATCGATATGAAAATTGTATATCGATATCGTGCACGTATTTCGATATTGATATCAATAATATCAGTCTTCCAAAACAAAGAAAAATTCAATAACACAAATGCAATATGATATATATATATATATATATAAAAATATATATATAGATAGATAGATAGATAGATAGATAGATAGATAGATAGATAGATAGATAGATATATAAGAAAAGCAATAACTTACTTTAACTTAGTGGTGCTTTGCTTCGCAATATCCATGGAGAAAAGCAAGGTCTTGTTATATTGTTTTACTATTCCATGCCATCATCAGCCACCTCAAAACTGAAATATTTCTATACCTCACTGTACAGGCTAGCCAATCCGGAAGTAATTTAATCTTCTCTGCGTATACATGCACGACACCTCTAAAGGTATTAAGTATGGTGTCATGCTGAATGTTGCACTATTTTGAGATGTGTTTTGATGTTTTTAAAGTACATGTAATTTATAATACCGAAAGTTCACATTTTAAAAATACATTAATAACAGTCTAAGTAATAGCAGGCTATTACTTGAATCAAAAAAGAGCTCAGCCCTGCTATAATGTTTCTTTCAGCAGGTTATACAGCGTCTGTGTTGTTTTGCTGTGCACCAGACTGACAGCTGAGGGCTCTCCAATGTTGCCAGATTTGGTAGCCAGTTTATAGCCCAATCACAGCTAAAATCCTGCCCAAGACTCCCAAAAGTGGCCCAATCAACAAGTAAGTAGTAGAATGACGTGGGGGGGGATGCAACCCCATACACACCCAACAATACTAATAGCAATTAACAATAAATAAAATGTTCACACTTACCGACTGCACTGGTCTTGTACCTCTGCATACTCACAATTTCAGAAACAGAAACAAGAACTATATACATTCCACTTTGTTGCCAAAAAGTCACACCAGCAATACTGCACTGGTCTTGCAGCACAGCATAATCAGAATTCTAAAAACAGAAAAGTGAACTATATACATTTCACTTTGTCTCCAATTTTACAGCAGTATCAGCTACTTGCTGTACATGCTGGAATCAAACTTGACCAGCAGTTCCTGGGGAGGCTAGGTTCCCTCTAAGACTTTCATTTAGTTCCCTTTCAATTCGAAGACGACCACCAAGACATTACGTATGGGATATGCCTGCCCATTGGGTAGGTATTGCTGAGCTCTCTATACCAGAGCTGCCGATAGGCCCCTTCCTGGGATGCACTCGGTCACGCCCACTGAGGGGATAAAATTGCCATCCAAAGGAAGCCATTTCTCTTTTTCCTTCTCAAGATGGTAAGGTAAGACCTCTATGTCGAGCTTCTCGAGTCGAATCGAGTCGATTTATTTCCCTTGCATTCGTCCTGAAAGCTTGTGGCCTTGCCGTATCCCCGCTGTTGAGTGACTCTTCCAGCCGTGCTCTCCTCCACGGGGCTAGGCCTTGCCGCATCCCCGCTGTCGAGTAGACCTCGCCAGCTGCATAGGCCCACCCACCTCGGTGAGTCGGGCCTTGTAAACAAACAGTGTGCTCTCCCCTATATTATCTTTCTACCGTGTTTTTGCTGTCTGCTTCAACTCGCCCACCATGGCTTCGGCCCTTGTGTCCCCCTGGTGCACGCTACGCGCTGACCAGGTGTGTGTGACCACGTGGTTAGGGTAGTCACATTTGCATAGTGGCCCCCCCGGTGCTTCGGTACCGCGGAACACGTATAGCCCTTGATACTCATGTATCTCGGTGCACAACTGCTCAGTGCATACGGCACACGGTGCCCAGCGCCTCAGAATCAGTGAACAGTCACAGCACTGCACGGTACATGGTTCACATAGTGCTCGGTACTCGGTGCACACGGTGCTTGGTATGCACGGTGCGGGCAGTACACAAGGTGCTTGGTACCCACTGCTACAATGCTAGTGCGGTAACGCACAGTGCTGCACGGTACGCGATGCACATAGTGCACAGTACTCGGTGCATGCGGTGCTTGGTGCACGCAGTGCACATGGTGCTTGGTACCGACTGCTACAATGCTAGTACGGGAACGCACAGTTCTCACGTCGCTTGCGATGCATGGTGCACGCGGTGCACGTGGTGCTTGGTACAACGCTAGTGCAGGCATGCACAGTTCTGCACGGTAAACAGTGCACATAGTGCATGGTACTCGGTACGAACGGGGCTCAGCACGCACGATGCACGGTGCGCACGGTGCTTGGCCACTGCCTCAGACCTAGTGCAACAGCTCACGGTGCTGCATGATACTCGGTGCACGTAGTGCTTACGGTACTCTGTGCGCACAGTGCTTGGTAGGCAGGTAGGTGTCTAGTACCTCAGTGCCCATAGTGCCCTCGAGGTGCCTCGTTGCCCTCTGCCTGTAGACGGTGCTGCACTCTGCCCCGGTCGTGTGACTGCACCTAGTCCAGGCTAGACACCCCTGTCCAGTTACTGTACTGTGTTTACTCTTTTTCTGTTTAACAGCCTACATCGTTTTGCAATTGCAGTCTGCTTTAAAACCTTACAGTGGTCGCTGTTTTGTGTTTTCCTCTGATATTGCAGTTTAAAAAGAAAAAGAGACGCGTGATCCTCCACCGCTGTGGAGCTGATTCTGCGGGACTGCTTCAGCCCGTCCTCTTGGTGCACCCGCGTTGCCGTAGTGTTTGTTGTATTACCCTCACAGCTTTGCTGTTGTGTGTGTGTTTATGTGTTTTTTCTTTACTGCCTAGCAATTTAAAACAAAAACTAGCTTTTGGTGCACCAGTACTGTGTTCTACCTCACTCAGTGTCCTCTGTGCGTCTGCACCCTTAGTGCCTGAGTGCTTCAATACACGGCTAGTTGGGAGCCCCTGGCCAGGCAGCAGGCTCAAGCCCTTGCTTTGGCCCCAGCTCAGCCGATAACGCCGGCCCCGGAGCTGACCCCACCTGCACCGGTGGTTGCCCCGGATGTTACAGAACCGGATTTCAGCATTGCTGAGGAGGACCATGATGCGATTTCTATCACAGCCTCGTGGGAAGGTGGTGCCTTCCTTCAAAAGCAGCCCCTACCTCCCCTGACCATTCCTTTGGACCAGCGGTTGAGGAATTGCTGCAGCGCTCTCACCGAGAACGCAAGGCGTCTCGGCAGGTAGAGAATGAGACGCTGGCGTCTGCCATACTCACCAGGCTGGAACGAAAGAACGTGGATTCCACGTTCCTATTCGTCCAGCACACAGGAAGTATCTCTGCTTCGCCTTACAGGGGAGCATCTTCGAGTTTTCCGTGCTGTGATTCGGCCTCTCCTTAGCCCCCCACACGTTTTCAAAGTGTATGTATGCCATTCTAGCTCCCTTGCGGCTGCAAGTGATCAGGGTGATGAATTACCTGGACAACTGGTTGATCTGCCCCAGTTGCAGGAAGGAGCAGTGGCCCACACAGCAATTTGAACGAGCAAAATAATCTGTTATACAATGATATTAGAAATGCGTGTAGAAAAGGAGAAGCCATACTAATGGGGGATTTCAACTTCCCCCATATAAAATGGGAGAACCCGGTGGGGAGCACGATGGACGAAAATGAAATGGTGGAAATGACAAATGACTGCTTCCTAACGCAATTTGTCAAGGCACCGACTAGAGGGGAGGCATGCCTTGATTTAGTCTTTTCAAATAACGAAGACAGAATAACTAAAACAGAGGTCAGAGAGCCATTGGCAAACTCAGACCACAACATGGTCTCATTTGACATGTTTTTTAAAACCCCAAAAGTAATGACTAAAGCTAAGGTTTACAATTTTACAAAAGCAAACTATGAAGGTATGAAACAGAGACTAACAGAAGTAGATTGGAGTAAAATAAAGTAGACAAATTTAAATCTAAAACAAAATGGCCAAAATGGTTTAATAGGTCAATAAAAAAAAAATATTCAGCGAAAAAAGGCACTTTACAGAGCGTTTAAAAGGGATCAAAAACAAAGTACACAGAAAGAGTACTTGGAACTGCAAACACAAGTCAAAAAGGAAGTTAGAAAGGCAGAGAGAGATAGAAATCAATATTGCTAAGGGGGCTAAAAACAATTCCAAAATGTTTTTCCAATATTATAACAGCAAGAGAACATTCAAAGAGGAGGTTAAATGTCTAAGAGACACAAATGGCAAAATCATAGACGAAGAAAAAAAATAGCAAATATATTCAATGATTATTTTTCACAGGTTTTTACAAAGGAGGACATGGACAACATGCCCCACATGTCGACCTGTTCCTATCCAGTTTTAAATAACTTTAGCATAACAGAGGCAGAAGTGTTAAAGGGACTAGGAGCTCTTAAAATAAACAGATCCCCTGGGCCGGATGAGATCCTCCCAATAGTACTCAAAGAAATGAAAGAGGTTATTTATAAACCACTAACCAAGATCATGCAACAGTCTCTTGACACAGGGGTTGTACCGACAGACTGGAAAATAGCAAACGTAATACCGATCCACAAAAAGGGAGACAAAACCGAACCAGGAAATTACAGACCAATAAGCCTGACTTCTATTATATGTAAACTTATGGAAACTATAATAAGATCTAAAATGGAAAATTACCTATATGGTAACAATATCCTGGGAGACAGTCAGCATGGTTTTAGGAAAAGGAGATCGTGTCTAACTAACCTGCTTGATTTTTTTGAGGATGGTACATCGACAATGGATAATTGCAAAGCATATGACATGGTTTATTTAGATTTCCAGAAAGCTTTTTACAAAGTCCTGCATAAAAGATTAATTCTCAAATTGAATGCAGTAGGGATTCAAGGAAATGCATGCACATGGATTAGGGAGTGGTTAGCATGTAGAAAACAGAAAGTACTGATTAGAGGGGAAACCTCAAAATGGAGCGAGGTAACCAGCGGTGTACCACAGGGATCAGTATTAGGTCCTCTGCTATTCCTAATCTACATTAATGATTTAGATTCTGGTATAGTAAGCAAACTTGTTAAATTTGCAGACGACACAAAAATAGGAGGAGTGGCAAACACTGTTGCAGCAGCAAAGGTCATTCAAAATGATCTAGACAGCATTTAGAACTGGGCAGACACATGGCAAATGACATTTAATAGAGAAAAATGTAAAGTATTGCATGCAGGCAATAAAAATGTGCATTATAAATATCATATGGGAGATACGGAAATTGAAGAAGGGATCTATGAAAAAGACCTAGGAGTTTATGTTGACTCACTCCACTACTCCGCTCGCTCCACTGGCTCCCGATCACCGCTCGCATCCAGTTCAAGACTCTTGTACTAGCCTACAGATGCCTTGACCAGACTGCACCCAGCTACCTCCAGACCCTCATCTCTCCCTACACCCCCACTCGACCTCTCCGCTCCGCCTGCACTAGAAGACTAGCTCTACCTCCGCTACGCTCCCCTGCCTCCAGAGCCCGCTCCTTCTCCACCCTTGCTCTGCAGTGGTGGAATGACCTTCCTACAGATGCCAGGACTGCCCAGTCCCTGACCACATTCCGGCGCCTCCTTAAGACTCACCTCTTCAAACAGCACCTGTAGAACTCCTCTGTTTGTATCCTGGGACACTATCACCCTTCATGTAAATGTGCTTTATTTTGCTCTTATCTGCCCCCTATTTTACTGCATTTAATCCTGTACTTCAGAATACTGTAATCTGCCAAGTGTTTAACCTGTAGTACTTTGTATTTAATCATATCCTGATGTAACTATCACTATTTAATCATATCCTGATGTAACTATCACTATTATCTGCTGTATTATTGAATTGTGGTTTGTCACACTTGTACTTTGCTTGAACAAAAGTTATTGTATTTCTTGCTCTTATTGTATTACTTGTATTGTAACACTTGAAATGTATTTGCTTACGATTGTAAGTCGCCCTGGATAAGGGCGTCTGCTAAGAAATAAATAATAATAATAATAATAATAATGCCTTCATCTAGAAAATATGGGGAAGCTATAAAAAAAGGCCAACAAGATGCTCGGATATATTGTGAGAAGTGTTTAATTTAAATCAAGGGAAGTAATGTTAAAACTTTACAATGCATTAGTAAGACCTCACCTAAAATATTGTGTTCAGTTCTGGTCACCTCGTTACAAAAAGGATATTGCTGCTCTAGAAAGAGTGCAAAGAAGAGCAACCAGAATTATCCTGGGTTTAAAAGGCATGTCATATGCAGACAGGCTAAAAGAATTGAATCTATTCAGTCTTGAACAAAGAAGACTACACGGTGATCTCATTCAAGCATTCACAATCCTAAAAGGTATAGACAATGTCAACCCAGGGGACTTTTTTGACCTGAAAAAAGAAACAAGGACCAGGGGTCACAAATGGAGATTAGATAAAGGGGAATTCAGAACAGAAAATAGGAGGCACTTTTTTTACACAGAGAATTGTGAGGGTATGGAACCAACTCCCCAGTAATGTTGTTGAAGCTGACACCCTGGGATCCTTCAAGAAGCTGCTTGATGAGATTCTGGGATCAATAAGCTACTAACAGCCAAACGAGCAAGATGGGCTGAATGGCCTCCTCTCGTTTGTAAACTTTCTTATGTTCTTATGTTCTTAATACCGGTGTAAAGTATGGTCTGCTTGAGTCTCCGGCTGGATTCCTGTACGATGCAAGCCTACCTGTCAGACGACAGAGTAGCTGCCATTTGCAACTGTCTGGCCCTGTTCAACAAGGGTTCACAGTACAGTTGGTGTTGTGTTAAAAACTATTGGTATGGCGTCGGCTTCATCACCCACCCAACTAGGGTTACTCCACATGCACCCGATCCAAGTATGGCTCAGTGCCTTCGTCTACACCCCAAGCGCGACAGACATCGTCGGCTGACCATGTCTCGCCTATGCTGGGAAGCTCTACGCTGGTGGAGGCAAGCCTCTCACCTGAGCGAAGACTTAAGGATAGGAGTGATACACAACTCACTTGGTGATGACAGGGCAGGCAGACGAGTTCACGGACCCTGGTCGGATCACTGGACATCCATGCACATAAATGCGTGGGAGCTGAGAGCAGCCCACAAGTGGCACAAAGCATTTTTGTACACTTTCCCACCCATACCGCTGCTCCCGGCCTCGAAAAGGACCGGTTAGAGGAAGCGTCAGTTCTCCTAGTGGCCCCCAAGTGGCCCAGGAGAATCTGGTTTTCGACCCTGTGCCAGCTGTTGCACAGCCAGCCCTGGGAGTTTCCACTGCGCATAGATCTCCTCAGTCAGGCGAAAGGCTCTCTTTGGCACCCGGAACCGGGCAGGTTCCGGCTATGGGTCTGGCCCCTAAGAGGGACTGCTGGTTAGCCCTAGGGCTATCAGATGCAGTTGTGGGTACGTTGCAGAGCGCTAGAGCAGACTCCACTAGGTCCTTGTACACGTATAAGTGGAGGTATTTTCATATATCTTGCCTCATACCAGTCATCTTACAGTTTCTGCAAGAACTGCTTGATGCTGCTAGGTCACCTTCCACCTTGAAGGTGTATTTAGCGGCTATCTCTGCTTGCCATGCCCCCGTAGATTCAATGTCTCCGGGCTCGCATTTTTGGCTACCCGTTTCTTAAAGGAGCTTGGCGATTACGCCCTCCCAGGAGGACTGTTCTCCACGAATGGATCCTTAATATTGTACTGGAGGCTCTCACGAAGGCCCTGTTTGAGCCCATACACTCCATAGAGCTGAAGTACCTGTCTATGAAGACAGCCTTCCTCTTGGCTATCCCCTCCGCTAAGCGGGTCAGTGAGCTGCAGGCACTGTCTATGCACAGCTCCTGCATGCGTATTTGGGAGGATGGCAGCAGGGTGTCTCTGCGCACCAACCCTGTTTTCCTCCCCATGGTGATCACAGCCTTCCACATTAATCAGTCTGTGGAACTGGAGTCCTTCCATCCACCTCTGTTTGTTTCAACAGAGGATGAGAGATTGAATTTCCTCTGCCCAGTGCGGGCATTAAGATGCTACGTGCATAGGACAAGATCTCTGCGTCAATCTGACCAGCTCTTTGTCTGTCATGGGACACAGACCCTAGGACAGCCCCTCTCTAAGCAGCGTCTGTCACATTGGATTGTGGATACAGTCTCGACTGTGTATAATGGTGCCTGCTTGCCTCCATCTGATAGGGTAGCCGCACACTCCACTAGAGGGTTGGCTACATCTTGGGCCCTCTTCAGAAGTGCCTCGATATCTGATATTTGTACTGCAGCTAGCTGGGCTACGCCGCATACTTTCTCCATGTTCTACCGTCTAAATGTGGTAGACCCTGCCTTGCCTACTGTAAGCACAAGGGTCCTTGTGGGTGTTCACACCACTAACCTCTGGGTTAGACAGAGCTTGTGTGTCCCTCATATGCTGCCATTCCTTGTCCCATACGTAATGTCTTGGTGGTCGTCTTCGAATTGAAAGGGAACCTTAGGTTACTTCCGTAACCCTGGTTCCCTGAAAGAGAAGACGACCACCAACCGCGAGGTCGCATCGGTCGTCCTCACGGGTGCAACGGAAAAAGAGAAATGGCTTTTGGATGTCAGTTTTATCCCCTCGATGGGCGGGACCTAGTGCATCATCCCAGGAAGGGGCCTATTGGCTGCTCTGGTATAGAGAGCTCAGCAATACCTACCCAATGGGCAGGCATATCCCATATGTAATGTCTTGGTGGTCGTCTTCTCTTTCAGGGAACCAGGGTTACGGTAGCCATTGTGGCTAAAGTAATTTTACATTTGTAACCATACTGGAAAAACGTAAGCCACTTAACAATACTGTAAACAAGTTAAACATACTGTTTCACAAGGCAAAACGACGTGTATTGTATTTGAAAACATGTAAATATTTAAATGCCAGACCCTACCCTTTACAATACACATAAACAGTATATGTAAAGTGCACTATAACTCTGATTCCCATTTAATAAATGCCAAACTTAGTCCCACATGAAAAAAACGTCATTACAGATTTCCTAAATTCTGACTAGGTTTGCAGATATTCATGTACTGCATAATCCTTTACATTATTTTGACTGTGACGCGGTTTTCTTTCCACTGCAGGTCAGTGCTATTAGTGTATGTTAACATTAATGCCTACCTGACCAACCACAGCTCTAGTTACACAAGCTTGTAATAATGTGATTAATAATATTAGTAGGATACAGCCACGACTGTGTTAATTTTTTTTTTTTTTTTTTTTTTTTTTTTTTTTTTTTTTTTTACCGTGTTCTTTCACCTGGGACTACTGACAGTAATATTGCAGCGATTCTGACATTAAAACTCAATATATCATAGTGAGACGAATCCTTCCTTTTTAAAAATAATAAATGTGTTTATTTTATTAAATTGTTCCTCTTTCGAATCCACTGTTACTATTTCCAAAATATATTTCAACACATTTTAAAGATTGCAAACAACGAAAAAGAAACAAAAAACGGAAGCTGCATGTTTCTGGCTTGCCGTCTGTGAAAATGTTCTTTGGGGACCAGTGGGTATGTTTGAAACCAGGACTGCTTCACCACCTGGAAGTTGGTTACTTATTCCCGGTTCCTTATTTGCGATGTAGTTGACAAAGCAGCGTGTTCTTTTTCTGTGTGTTTTAACTCACTTACACATCTTGCTCAATTAATATATTGCTACTATTTAAAAAATAATCTCTCCTTCTTTAAAAAAACCCGAAAATATTAATAACAAATCTGTAACAGCAGCATAGCGGTACCCTATATTACCCGCTTGTTTTGCCCCATTTACCCCCTTAGACTCCTTGCTCACTAAATTTCGAGGTATCCCTAGATAGGTTATCGTCTCCTCTTTGCAAAAACACTAACAATTTTAGTGAGCAAGCCGTACCCCACGATCAGCAGCACCCCAAAGTGTAGCCCATTATAACCAATACAGAACGCATGGGGGCACGTCTTTGGATGCCCGGTGTACCCCCTTAGACGGCTTGCTCACTAAATATCCAGCTATCCCTAGATAGGTTGTCACCCCCTCTGCAAAACCACTAAAGATTTTAGTGAGCAAGCCGTACCCCACGAGCAGCAGCACCCCAAAGTGTAGCCCATTATAACCAATACAGAACGCATGGGGGCACGTCTTTGGATGCCCGGTGTACCCCCTTAGACGGCTTGCTCACTAAATATCGAGGTATCCCTAGATAGGTTATAACCCCCTCTTTGCAAAAACACTAAGATTTTAGTGAGCAAGCCGTCTAAGGGGGGTAAATGGATCATCCAATGACGTGCCCCCATGCGTTCTGTATTGGTTATAATGGGCTACAGTTTGGGGTGCTGCTGATCGTGTGGTACGGCTTGCTCACTAAAATCTTGAGCGTTTTTGCAAAGAGGGGGTCATAACCTATCTAGGGATAGCTCGATATGTGGTGAGCAAGCCGTCTAAGGGGGTACACCGGGCATCCAAAGACGTGCCCCCATGCGTTCTGCATAGGTTATAATGGGCTACAGTTTGGGGTGCTGCTGATCGTGGGGTACGGCTTGCTACCTAAAATATTTAGTGTTTTTACAAAGAGGGGGTTATGTCCTATCTAGGGATACCTCGATATTTAGTGAGCAAGCCGTCTAAGGAGGTAAATGGGTCATCCAAAACGTGCCCCCATTTGTTCTGCATAGGTTATAATGGGCTACACTTTGGGGTGCTGCTGATCATGGGGTACGGCTTGCTCACTAAAATCTTTAGTGTTTTTGCAAAGAGGGGGTTATAACCTATCTAGGGATACCTGGATATTTAGTGAGCAAGGCGTCTAAGGTGGGTTAAATGGGGCGAAACAAGCGGGTAATATAGGGAACCGCTATGCTGCTGATACAGATTTGTTATTAATATTTTCTTTTTTTTTTTTTTCAAGAAGGAGCGATTATTTTTTAAATAGTGGCAATATATTAATTGAGCAAGATGTGTAAGTGAGTTAAAACACATAGAAAACGCATTGCTTTGTCAACTACATCGCAAATAAGGAACCGGGAATAAGTAACCAACTTCCAGGTGGTGACTGCTTCACCTCCCTGTGACTATCACGGTCATATTTTAGTTGTGTTTACATGGTTGCTATTCCTTGGGCTACATCTTTTGGAACATGATTCTGATAATTTGTCTGTAGAATTTTTATGCTGGGAGATATGCTGAGAGACTGGGATGTATTTTTTGATGCAAGCGGTATTGAAGATGCAGGAAAGAAACGTTTGGTGCTGCTGACTGTGTGTGGCACCGCCACCTACTCAATAATACATTCACTGATAGTGCCGCCACGCCACCTAAACCCCAAGCCATCTGCAATTGTGCAGCGTTTTCATAAATGCTATCAACAACCAAACCAAAACATTGCAAGTTATACTGCAGAGTTGCGCCGATTTGGAGACCAGTTGGAGAACATGCTGCGTGACAGAATAGTTTGCCTCGTGCCCTACAACGTCGGCTGCTGTCCGAACCTGACTTGACATTCAAAATGGCTGAAGAAAAAGCACTGGCAGCTGAAACCACGTTGATACATGCACTTATGCTGCACCCTGCGTCTGTAACTGATTCATCTGCATCAGCCGAGGTTTACGTGAACAAGCTAGTAAAGGGCTTTCATTGGGCAAAATGAAATCAAACTAAACAGTCTGTATTGATCACCTACCAGCACACGTTGAAAGTAATCGTGCTGGCAGTCTTAAACAAACGGCCAATAATAATGTCGGGTTCGTACGGTCATGGAAATCATGGAAAAGTCATGGAATAAAACAGCGATATCCAGGCCTGGAAAAAGTATTGTAAAACTCATAAAAAACTACTTGGCCCTGCAGCCCTATGCCTTCAGGGTAGTCCACTGAGCAGGGAAACTGCATCAAAACGCAATTTTTTTTCTCTCGGGAAGGCATGGGGGTGTAGGATTTTCGAATGGACCGGTGGTGCCATTCTGAGGATGTGTAACAGGGGAGGTCTGTGCTGACTATCTGGCGTATGCATGGTTCTGCAGGAAGAGGGCAGCAGCCTCGTAAGATCCGCCTGTCAGTCATGGCGATGGCACGGAGAGGTGGGGAAGAGGGTGTGTTGGCTTTCCCTCTCTCTGAGTAGCTGAGAGGCGGGCCTTGGGGGATAGCTGGACATAAGAACTGCGCTTGGTTGTGCATTCGGGTGGCCGGAGAGAGGATACCCAGTGATGCTGGAGAAAGACGTCGGTGTAAAGAAAGAGCAGGCAAGCACGGCTGAGTGAGACAGCCTGCTTAAAAGAAACTAAAAAATAAAATAAATAATTACGTACCCAAGGGGACGTGTGTAGTTATATGGGGAACTCTGGCCACCCCAGTGTATAGAAAATAGCGGAGCGTAGGTCGAAGGCGTAAGCAGCACTTTCGTAGTTTTATTACTGTGTTTTTTTTTCCTTTTTCTTTCGCCTTTTGTTTTCATTATTATTTTTGAGCACTTGTATGTGCACTGGACTGTATACCAGTATTGGTAACCTCGTGGTCCAGTTTACTGTTGCCAGTATTCAGGCCACAGACAACAGCGCCCTCTGCAGGTAAAAATAAATCAGTGCACCTGAGCGGCGTTACAAATAAAACCTTCTGTCTCCTGTGTGTGTCAGTGAATTGCCCACCACCCTTCCACAATGACCAATGAGCTGATTATCCTTAAGCAGGGGAATCTCTCTTCTCATACTAGTTTTTAGCTAGTAAGTATCAAAACATCACCACAGAATACAGTACCAGTAATGTCTGTACATACATATCTGTCATGCCCCCGAGCTTTTACTAGAGCTAAGATGGGAATGTTGCTCTGATTTTTATCTTATTTAAAAATGTTCAAAATGACACACAGCGTTGCTCCTTCCCCCACTGTGTGCCTGAAACCCTCTTGTGTGTTGGTTATAATAACAATCATGAGACAAGTCCCCCACTGGGATTTACTGTCTGTATCCCTAGCAGGTATGTTAATCATTGACCAATTAGAGCACTATCTCATGAGCAGAATTAGAAACTGCATGCTAAATAAATACACTAACAGGAAAATAATATATACAACATTATTGTATTTATTTATGTATTTATTTAACATATGTACAACAGTTTTTACTTTAATATCTATTTAAACATGTATGTTGCTGTACAAACTAAAATGCTACCAATATTCAGTGAATACAGAACAATGGAAAGTGGTGCATTAATTGCTAATTCTACACAATCCTCTGAGCCCTTGGGGCGTGGTTACTAAATCGCATCACCTGCTGCCTGCCTCTCCCTTTTGTCAGTGGATACCCACAATCCCCTTTCACAACATCAATAAATCACAACACTTCTCACAGACTTGGTATGTTAGGGGTTGTTGATTAGTGTTTGATCTCAGATTTGGTCCGGTAATTTATTTACTATCAAACTACTGCTTCAAAAGAGGCGAGTGGGACTTTAAAGTGGTTGTAGCTAACAACAAAATACTCTCATAAATCTTACCTGTTATGCCCTGCTGTTAACTATACAGGTCTCACTGAGCACTTTCCAAAGAAACATACAATATTGCAAACATGTATTTTAATATTAAAACATGTCATCTTGTACTACTATAAGTAAAATAAAGTTATCAGTTTGCTTGCCTTGCCCTCCAGGAAATGTGTTACACTTGCACTTCCAACGTTAATTCATCTCAGCAGTGGCTTCCAAGCAAACCAGTCATTAGGAAAAGCAGCTGGTTGGTTAGACAGGGTAGAAGTCCCTGAAGGGGCGGGGACAATTTCACACTCAAGGTGAAAAGACCATGAAAGTGCAAAACTATCTGAAAGCAAGGCCTGCAAACTGAGAGTAAATGGTAGATTGAAAGTCTCCATCCCCTCCAACTAATGGCAAGGCTCCTGAGATCTGATAGGATCATGCTTGGTGGTAATTCTGCATGCTTAGAAAAAGCACAAGCCTATGAATCCAATCTCTTGTTTGAGTACAGGTAGCTACTTTAAGGGAGACTTTAAGGTTATATATATATATATATATATATATATATATATATATATATATATATATATATATATTACATAATTCAGGTAAAGAACTGGAAAAGGGCCTGCCAAAGACAGAATTGACCGTTGTGACTTTCCAGTTTAATAACTGTATTTCATTAGTTAATATAATATTGATGATAAACAGTACAATGTTTGGTCCTTATTTGGTTAACATGCTGTGTTCCCAGGCTGTTACCTTCTGTTAATGTTTTTGGGAAAAGTGTTTATTGAGTTGCTAAACTGCTAAACATGTTCCTGTCATAAAGTAGACTAAATCATAAAGTGTTTGTAACACACATGGATAAGCTGCCACCAGCAATAATATGTTATTATTTATTAAAAACCAGTACACTAGACAAACGTATATAAAGGCAACAACAAAGTTAATGTTTGTTTTAAGTAAAAAGAGCGTAAATATAAAATAATTAAAATCAATTAACAAAAAAAAAATGTATGCAGTTTTCTTTATGGTAAATACACTTTATTCAGTTCTGGCGTATCTCTTTTCGCATGATTGTGAGCAGTGCTATAAAAAAAATATAGGCTACTTGCATTTTTTATGTTTTAAAATGGTATCTTCAAATTCCAAATGATTAATAAAAATAGTCTCTTGACTTCAGACAAAACCAGTATTACATTATGTTCAATATAGAAATACATTTTCACAATTTTATTTCGCATCCCTCCAAACACTAGTATGTAAATTACTGTGTTATAAACCAGTAAATAAATAAAACACGGTAGAATGTCACTAAACTTCCATTACAAGCACATTGCCAAGGCCTCTCACGACAAAACCGACCTCTTGTCACTGACCTTTTTCACTGCCTTTCTTTTTTCTAACCAATCCTTTACTTTCTTACATCCGAACCCGTAAACTTTGGGGATCCAATCAGCTTCGAGTTTGTATCTGCGCTAACCATCACAGACTGAGGGAGCTGGTAGAGTTAAGATGGCGGCGTGTAGTTAAGGAGGTAGCAGTTTAAGGCTCCGCTCTTCTTCATTTAACTCGAATTATACGAACCCTAATCACTACAGTTAAAGCGAAAATACAGTTTCACCCCGTTTCTTCAAACTATTCCTCTTATTCTGGATTGAACTCATGACGTCTATACACTTCGTGGTTCATCCGTTGCCCGGGACCGAGGACCAGCTCAATGACAGGTATTTCTTGTAGCCGGAGAATGAGGGGGCTTAAATCAAAATTAACGTGCAGGGTGTGGTACAAGAGCGTTCATCTCTGGTTATTGGGGAAAAAATGGCGAAACAGTTGTTTGTGGTTCTAGTTGAGTACAGGCAGGATATGCAGTAAAATAAGAGGCCCGGCTTTTCGCTCAGTATATGGACGCAGACTGGCTGGAAGGATCTAGTCAGAGTTGAACTGAGACAGACAATGCGGGTTGGGGGATGGGGGGGTAAGAAACAAAAAAGAGAGGGAACCTAAATGAAAATGAATATTGATATTTTTTTCTGAAATCGGAAATTTGCATATTTTAAGGAAGGTCAACTGAAACGTGTTTAAAAATTGCTGTTATGTTTATAGGATTAATCAAATAAGTGTTTAAACGACATAAGGACTGCGCTTTTCGTAATAACAGGATACAAAGATATTTATGTATTTGGCAAATAACACATTTGTTGTATAATTAATTATTTTCGTACGATGTCTTTTTTTAGGATGCAGGATGATGCCCAGGCATTGTCAAGCCCTGTATGCTTTTTGTTCAGTTGGTCAAAATAATGTGGTAGTTTTTGTTTATCTGGTAATGTATACACAGTACACGTCAAGCTTAACCATATATTTTTTGGACTGTGTAGTTTTGTTTCTCGTTGAATTAGAATTTTTTGTGTCGTCATTACTGGGTTATTTATTGTAATTCATTGCTTTAGATTTTCACTAAATATACAATTGATAGAGACGGCTTGATTGTTTGGTTATTGCAGTATGTAGAAGTTTTTATTTCTGTGTTTTAGTATAGTATGTACCAGTACTAATACTATTGACGTTGGGTTTTCATGCTTTCGTTTATATTGTGGCAATTGGGTCGAGATGCGTTTTGTCGTTGTGCATAGATTGACACAATAATTAACACTTAACACTGAATCCTGACACTAAACGCAATTATTTGTTCAGATATTGGCTTTCATTTAAGTTGAAACATTTTTTATCCTGACCCGATGACACATCATCATTATCAATCATTCCATCAACTTTCCAGCACCAGACCCTTTTAGTGACAGGCCTACCCAAGAAACCTAGCATGTAACTAAATGATTGAGACTTTTTACATAATTAACACATTTTTTAAAATGTACTATACAGTAACAATTTGGGTAATTATTATTTTATTAGTTTTCTTTCTGCCATGTCAAATTAAGCTATATACTGAAACCATTCATGTTGTGTCTATCACATAAATGAAACATGACACCAACTGATAACTTAATGTGCCTGGCACATTAAATATTGACATTTTGAATTCTGTGGAAGTCAGAGTTTGTGTTTAATGGTTAAAACCCAGTAATTTTACTAGTGGTGGGCAATCAATTAAATCAACTTATTTAACATTAAAGTGTTCACAACCCAACTCCATTTTCTAATTCTTTACAACAGTTTTAGCATTGCTAGTATGACTACATTATTTTTCAGAAAAGGTATTTTTTAGGCTTCTGTTACTGGAAGTTATTTTTATTCCCTGTTTTTAAATGGCCTTTTGGTCTTTGGCAACTTTTTAGGGGACTGGTTTTAGTTATGCATAATAAACTTTGATGGGGAACTCCAGCAAGGTCATTATGGCATTGTATGTTTATGGAAGATAAAGCTACCAAAAGAATAATTTCATAGAGGACCCTGGATACCCAATGAATGTCTGACAGTTCATCACTGATTGACTGCTTTACCCACACTTCGAAGGCCAGTGTCACTTTGATTAAAATAGAATGCAATCATGTTGCGTTCTCAACACCAAGATAAAGGCTGAACTGTGTGAAATGCTTGCTGTTTTCTGTACACTCCAGGTCATTTGCTGTTGGTTCTCACTATGCTTCTGTTTGTGTAGGACATGCCTTGACTATTGGAAAGTCTCCCAGTGGAGACCAGTAATTGCTGCTGTAAAACTGGTCTGAAATTTCAGAGCATGTTGGGAGCAGTTAACAGCTGGTTGGCCCAATGAGAACACTGACAAGTGTCACAAGCTGGAGGGGCTGGAGTATTTGACATGAACATTTCTCTGGAGATTAGAACAAATAGGATGGTGCAAAGGGAGCAGTGAGATGAATTTTATGCCACCTATTTTTCTCTTTTTTAATGTTTCTCTGGTTTAAAGATATGTCATTAAAAAAAAAAAAAAAAGCAGTAGGTCAGTGAGAGGATTGGGATTTTTAGCCCTGCCGATTTAACTGGAACACTACAGGTTTAGTTGCCATTTATTTCCAATTACATTTCTGCAGTATTAATAGTAAATTGAATGAAGTATTGTGCAATTTTTATATATTCATTTGGTCTTTGGTGGTTTGCCCAAACTATATTCTGTTGGCTTGTCAGGCAGCCAGTTATACAAAGGCTGAAAGGAGGCTAGATTGGGGATGGAAATAAGAAACCTATTGCATAGCAGTTTCACCCATTTTCAGGTTTTAATACCAGTTTGATTAGCCACAGTGTATAGATAACAAGCTCAGGTGTATCTTAAACTCTCATAGTAAAACCAATAATGGTTCAAACTGCTATGCAGAGTCTTGTTTCCATCCCTGTATATTCAGGGGTGTGCAATTCATGTTGCCCAATGCCCGGGACAACAAGATTTGCCATTACTTTGCCCATCGGACAAGTAGTTTTTATTTATTTTTCCTATATTCGTTCTGTTGCTAGAATAACACTCCGGGTATATTCATAGAGAGCCACGCAAGTTTCTGAAAACTGAATTACGGAAGTGTTTATGTCCCACCCCTATCACATCTTATTGGCTAGCTGTGGAAGAAGCTGATCTTCTATTGGTTACAAAGAAACCCAGAAATGGCTACCTGAGAGATTCTGGCAACGCACAGACGTAATCTTTTAAATTAAGGCATCGCCGGTATTTACGTTTTTTGTAAATTAGCAAATAAGTGATACTGCTTTCTTAATACAAGAACCTGACGTTTAAATGCACCTAAGGTATTCGTGGATTCGAAAAAAAAAAATCGTTTGTGTAATTAGTAACACTTCATGGTCAAGTGTGTACTTCATTGTTGGGATGTTGTATAAAAAAAATAAAGTTTAGAAGCATTACAAGACAAACTTTCCCTTTTTTTCGATTTTAGTGTTGCTAACCTAGTTTGCTATTTACCATATTTTTAAACGCTATATAAAAAAATATATTTGATTTGATTTGAACAGAAGCAATTAGTTATTTATTGGACATGCACAATCCATCGATTTGTGAAACTATTGAAACATGAAGATTGACAAATATATTTATAATGATAGAAATAAAATGCTTTTTATTATTATTATTATTATTATTATTATTATTTGTTTATTTAGCAGACACCTTTTATCCAAGGTGACTTACAGAGACTAGTGTGTGTGAACTGTGCATCAGCTGCAGAGTGATTTACAACAACGTCTCACTTGAAAGACGGAGCACAGGGAGGTTAAGTGATTTGCTCAAGGTCACACAGTGAGTCGGTGAGTGAGCTGGGATTTGAACTGGGGACCTCCTGGTTACAAGCCCTTTTCTTTAACCACTGGCCCACACAGCCTCCTATATATGTTTCAATTAGCCATCATGAGGTATGATGTTAGATAAGGAAAAATAGCTGTAAAATGTTGTACACTGTTTAAAAAAAAAGTTTGTAATAGAAATAAACAAAAGAAACTAATTTTGACCCCACTGTAAATAGTGCGTGCATTTTGGTAGAAAAACAGTACAAAATGCAGAGAACCTGACAAGTTATACACAAGTCCTTTAAAAATATGGTGTTCAGCAGTTACAAAACTAAAAGAACGTCAAGAAAAATCAGCAATAATAGTTGGCAATTATTTCGTATCTGTGATTCAGGCAGGAGCTGTTTTTATATTTGAATGACTTCCAAGTATTGCTTATGAAGTACTCTTAGCATGTTACTTAAATTTACTAGCAAATGTGTTCCAAACTGCAGTGAAAGGAAAATTTCCTTAAACTATGTTACACAGTTGGTGAGGTTGGGTCACGGGGAACCCTTTTTTATGTCTTGAAGAATTTAGTGAACCCATCAAGGCTAGATCCGCCCCCCTGTTAATCACTATTGATTGATTGTGTTCACTGTTAAATAAAACCAAAAGTTATATTCTACTTTTGTGTGTGTTATGTGCAACGGGGAAGGGGGCAAGTAGATTAAGAAGGACAAGTAGATTTTTCTAGCATTTTGTCCCTTGACAAGTTTTTTTTTTCAAAAATTGCACACCCCTATTTGAAAGTTCAGATTCAGGAAAGGCAACTCTTTGTCACTTTGCAGTTTTATAATATTTTTGGCAGTTTTTCTTTTCGTTTCTTTTTGTGCTCGGTAATTTGATGCTTTATGGCTTTCAAATGACATGCTTGCTTTTTGCAAAGTGTCCTGTATTTTTTTGATGTCGTCTCGATGATTGGACATTTTATAAGTTCCCTTTTATTGGAAACGATACCTGGGTTATCGATGGATTGTTGATTTAGTGGTCATTTTATGTATCCATCGGAGCATTGGTGTTGTGTCCTAATTGCTAAATTTCCCAGAAAACAAAATACTTGTTTCAGGTAACCTGGCTGAAACTGTTATTGTCCTGAAGTGCAGCCCCACACTGCACACTGTGTCTCTGTTGGATCTTATGTAGGTAGAAATGTTTAAAGGTGCATCTCATCCTCATGGCCCTGTAGCACTCAGGATGTTCAGCTGTAGGCCTTGAGTAATGTACTATGTTACAAACCTTTATTGTAATCATATCAAATAAGATCTTTGTTTGGTAAAATCTGGAATTGTTTATGTTCAAGCTTTTTGGTTGAAGTAGGCAGTTGCTCTGAAGCTGGTAACCTAATTTAGGCCACAATTTGAAAGTGGAAAGTTTCTGTTTTGGAAATAGTATACATTTTAATCTGTGATGCTGCTTTTGATCTTAATGGTTACCAGACTAAGGTTATGTTCAAAGAAATTTCCAAAGGCATCTGTGGGTATATCTTTGGATTTCTGTTTTCTCCACAAGTTTTAATCTTTGATTTCTCACTTCATGATTACCATTTAATTAGTACATGGGAATACTTTACCTGTGATGCATGAAAGTACTGGCGAAGAACAGCATTTGTCAGGAACATTTGTTTAAGTAGTGATATTTTCAGCTAGAATACAAATGTTTTACCACTTACTGATTTATGCCACACACGTTTCCTTCGGTTTTTTCTGTTGGACACATTTACATTCTAAAGTACCATGAACTTCAGATACATTTAACTCTTGGAAGAAAGGAACACTGATGCTCTTCCTTGTTTTAAGATTTTCTGGTTATACCTGGGACATGTCGTTTGTGAAGTAAACAGGCAAAAAATCACTGTCAGGAGCCAACACAGTGTTTCTTTTTATAAGTTGGAGCTCTATATAACTGGTATGTGTTTACTGGCTACTCTGTATACTGGCAAATAAAATCTGTGCACTTAGGACCATGTAGCATGTATTGAGCCATTCATGAAAGTGAAAAGGTGGCTGGCATTTTATGCTTTCATATCAACGAACACACGAGGCACAGTCAATCAGAATCCTGGATTTAAACAAAATAAACAAATCCTTCCCTCCAGGAGGAACAAAGGAGGGGGCGTGGATTGAATGAGCCTATCAGTGACTTGCTTTCAACAAGCATGTGCTCAGGCAGGAACTGCCAAATCAGTCACTTTTCCGATGGCCTGTGCCTTTTAAAGGGAGTGTTCTAGAGGCACACTCATTCGCTTTTGTTAGTGACAGTCAATTTTTCTAGCTGCCAGTCAGTCATTTTATCTGCCAGTCAAATTGCTTTTGAAACCGTCTCTGACTGGTATTTACTGATAATGGAAATGCTGTGTTAGAAATGAATCAGATAGAAATTCTGGCACAGCTAATTGTAGCCTGCCTGGGAATTGCCAAAATACTGTGACCAGTAAGTTTGGGACGGGCATTAACTGTTGCTGGTTGTTCTCTAATGACTTCTACAAAGCGAGTGGTATGATGTTCTGCAAATACTGTCAACATTCAATTCCCTGGTCCTGAAAAGATACCTGCAAAGATCATTTTAATGTAAATAATCCATCTAAACAATAGCATTAAGTATGAGTCCGCAAGGCTCCCAAGCACTACAAACCACGATCACAGACAATATTACATCTGCAGATAGCAGATGGAAACAGAATTACATTTATTAAAATGGGAGTAAAAAAACAGTCAGAAAATACAGAAAAATACAAATTTCATAGGGCTCGATATATTTTATGAAAAACTGAGAAATTGAAAAATTTGTTTCGAAATCTAACATGAAATACTGTACTAGTGTAATGGCTTTCAATAGACTTTTGCGACATCATTTTGTAGTGTCTTTGATTACATGATGTTAAATAAGGTGTGTGTGTGTATAAATAAATAAATACACTTGCAAATGTGTTCCAAACTGCACTGAAAGTAACATTTACTCACATTGTTACACATTTGTTGAGGCGAGGTGGGGTCACAGGGAATATTTTGTGTATCTTGAAGAATTTAGTGAACCCGTCAAGCTACAAGGCTAGATCCGCCCCTGTTAATCACTAATTGATTGATTGTGTTCACTGTTAAATAAAACCAAAATCCTACAAGTTATATTCTACTTTTTTGTTTGTGTGTTGTGTGACGGGGAGGGGCCAAGTAGATTTTTATAGCCTTTTGTCCCATGGATAAGTTTTTTTTCAAAAATTGCACACCCTTGATGGATCAGGGCTCTAACAATTAAACAGTTAAAAATAAAGCCGAAAGCTTGTGGAAGTGTAATCAATTTATATGTACATAGGTTTTATTTTTGAAAGTGTATAATTGTAAGTGATGTGAATATGGAGGCTGTTTGGTCCATTGGTTAAAGAAAAGGGCTTGTAACCAGGAGGTCCCCGGTTCAAATCTCACCTCAGCCACTGACTCATTGTGTGACCCTGAGCAAGTCACTTAACCTCCATGTGCTCTGCCTTTCTGGTGAGACGTAGTTGTAAGTGACTCTGCAGCTGATGCATAGTTCACACACCCTAGTCTCTGTAAGTCGTCTTGGATCACCCTAGACCCACCCTAGTCTCTTGTAAGGCGTCTGCTAAATAAACAAATAATATCAAATAATAATATATGTATAAGCAATCAGGGCTTGAATTTCAGCACGGGATCGTGGGAATCACGCATTTTCCAAGTTGCTCCCGCATATCTGCAACTTTCAGTGCGGGAAAATCCCACGGAGAGATTAAGACACCAAGCTACTGCCTGAAACGCTACAATATATAAGGAAGTGGGTGTCAGTGATGAGAGCACTATGAGTCGCATTCTGAGTAGTAGTAAATAAATAAATAAAAAGTTAATAGTAGTGCTGGATATTTTAAGTGCTGCGTACGTGATTCTCGTAGTGACAGGCAGGAGAGCGAGACTAGGTTGAAGTTGATACGCCCCCCGCAGGCGAACAGGATTTATTTACATATCAAGTCAACACACTGAACAGCTCACGTGACACTTCCAGCAGTGGTTGCGCACGAAGCAAATACAACACAGTGTACAAAAACTCGGGTGGATCTACAATCTCTGAACTAATCTTCTCTGTTCAATAATAAACTAACGTTGCTGAAGCGATTGATCACGGTGGGTAAACGGGTAGGGCGGATATGTGACGGACGGATACGCGACGGATTACTGTATTTGAAATAAGAGTTTTTTTTTTTATTATTCCTAAACAAAATAAAATCGACCTTTTTTTCGCTTCTCAGCCATGATGACAACTCGCAAATGACAGGTGAGGCAACAACCACTGGTTTACACAATTGATGCAAGTCCCACCGCAATCACTTAATCACTGGGATACTCAAAAAAAAGATCTCCATTCCTCATCTGAAAATGCTGTATTCCGTTTAAACCGAGTGACATCCCAACTAAACGACAAATAGCATTGGGAAGAACAGTTTCCCAGAAATCTGTCCCATTTAAGCATAGACCCGGATTTATCAGTGTCCTGATTTAAATGGCATCGACTGTCATCGAAAGTACTGTGATGCATTGTTGGTATATGGTGAATAAACTTGTTCGGGGGGAGAACGTACAAGATTGAAAGTCGCAGATGTTTCTAAGTTTTTCATGGGTAAGAAAATAAACCGTTATTGTTTACATACAAGAACAGTTGTCGGACTGATGTGTACATACCCTTGAAGAGACTGCAAGTGGACATTTTAAGAAACCGGTTTTATTTACATATTGGAGGAGTCTGACAAATAAGCATTACCGATATACAAGTTTGATTCACTCCATTAAAACATAATTGGCACAGAAACGACCACCTTGAAGTGAAAACATACAAGTGACACAAAACACGCTTGTTGTTTTAATCACTTCTGCATCTGTGTTTTGGAGAGTGGAAATGTCTTCACACAAGGGGTGGTTGATATGACATTGTTGGGCACGCACTGCTGTTCAGGGGCTGTGTGCATGCATACAGGGCCAAAGCCAGCTAAGGTCAGTGCTCAAGTGTAAACTGGGTGGCTCAAATGATAGAATCTTTTAATCTGATCAACTCTAAGCCAGCTCAGGTCCTATTTGTAAGTGTAAACGCGCCTTAAATGAGTACCAGAGATTAACCTTAATACAATAACTCCACCTCCAATTTACTCTAACCCAAGGCTTGGTGGTATTGGATAGCTAGTTGACTCTTCTGTTCAGTTTATTTTGTTGGTTTAATTTCTAAATTATCAAGACTTGTCCTTTTAATCCTGATTTAAAAATTGATGTGAACCCATTCTTTCTTTGCCACAGGTAAAGTTTTCCTAGTCAGCTGATGAATTCCACAGCAGCTCAGGAGCGCTGAATGTGCAAAGAATCCTGCCTAATGTACAAAAGATATGTACTGTAGCAAGCACTATAGGACTGTAGGCTAAGTTGTCTGCTGCTGCGCCACTTTTACTGCTGGTGGAGGGGGGTAGAGAGTTCACACTAGTAACATGCTATTCTTAATGTTTACATATATCAAGTCTTCTATGAGATAAAAGTGCTTTGGATTCACCCATCTGAATCCAGAGGAGCAGATTTTCATATCATCATGTTTTTCACTTCAACAGAGGTTACTTAACCTCTTGCGTCAGTCAGTTAATGATTTTTTGTTGGAAAGCCTTGTCAAAGGTCATCAAAATACCACTTTCACATACTCTCTCCATGTGGAGCATGTAAACATACAGATGTGCATTTGTATTGAACTTCAGAGAAAAAGCACTAGATTTCATTAAGTGTTTTTAAAAAAAAAAGACAGATTTTCAAATACAAAGGACTAAGATTGGGTATAGATACCCAATCTTAGATGGTCTTTAGTTATTGATTGGAATGGTAGCGGTAACAGCTTGATTGTGTTACCAGGTCATTCCTGTCTTGCAAATTGTAACTTTATGAACTTTTATTAGTCTGCTGCCCAGTGCTTTTTGCTCCATGTGGAAAACATAATAATTTATAAGAAAGACCTATATGTAAATAATGTTGCTTTCTGTATCTAACCAACATTTGAACACTTTAGATTTCTCTAGTTAAAAATAAAAAAAAATAACATTCCTGGTAGTCTGGACTGTGCTGTTATGCAAAGTAGTCCTTGCTACCATTTAAAATCTCATGGGACCAGATGAGACAAATAGAGAAATGACATTGCTTTTTTTCTAATCTTTCAACAGATTACGGGAAGTTTCTGAGAAACTCAACAAATACAACTTAAACAGGTGAGTGAGTATTGCTTTTTATGTAGCCAGTTTACATGTCACTTTTTTTACTGTTGGAACCTTTTATACGTTGTTTGTCCGTCTGTCACATTCTATGGGTAACACGATAACTCTTGATTTTGCACCGACCTGATTAAACGCTAATATTTAATCTCATGTACTGTGCAATTATGTATTAGAGGACTCTATTTATTGCATGCATATACAAAGGCTGGTTCATTAAACAGAGCTTAAACATCTTATTTCATTTTAATAAGGTGGTAAAAATGTAACGCCACTCCTGGAGCAAAATGTATCCGAACACTACTTGAATGTTATTATGAACTCTGAATTATTTCTTTACTTTTTCAGGCTTTTCATTAGTTAGCTCTACTCTTTGAATGTGAGGTTGTGTCTGAATGATGACCAATTGCTTTTAAGTTTCATGTTTTGTATACGGCTGGCTAGTTCAAAAACTGTGGACATTTGCAATGTTTAAACTACTTTTTATAACAAGTACATTTATTTAGATTACACTGTATAGCATCTCAGGGCACATGCACTTGCAAGTGATTCAAATCGTGGTTCACTTGCAAACAAACACATTTTTTTTCAGGTTTGCTTTGGCTTGATTCACACCAGAAAAATTCAAGCAAACTTGAGTTTCTTTTCAAGTTAAATCAAATGTGCTTGTTTGTTCACTTGCCGCTTCATCTAGTAGAGTTCTAGGGTTTCACATTGCACTTTTCCAAACACACTTGTCTCTCTTGCTGGAGTGGTAAGAGATCTTGTTCATCAGTCTCGCTGAAAGAAAATCTTAGACGAAATTTCAAAAGGGCGGAAAGAGTCAGGTTTGTGTGCAGAAACTGGATATCGCAACTTTTAAAACTGATTTATTTAATACAGTACTTATTTTTCTTTATACTGTATTGTATATAAGTTACTTGAAAAGAATACATTAGATACATTTTTTTTAGCTTCCAATTGTTCTAAATTCGTTGTATATACATTGTGTTGCTGGTTCTAAAATATAGACCACTTTTCCCCATACACATTGACATAAAGGCGTTTTTGGTAAGTATTTTCCAAGCAAAGAACCCCTAAATAAGCAAATAACATTTTAACATCGCAAAGACTTAACTACAAATATGCAAATTTAATAAAGGTAACAATCTTATTGTGGCTTTCTTGCATGTAATACTAAAAACATCAATAAAATTAAAAAAAAAAAATCAAAACAAAAAAGCCCCATGGTAATTTGGTCTTTTTAAACACATTTGTTTATTATTTTTATCTTAGTAAATGTCTCTTTGTATTTGTACTGCACTATTGAGATGTACCTGTGCTGGACCTGTGGGCACAAAGTGAATAAACTAAATCTTTCTTTTACATTATATTCAAAAAACAAAACCAATAATAATAAAAAACACACCTTACATGTTACAGAATCTATCAAATTCATAGATTGTGCTATATTGTTAACTCTACTGTTCAGTAGGGGTGAGACGATATACCAAGGTTACGATACGTATCGCGATACACAAGCCACGATATGATTCAGATCACGATACTTATGAAAAACTAATCTCTGCTCGACAGACTTACATATTTCAGATCTATACACAGATTCAGTTGAAAATCAATTATATGTATTTACCACTAAGTTGTATAGCACTTGTTTGAGTTTAAAGACAAAGCAGTGTCAGCTAGAGTTTCTGGGATATCAGATTTGGATAACTTAATTAACCAAATCTCCTTAACACATTTCTGAGAAAGGGGGGGAAAATACTAAGCAGTGTGTTTGATAACTATTAAAGTACAAACTTTGTTCATGTGTTTCTTTAGAAAAATCTAAATATCAAGTCTTTCAGCATTAAGTTGTGATTTTTTTGTATTGCATCTTACTTAACTTTAACTCTGATGCTTGTATAAAATGTTTTTGTATGTTTATTTGGATCATTGCATAACGAGAAAACTGGTGGTTTTGTGGGCATGATGGACTGTCTGTCTTTGTTGCGGCGCTGCCTGTGTTGTGTGAGCCGAAAAAAAGCAAATAGCTGTTTTGTGAGTTCTATTTTGTGGAATGATTTTGGAGTTGTATATACAGAAAAGTCAAAAGTACTTGAAATAATAGTCAACCACCCGATTTAAAGAACTTAATTGAATTTATGTATTTATTTAGTTATCGCAAACGTATCTCATTTCATTTTCATTAAAATAATACATTGAAAACAAATAACAAAGGATTTTAATTTAAGGTAGGTCACAAATACCATTTTTTTTCAAGGATATGCACTTCGTCAAGTTTTTTTTAAATATACTTAGTGAAAATAATACACTTTTATGTTTTGTGTGTGTAACATACCAAATATTAATTTACCTCAATAAAATATCTTTTCATAAACTTGAACTAGTGTTAGTGCCTATCGGTGCCAAGTATTGGAGTCTGACAGATTTATTTTTAAAGTTTGGTGCAATCTCTCTCAACTCTCTTACTCCTCCTCAGATTTCCCTCTCCCATTCATCTTCTGTCGTCCGCTGACAAGGGCTCAGCTGATATCCCAGCATGCCTTTCTTCTTAAAGGAGTACAGCCTCTATTCATGACACAACCCACCCAATATCTCATGACAAAAGGAATATGCTTTTTTTTTTTTTTTTTAGTACCTGAAAATAATCGTAATATTTTAAAAGTAGCTGACGCAAGTATCATTTGACGCTGGATTGCGCTTGTCGGTGGCTTAACCTGGAAAAACGGAAAATATAGAATGTGCCATTGCATTTTAGGGGGGTGGGGGGTGCTAAGCAATAGGAGTATTGGTTAAACTGGCTACAGTACTTTCTGTTTTGAAGGTAAAACGTAATGGTTAACCAGAATTGTCAGTATCGTATATTTTGGTGAAATACATTTTTAATGTGTCCTTTCCAAGACATCACTAACAAACCAAGGCATATGCTGTGTGTGTTGATTTAAATCATAATTCAGTAGTAATATTATTACATTTGGATCTTGCACCCTCCGGTATCCTGACAACGTGTGTAGAAATTATATTACTATTGCAAATTACCAGCTTTAATAATGAGGTAGCACTTAACACATTTGCAACATACAACCTTAATTGTGCATATACTTTTTTATTTCAATGTTTGTGTAGCGCCATTAAAGGAATTTATCACAAGTACACTGTCTGCTAGGTTCAGTAACATTTCAAGTGTTATATCGGTAACATTGTGTGGGCTATTAGATTTTCTGTTATAGGTATCCATATCGGCAACCTGCATAATCAATATTGGTCAACCTAATTTTTAAAATGTCTGTTTTGTGTTCTTTTGGTAGTCATCCCCCTCTGAATGTGTTGGAACAGGCCACCATTAAACAGTGTGTTGTGGGACCAAATCATGCTGCATTTCTTCTGGAGGTAATTTTTTTCTTTTTTTTTTACCTGAATTACGAAAAATTTATATCCATTATTTTTAGAAATAATTTAATGTGAGTGTATTCCATGAATATGTTGGACTCACCATTAATTCTTCTGCGTGTTTGTTCTAGGATGGTCGCATCTGTAGAATTGGTTTCGCAGTTCAGCCTGACAGGTTGGAATTGGGTAAACCTGATGGCAATGATGGGTAAGGATTGTACCATAACTTTTATCTGTATCCCCCTGCTGCATTTCCACTAAACTGTTTCTAACAAGAAAAAAAGTTTGGCTTCTGAATTCTCACCTAGGGTGGTCGAATGAAATTTTAGATTTCAACAAACAAAATCCATAATATATTACATTTTGTTTTAACTAACTTAAACAACATATCTGAAATCAAAATGCGTTTTATTCATGTAAAATTGTGTAACTCACCAAATTCAGTTTGGATTTGAGTTTTGTCCTCTACTGACTTTGAGTCTTCATAATAAATCATACTTTACCAATAAAAATCAATATTCTAAGCTAGATGGTGGTCTTAAATGGAAAGATCAAAAGTTTAAGTGTACAAGCAAAAACACACCTTTCACTGTTGGCAGACTGTCAAGAACAGCATGGCACGGGCACAGCAATTCTGTCTACTACATATATATGCTTATGTCACTGTGCATTTTTACAATAGGTTAAAAAGCCCCTGTGTGATAGAGGCAGCACTGGGTGAAGCTCACTTTGCCCTCTACACCATTGTAAATTTCCCAAGCGTGGATTACATTTCCACCCATATAACTGAAAACCTGAGCATGGTTGGCTCTTGGTTTAAATGACGATGGAAAATGGTGCTTTTTACAGGGAAATAAAACAACAAATGTCAAAGTATGAGTATTGTGATTTTATTATTTATAATTACCAGAGTATTTATACTTCTAAAAAAAAAAAAAAAAAAAAATGCAGAAAGATTGTGCTTCACGGATTAGTAGTCAATTATGATGAGTTGAAAACTGCAAGTTCTTGAACAGCACAGCATAACTTTCAGACCCCTGGTTTGCCCACCCTACCTAAAGTAGCATTAGATAGTCCAAGATTAGCGCTGGAGTCATGTGGTGCAGAAAGTCGGACGGACGTGAGATGACACCGCTCCGCTCAGGATTTTATAATATTATCCGTTTTGGACAATGTCTTAATGTACAGTAGAACATGAATAAGCCACCTTCAACCAAAAAAAGGAATTTAAAATTACTCCAGCAGCACCAAAAATGCGACAGGAGTGTGTCTCTGAATAGTAATGACGACTCAGTGGAAGCGCCTTACACAAAGCACTTTTTAAGGAACTACAGGCTATTAAAGAACTTAAAAACCTGGTTGAAAATAACACGAAAACACAAGAAATACTCAAGTCTGGAAGAAAAGGATAACTGAGGTGGAAACTCATTTCTTCCATAGAGGACAGTAACAACACCACAAACCGTGACACCACTGATAATTCAAAATAAATAGAGACTAAGAGATAAAAGACCAAGAGAACCATAATGGAATTATTGGTGTTCCTGAAAAAAACAGACCGAGAATTCGGTAGATTTTGATTGTGAGCTACTTAGTGAAATTTTTGGGAAGGATGAACTTGAGAGACAGCATCGACTTGAAACTGAATGTGCACATCGTACACTGAAACCAAGGCCTGCTCCAGGAGAGAGACCCTGAGCTCTTACTTAGTTTCTGAGGTACCAGGATAAACGGCTAGTGGTGGATCTTTCTAGACTGGTCGCTAATCAACTGCAGTATCAAGGGCACCACATCAGCATCTATCCAGACTTCTCAGCAGAGTTGCAGGAAAAGAGGAAAGGGTATGATTCAATTTGAAGATACCTACATGGCAAGAATATACGGTATGGAAATGTGTATCCAGCATCCTTCAAACTTACTTTTGAAAACTCCACATATATTTTTCGTGCTCTGGAGGAACCCAACCCTTCATGAAAAGCAAGTTTCCAGATTTTGCTGTGTAAACGGAGAAAATGTCTCATTAAGAAGCACAATAATGAAATGAACCTATTTGTGTATAATGCTACGGGGACTTCATACTTGAATGTATGAATGGAAAAATATGCGTGTATGTATTGGTATGTATACAGTAATATACGTGTGTGTGTATATGTATCAATATGTTTGTATTATTTGTGTCTATGAACGTCTGTATATCCGTATAGATACAGGCATTTATGTACATTCTTGCAAGATTAACATTTTAATTGAGCTCACTCAGGCTCCTAATGTTTTAGTTTTATTGCTAACTACTTTATTTAGTTTATGTTTATTTTCCTGAGCAGGAGAAGCGTTATTTTTTTTGTTTATTTTTTTTATCTTTTCCCCTGACAAAGACTTGCAGTGTATTATGAGTTGTTTTTGCTGGATGTTTTAGGGGTTGGTTAACCCTCAATGGGTATTTTTTTCTCAATGGTTTTTTATATTTTTTATTATTCTCACTAGTTCTTAGCTGAACTGTTAGTACTCTGTTTTACACTTTTACAAGTATATATGTATGTATGTATGTACGTAATATTCGAATGCTCTCTGAAGATGTTACGTAACAGGAATCAGCACAGATTAAAGGTTATTGTGGAATGTAAAGGTTAATCACTGTATTAAACGACAAAATGTTGTCCTGCTTAAAAAGATTAAACTGTGATATAGCATTGCTACAAGAAACTCATTTGTTAGAAACTAAAGAGGAGATGGGTAGGTAGGTATTTTACTTGATATATAACTCAAAATCCAGGGGATTTGCTATATTAAGAAATAAAAAATGACTTTACATGTATTGACAAACTACAAGGTCCAGAGGGACGCATTATAGCAATTAAACATAAATCTAGATATCCCAAGTCTTTATTTTATCTAGTATATATGCCCCTAATTTTAACCAGCAAGATTTCTGTAAATCACTAATGCAAAAACTAAAACCATGGATGATATTGTTGACCATACATCTGAAGATAATGTGTAGTTAAGGGAATGTCGTCAGCTTTAAATACAGTACAATGTCACATATCCGATCCCCTGTGGCGGATATGTGAAAGTCGGATTTGCGAACATCTATAGAAAAAGCATTTACACATCCATAAATAGGTTAGTGAACAAAAACAACATGCAAACTGCTTTAAACATGGGGACATTTTTGGCTTTAAAAGTAAGAAAACGTAAACAAGATTAATTAGGCTACAAATAGTGTTGCTATGCGGTTTTCTATAAGCCATCTCCACGCAAAGCTTTTTTAAAAAAAATACAAAAGAAATGGTAAATGTACAGTAATCTGCAACTGATGGCTTCTTTCTTAACTCTAGAAGTCCCTGCCTTCCTGGTTCTGCTTTCTTAATATCTCTGTCACGGTACTTTGCACTTTTTCTTGATATTGCCAACAGCCGATAAGCAGCTTGGTTTGAATATTGCTTCGGCTATTTTAAACAAACGGCTGGTAAGTATTGCGTTTATGAAGCTTAGTTTGTTTAATTCAAATGCATTTAAAAGCTACAACAACATGCTGCCAATATCTGCAAGCGTGCTTCATCATATAAACACATTGCACAAAAAAAGCTGACTGACACATGCACACAACCCGCCTCTCTTAAAGGGGAATGCACCAAAAGGCTGATTGCTATAACGCTTTCTTTGTTTCCATCGCAGAAGCTGCATTTGCTGCCAGTGCCATTACTCTCATAGCCTACTTTTAATATTTATTTATTTAACAAGGCGGTTAATTGATCGGGGCGGTTATGCAACGTTCCACTGTAATGTAATTACTGAATGTGGCTTAGTGGACATATGGAGATTTATTAAACCCCACAAAGAGACTATTCTTTTTTTCTCAGCTGCACATGAAACTTTTTTCCAGGATTGATTTATATTTTATTTCAAAATGTGTTTTTGCAAATACTCGATACATCTATTGATGCTATTCAAGTGTTTGATCACATCCCTGTCACACTCTTACTGGATTTTGATAATACGTCTAAAAAAAAAACAAGAACATGGAGGTTTAATAACTCATTCATTAGAGACACACAATTTAAAGACTACATTCAGTCAGCTATTAAAGAATATTTTGAGATTAATAGTAATGGTGAAACAAAACCAAGTGTCATATGGGACACCTTTTAAACTTACATCAAAGGGAGAATAATTTCTTCTATCAGCAAAAAAGAAAAAAACAAAATACCGAAATTCAAATCCTTGAAAAAATATCAAAGAAACTGAGGCTAAATTTATTAAAGATCGATCGGCAGCAAATTACGCTTTACTTATTCGACTTAAGTTTCAACTAAACAACTTACTCCTCAGAAAAAGCAGTGTTCGACCTTAATAGAATAAAGCTGTGTTATGAGCAAGGTGACAAATCTGGGAAAGTTCTGGCAAATTCACTCAAATGTAGTGAGTCTACATTCATAACCGATATTAAAAATCGAGATGACCAAGTAATTACTAATCCTGAAGAAGTTAATAAAGAATTTAAGCACTTTTACAAGAAACTACTCTTCAAATAACATTAATGATAACATGTGTTGAATCATTTATTTTATGTATTTATTTATTTACTTATTTTTTTTAAATAAAGCTCAACTTAAGCTCGAATTAAGAGGACCAAGCTAACTGTCTTGAAATCCCAATTTCTTTTGCAAGAAGTGTTGAGGGCTATTGATAAACTCCCATGCAATAAAAACTCCTGGAGCAGATGGGATATCAGCAGAATTTTACAAATTTAACAAGGAATTGTTGGCTCCCAATTTTTAGTTTTAATGTTTTTCAATATGCGTTTGCTAACCAACAATTACCACAATCTGTGAACTTATCTCATATTACTTTTAATTCATAAGGAAGTTAAGGACCCCCTGTCCTGCTCCTAATTGTCCAATAGCACGAATATAAACTGAATAAAATATTAGCCTGCATTCTAGCTGATCGTTTGTCCAGTGTAATGGAAGGGATTATTCGTCTGGACCAAAAGGGCTTCATGAAACAAAGATTTTCATCAGATAATTAAAACTGTTTTAGAGGCTTTCAAAGATCAAGGGCTACAAGCTTTAGTAATATCTTTGGATGTGGATAAAGCCTTCGATAGGGTGGAATGGAATTACTTCTATGCAGTGTTATGTCGCATGGGTTTTAAAAGCAACTTTTTATAAATTGGATTTCCACATTATACAAAAGTCTAATAGCTTCTGTATATACCGGTACTGTTTTATCAAAGCCCTTTAATATTTCACATGGAATGCATCAGGGATGTCCGCTTTCCCCATTATTGAATTTAGTAATAGAAAGTCTGGCGTCATATACGAAATGATGACTCTATAAAAGGTTTAACAATTGAAGAAAATACTTAAGGTTCTACTATATGATTTATTAGTCACCTAAACTAGTCAACAAATTCTTAGCCTTATGAAAGCCATTGAAGATTTTGGATACATTTGGTTACATGGTTAACTGGTTCAAATCTCAAGCATTACTAATCTGAAAAGATTGTTTTCCATCCCTTTTTTTTTGGGGGGGGGGGGGGGTCATCGGTTTCAATGGCCACAGAAAGGTATTAAATTCATTGGCTTGACAAGTAACCAAAATTATAAAACAATGTATGATTTCAAATTTAAACCACTTTTAGAAAAGATTAAATTAAAATTAGGTAATTGGAAAATACTTCCAGTATGATTCCTATATTAGCATATACATTGTCTGTTACCTATAATTCTACCTGGCACCTTTAAAGATATTTCTAAGTTATGCTCTAATTTTATATGGAATGGGAAGAAAGCTTGTTTGAAATTATCAGCTTTATTGCTTTCACATAATAATGGGGTGGGGTTGGAGGTTGGTATTGTTACCTAATACTAAACATTCTGTTGTGGCATCACTTTAGGTCATTAAGATTCTGTTTTTCTTTCATCCTAACCCTCCTTTTATGGCTTTTTATCTTGCTAAATTTGTCTGCGTCTTTCTCTCTCAGGACAATTTTATTTCATGGCCCTCCACCTCCTCTTAAACATGTATATTTAAATTTGGACATCATATTTTCTCCACTTTAACATGTATGTTAAATGACTCAAAACCATTCTATTACTATTCAGTTGTATGGTATAACCACAAATTGTTGTGTAATAAGAAAATGCTCAATGAAGAGCCATAGGCTAAAGCAGGAGTTCATTGTTATGGTGATTTATTTTGTAAAGGACAATTTAGAATTATAGAATGTTGAAAAATAATTTGGATTTGACTCAAGAAAATATGAGAATTTTTAGAAGCTGCTCAACAATTGAAAGGTGTGGATCCAAGCATCATTGAACCAAAATTAACACAAACTGAATCTCACCTTCTTAATATTAAGGCATCTCAGAAACTTGTTTCAGATTTTTACAAATGCATATTGCTTCACACTAACATAAAAAATGATTCTATTAAAAAAAAGGGAGAAAGATATGCAGGTTGAAATCTCTGAGGAAGCTTGGAGCCATATCAATTCTAATGTTAATTTGCTCCATCAATGCTAAGCTTTGCACCATTCAATTCAAAATTATAAACCGCTGCCATTATACACCATATAAACTATACAGATCAAATCTAAAACAGAACTCAAATTGTTGATTTGACAGTGAACATTAATACATATGCTTTGGGAATGCAGCAAATTATAAAGATTCTGGTCAAAGGTAATAAATACACTGTATATCAAATATCATTGGATTACTTATAAGAAATGATCCTCAACACATTATTTTGGAGGAATTATCATCTCTACTTTATAAATAAATCTCAGAAAAGAGTCCTTTTTGCTTTTACTAACCACTGCTAAACACTGCATCCTAATAAACTCGAAGGATACCAGTCCACCGTCATTTGAGTTATGGAGAGGCAATTCAGTAGAATTTTTAGAATAAGAGAAACTATTACTATACATTTCAGAAATATGTTCATTAAATTTTGGAACAAAGCTTTAAGCATGTTAATAGAAACATCTTGGATACCACCTTTTTATCTTTTATTTATTAAATATGTATGAAATGTATCTTAAAATACTATTAGCTGTTTTCTCATGAACTGGAGAATTATGTATTACTGTTAACATGCATTTTTGATGTAAAGTTTTATTTATTTATTGAATTGTTATAGATGAAATCCTTATTTTGAGTTGTTGTAAACTTTTAAACTCATTAATAGTTATTCTGAAAAATATATATTATTGCCAAGAGACAAATTAAAAAATGTTTTAACTTAGTGTAATATGTATTCTATAAAAAGATGCATTTTAATACAACCTGACATACTGGGCACATGAATGCAGAAGATTTTAAACTACACTTTAATCTTCAAATTTGTTTAATCAGTTTAATTGGAGTGTCAACAATAGATTAAAACAATTAATGTATATTGATAACTGCAGGTATGTTGAATCCTTAGAGCCTTTTACTGTCTTTAGTCTATCTGTTTGATTAGATGTGCCCAAAACTTCCAATGTATTAGTGTATGGCAGTTAAGATTGTACAGAAACATTTTGTACAAATTTTGCAGAACTAGATAATTGTTTTGCGTACTTTAAATTGTTTGAGAACTGTTAGGTAATTGTTTTACTAGTTTATGCAATAAATCTATGGACATGAATATCATGAATGTAAACTGGAATTTGCACAAATACACAAGTTGTAGTTTAAAAATCTTCATTAAATCAGTAACCTATTGGGCAATAAAGGATGCCAGATTTAAAAATCATGTCTGAGGTAAACCATGTCTTAAAGGGGGAGCAATATAGAAAACTACATATGAGACATTTTATTGGCTGCTTGGTGTGCCACTGAACTGCGCAAAAGTCCATCATGCGGGTTCTAAAGTCAATCCCTGCCACATGCTGGCTCTTTGATTAGGGAAGTTAGCCAAGCATGACATTCATGTTTTAAATATTCAATGAGGGATAAACCTCTTTTGTTGACACACTGAAGCTACTTTACAGTAAAACCAAAAAATGCCATTTTAGATGTCTTTCTACAGATATACATGTACATATATATTCATATTTAAAACTTCTGTATGACATTAAAATCAAGATAGCAATTTGATAGCAAAGTAAGAAAGTTAAAAATGAGTTGCAGTGCAATAGCCAAAACATTCCCCAAGGGTGTTGCTCAGGCAGGTCTTTATATAAAAATAAGTCCTTGACCTGCAAGACCTGGGACTTCGCATTTACTTTAATAAACCATAAGTGTAACTGATCTCCCCTCTTTTGTTTTCAGTTCAAAGTTGAGCAGTGGTTCAGGGACAGGAAGGACTTCCAGGCCAGGCAGGACAAGTGATCCACCATGGTTTCTGTCTGGTTCTGACACACTGGGTAGACTGGCAGGCAATACCCTTGGGTAAGTTTTGGCAGAGTTAACTGTCACAAAGACCTTAAATTAGGCTTATGTTTAGAGCAACCAAAAAAAAAAAAAAAGTGCTTCTTGATTAAAATGACACAAAGCTGTATTCTAGTCCAGTGTATGTTGCACGCTTCCGTCAGATTAATAAATGAGAAAATATCATGTTTCTCAATAAAGCCAGTTTTTTTCTTGAATTACTAAAAATATATAAATTGAAACATTCATATTCATTATTTTTTTTTTAATGCATGTAGTAGTCTGACAGATGCGCTATGTGTTTTACAATCCTTTTGGGCTAACCGTTCACTCAAACCGTTTGCAATAAACATTTGGCAATTGTACATATTAAAACTTATCAACTGAAGAAGAAAACTGCATGGAAGATTTAGTTCCTTGCTAGTTTCTTGAGATTTCATTTTTGAAAAATTGCTTTTTAAAAAAAACTGACATTTGTACATTTTATAAATGTAGATTTCTAGAATAAACAACATTTTACTTTTTTAAAATTAAATCTTCTCATCATGCTATGTCATGGCTGATCTAATAAAGGTATTATACAGAAGCACAAGATTTATTTTTTAAATACACATCTAACATTGATACATGTTGTTCTGGTTGTAACCCTATTTTGATATGAACACTTGATTTTGTTAGGGTAGTCTAACCTGTGGGGTTTGTGTTTTTGGGTTGTCAGGAGCCGTTGGAGCTCTGGGGTGAATGGAGGCGGAGGTGGCTCCTCTGGAAGATCCTCCACAGCAGCGAGAGACTCGAGGCGACAGACCAGAGTGATTCGCACTGGGCGTGACAGGGGATCAGGGCTCCTGGGCAGTCAGCCTCAGCCAGTCATCCCAGCATCAGTCATTCCTGAGGAACTCATCTCCCAGGTGTGTTTTTAAAGAGATGCATAACATGTTTTAAGTAATTCATTATGTACTGTGATTTTCTTTGTGACAATCTTCAGTCTGCTCCAAGAATGAAATACCTTCATCAGTAAAAAACTGTTTTCTAGTATTTTCATTCATCTAGAGGACTTGCACTGGGTAGTTCCCCAGCAGCCACAAATAAATCAGTTTTTTCCCAGGGTATTTTAAGAGAACTGTGTCACATAAATAATTAACAAGAGACAGTGCTTATAATCCAAGTTCCCAACGATGCAAATTGGAAGATAGAGCACTGTATTTCGTAGAGCCTTGTGTCTTGATATCATTGGGTCATTGCATGGTAACTCAAAATTACATTAATGGATCTTAATCTCACCTTCTTAATTCATAAATTTATAACAAAACAGCCCAGTGAAACATTAACTATGAAAATCAAAAACTAATGTTAAAGTGCAGGAAAAACATGTATCAACTTCACACATGCAACTGCGTGCTTTGAGGGACCACTCTGTTTGTCTTGCGACACAAGTAGTTTAATCTCTGCCTCACTGGCATCTGCGTGGTACACAAGCTTAACATCACTGCTTAACAGCATGTATCCTTCCACAGTAGCACTCTAAAATAAAAGTTCTACAAAATATAGACCTCCTTTAAATTAACAACGTTGCCTATGATCTTCTCTATAAAAGTACTGTACAAAACAGTGCTTTTAAAACCAATTCTCCATGTGTTACCAATTACATTTTTTCGGAATGACCTGCAAGTATAACAGATATTTGTCGCTCACATCGGTGTTTTTTGAGGCACGTATTGTACAAGTCAGGGATTTGCTCTTCTAACAACACAATGCAACACAAGTTCGCGTTACTTGAATTAATTTAAATTATATTAAAATAACAAGTATTGAAACTCAAAGTAAATCCAAGATGGACTTCCGGTTAATGATCTGATATTTGCACATTTAAAAGGCTTTTTTTTAATGGTTTGTTTTGGATATCTTTGTTAGGTTAAAATTGATTAATAAAATCCTTTTTTTTTTGTTTGTTTAAATCTAAAACTGTTTTGACCACCCTGCAGTAGTAGTAGGTTTTTCAGTTTGTCTGACAGTACTAGGGATGCATCGAATCCAAGTTTGAGATTCGGAGATTTGAGATACCGAATCCATCTCAAAAGATTCGGCCGAATACTGAATCTACAAAAAAGGTCAAGAAAACTGAAGGAAACTGTTGAATGAAAAACAGACTGGCAGCTACTAACAAGGGACGGACACAATCTATAGTTTTGAGCCTTTTAGTTCATAGTGTTTTTATTACCGAATGGAAATATATCCCGGAATAAGATTTCAGTTTGAAACTTACACAATTTACCGCTAGCCCCCTCCCCCCACAATGGAAACGTCAAAATACAGAACTGTTTGCTTTACCTTTCAAGAAAGGAGAGCTGCATCTTTGCCATAACCCACTATTTTCTTTAATGACGTTTCAACCTGTGTCACCTGATCTGAGAGTAAAGTTGCCAACAGGCTCCAGAATCTCGGGACACTAAGGCAGGTCAGGTTTTTTAACTCGCCTCTCTAAACTGCAGTGTATTCAGTAAAGTGTACTTGATGGGTAAAATGTAGCTCTTTAATCTTACATGTTAACCCTTTGCGGTCCATTTATTCAGCGCATGTTAGGCGCGTCAGGTCCAATTTATTTTCACACGCGCAGTTTATTTTAGATGTGCTGTTTAAAAGTATTTTTTTTCACAGTAAAACAGGTTTAAAAGGCACTGCATATCAACAGGACACTCAGTACTGCATCTCCAGCCCCCGCCCCACTCCTTGTTCGCTATATTTTTTACATGCCTCGTAATAGTAGTACATACCGATAAATCATATCCTGATCACTAGTTTTATCACACACTCCTCAATAATGCAATCCAAGTCGTTATTTTATTACTATAACATCTAAAAAAAGCTCTGCAAATGTCTGTGATGTTCTGTGAGCACTGGATGTGGAAGCAGCTATCTTGTTTGTTTGTGTGTTATCTATGTGGTGTCGGGTCTATCAGTATTCATGATACGCCCCCTTTTTTTTCTGGCTTCTCTCTGCGCCTATCTGTCTCGCTCGGCCATTGAATGGTTTTCTCAGCTTTTTCCGGAGAAAAAACGACTAGAGACTTGTTTTTTGCGTCTTTTTGATGTCGGACAGGGTCCGACATTGGACCGGAAAGGGAAAATTACGATGTCGGACCAGGTCCGACATAGGACCGTAAAGGGAGGAAAGTGGTAAGGGGGGTCTAGAGGAGTTTTGAGAAATAAGTATCTTCCTTATATGTTTATTATCACATCTCTGATCCAAAACATGTATACCATTTATAACTAGAGGGGATTGCTTTACCTGGCCTATCAAGGAAGTAATAACTTTTGAGTTAATGTAACAAGGTATATGGCACAAACTAGAGTGTAATCCTTTGTAGTAACCAGAAATTTACATTTCTGTATAAGATATTGACGAGAAAGAAGGTTTCCTATCTCGTCCAACAGATCCAGCACAACAATTACACCATTATCGAGCCATAATTAAAAAAAATATTTGTTTAGATGTAATATACTGATTGTTCCAAATAATTGTTTTGTGTGGAGAGAAGTTGTGACAAAAGCAAAGTTTCCAGGTAAATAAAGCTTGTTTGTGGAAGTCGGATAACTTCACAGGTAGTCTGGTGGGGTTAAAATTACAAGACTAGAGTTGCCAGCAACTTTACGGCTTCCAGTACCAAACACATTAGCAAATAGTGCAGACTGCCATTTTTTACATCGTAATCATGACCCTATGTGCACTCTAAGGAGTTTCCCTTTAGGAGAGGTCAAAGGTCACAGGTAATGACATTTTTTAATAGAGCATACATGTGTTACTATGTGTTCCATAGTAACCATGGCCCTATCTGCACTCTAAGGAGTTAATAGCCAATTTTTGGTTCAATCGGACTAGCGGTTTCAGAGAGAAGGGTTTTTGTAAGCCAGTTTTGTATGTTGATGATGTCATCCAACGTGGCCACCATGTTTTTTATTGTAGCAACTTCCCTTGACCAAATCTTGGACAACCATACTAGGATCATGTGTGCCAATTTTTGGTTCAATCGGACTAGCAATTTGGAATAAGGTCTTTTTAGTTTATGATTGACGTCTGTAGCGTGCAATTTTTATGTCATGCAGCCATACCACACAACGTATCAGCTTCTGACGAACACCAGTTAATCTTGGACTATCCCTCAACAACTATACCAAGTTTCAGCACTATGCAATAAGTGGTTTTCGAAAGATGAATTTATACATTTAGGCAATTTTTATTTTTTTTTCCAATCCAATATGGCGGCCAAACCATTTGACCCACAACATATGTTATTTACCCGGAGGCTAGTGTTGGATTCTCACAGTAATACCCCTTTGCCCCCTCTTGTTATGTATTTACGAGTGTGGAAACTCTCATGAGGTATTTATTTGTATATGTTAAATTAACATTTACCAACTTCCCATAAGCATCAACCATCCTACCGAATTATCAGCTTTCAAGCAACTTTTAGCTGGAAGAAGCAGAAGCCCAAGCACTATGGGCCTGGAAGCCTAAAAACAGAAATTGAATTGAAAAAAAAAAAACCATGATGGGAGACTAAGATAGGAGAGGAGTTAGAAGAATACAATAATAAAATACAGTATATCATAGACAATATATGAAAAGACAGTATAAAATAGACAATATATAAATATATCAGTTTAAGGATACATGCAAGTATTTGTGATATGCATTTTTACAAAACCATCCTTTTTGAAATGTATACTGTCAAAAGGTTTTTATTTCAGTTATCTGGGTGCATCAAATTCCCAAACTGGAGATGATGATGATGATGATGATGATAATGATGGATAAACTGTTGGTTAACAGGCCCAGGTTGTACTGCAGGGAAAGTCCAGGAGCGTGATCATTCGTGAACTACAGAGAACTAACCTGGATGTAAATCTTGCTGTAAACAACTTGCTGAGTCGGGATGATGAGGATGGAGATGATGGTGACGACACAGCAAGTGAATCTTATTTACCCGGAGGTTAGTGTTGGATTCTCACAGTAATACCCCTTTGCCCCCTCTTGTTATGTATTTAGTGTGGAACCTCTCATGAGGTATTTATTTGTACATTTACTTGTAATGTTTTTTTTTTTTTTTATGGTTCTTGAGTACAATTTATAAACGTATATATGTGGTTTTGGTTTATTGGTTTAACTTTCAATTGTTTCCTTTTTGCATTTTGTAGAGGATCTAATGTCTCTGCTAGATGCAGACATCCACTCCGCACACCCCAGTGTTATCATCGATGCGGATGCCATGTTTTCTGAAGACATCAGTTACTTTGGTTATCCCTCATTTCGTCGTTCTTCTCTCTCCAGACTTGGCTCATCACGAGGTAATTCAAAACATTCTTTATCCTCAAACTTAATCAAAACTTGAGCTTTGATTTAAGCTCCTTTTCAATCTGTGTTACAATGGATGGGTTTATGTGTTAGGCATACAAGTCAAAAGTATAATAAAACAATGTTTTGAAAGATAAAAACATGGGAGTTTTGTTTTATACTAAATTATAAATACCCAAAGTGCTAGTATATTAAGTAAAATATGTTAAAGCTAAGCACAGTCAGGATAGTTTCAGATGGGGGCGGGTTTGTCGAGGGGAAAATCATACTAAATGCATAACTGACTGTAAATGCTGTGTGTGTGAGTCAGTTGGCAAATACATTTGTATATTCAGCCTTTTGGGGCTGGATTATCAAGTCATCCATAGAATTTGTATATTTTTTTTCATGTTTAACCCTTTCTGTACTCTTTGTAGTAGCTGTAGTAGAGTGTGCAAAAAGGAGTCTAAGTTAATTGACAAGGAACAGGAAAGTACTTTATACTTGAGCTTAGTCTGTGTTTCATTATTCATGCTTAATTTTTGTGCAAACCTGAGATGCATGAACACACCAGACAAAAATACATTAAGCTCTCTGAGAAAGGCCCCTGATGGTACTTTTAATTAGAACAGGTTGTTTGACAGCAGCCACTGAAACATTAATTTGATTAATTTTGCATGTGTTTGTTAATTTGTGAGGTAGACTATTTTGCCTTATAGTTTTTGTGAAGGGTCTTTCCCAGAGAGTGGCTTACTTTTATTCCACTGGTGTGACCCCATTGCATACCAGTTCTCCTTCTTCCCTTAGAGAGAGACTCGGAGCTGTTGCGTGAGCGTGAGTCTGTTTTACGTTTGCGTGAGCGGCGGTGGCTTGATGGAGCCTCTTTTGATGCTGAAAGAGGCTCTACAAGCAGGGAAGGGGAGCTGCCCCTAGACAAGAAGAATATCCCAGTGCAGAGCCCTGTATCTCTTGGGGAAGAGCTACAGTGGTGGCCTGATAAGGTTGGTGGTTCTAGTGTGTGTTTAATTTCAAGATGTTAATAGTGTCACATGATCACAACTAAATTTAGTGGTGATAACGCCCATAATGCTGAACTCTGGTTTTCAAGCTAACATCTACATGTTTTATATGAACTATGTAATTTGCTACTTAAGGACTTTGTCAGTGTGTCGCTAAGCATTAAGGATGTCCTCCAATCTGCACCAAAGGCGTTCTTGTGTTAAAGGAGATCCCTCCCCACATCATCACACTTCCACCGCCCCACTGGTTGGCTTGATCAACGCAACAGTCCGCATAACGCTCACTACAAGTCTCCACGCACGTTGTCTTCCGTTCTGTCAAGGGCAAAACGGCATTCATCGGTAAATAAAACAATCCACCACACTCTGCTGCCACCTCAGATGTTCTCTGGCCCACAGAATGTCACACCTGAACGGCCTCCGAGCATGCAAATCATTTTCATGCAGATTGCGAGCTACAGTCATCCTGCTGATGCGCGGGTTATTTCTTCCTGGAATTTCTTGTGCTGTAGCCACTGCAGTCTGAAAACGGTTACGCAGATGGATCAGTCGGATGTGGTGATCCTGGGCCGGTGTGGTGACCCTCTGCCTTCCAGGACGTGGCCTGTCCCTCACAGAGCCGATTTTTCTTGGTTGTTGAAGCAGAACATGTTATTCTTCGGGCAACTTCTCTTACAGACAGGCCGCCTTTAATCATGCCAATCAGCAACCAGGCTATCTTCATTACTCAAGCGGGACATGGTTGTATCTTTTGCTGTTCTTGCGTCAATTAAAATCAATAGCTATGTATACAGATTCTTAACTCATTTTGGCAATTTTAACTCAACTCAAATACCAAACACTTAAGCACCTGATTTTCTTATGAAATCAAATTACTTGAGCTCAGTATTTTGTTATCCCAAGGAACAGTAGTACTCAAACAATCAACAAACTAATCTGCTTACTATTTAAAATGTAAATAACAGTATGTGCCCAATGAGATATTGATGTAAAACTTACTGTTAGTTTTCATTGTGCATAAGTATAGATGCTGACATTGTCTTAAGTAGGGTGGTCAAACGTAATTTTAGATTTTATCAAAACTCGCTTTTTGTAATCAGTTTTCATATAACTTAAACATATCTGAAATGAAAACATACAAATACTTTTTAAACGTGTAAAAACACCTTTTTACTCACCGAATTTAGCTTCTTTATTTATCTGGCGGCCATCTTGGATTATTTAATTCTTCTGCCGACCTTTGAGCTTTCGTAATTGAAATTGGCAATATATTTGTACTAAATGAATAACAAATTAAGAATGTTACCCTAAGCTGAACAACCGCTTTATATTGGGGGATCGATGTTTTGTGTACAAACCAGCCTCTTGAAAACCGCATATCTTCCTATGAGCAGAAGGTGGTAAGAGCATGGCACCAACACAGATGATTCATTACAGCAAAACTGCGCTGTTGCCATTGTCGAGAACAGAGAATGAATTAAATTTCGATAAACCTGTCTCGTATCCACCAGTCACATATCCGCCCTAACCGCTTATACACCGTAATTCAGCAACATTAGTTTATTACTGAACAGAGAAGATTAGTTTAGAGATTGTAGATCCAACCAAAGTTGATAATAATAAACATTAAGACAAAGTCTTAATAATAAAAATACCAATAATAATATGAACTTGCGCTTGTCAAGTGACCCCAGAGAGTCACTTGCTTAGTTTGCATTCAACTTTTTTTTTTTTTTTGGTCTGGACATTTAACAAATAAATCCCAAACAGCAGAGGTGTTTCGAGACGACATTTCTTTCAATACAGCTTACGCTATACAACACTTTGCTGTCGAGATGACAAATGAGATGAAATTAAAGGTTTGCCCCTGGGTAACACGAGCTGGAGGGGGGAGGGCCGGATGGTGCCCAGTTTTCGAAATTTAAAATGTAGTGTAAGCATTTATTTTGTATGTTTCAAACATTCTACCATAGCACTTCTCAGGGTTCCCACGTGTCCTGGAAAATGTCTTAAGTTAATTTCCAGGCCTGGAAAAGTAATGGAAAATGGAGAAAGAAATAAATGTCCTGGAAGTGTCATGGAAAATGGTGACGCAATTTATATTGGCAGAATGAATGAAGTATACTGCCAGCTAGGGGGCTGTGTACAAGGCTGGTCAAAGCCGTCTGTCTAGTACTAAGTCACAGTTATCGCGATTGTGTTGCTGGATAATTGGCGGCCGGCAATACTGCTAGTACTGCTGGTACATTTATTTATTTTTATATTAATAATCAAGGGTGATTATTTCTTTATATAATAATGGTCTTTCTGTTTCATAAAGGCAGATCAGATAGAACATGTTTGGAAAAGTTCAGCCTCCTTTTAATATTGAATAGGCATATAGCAACATATAATTTGCTCTTTAGTAGTGTACAATCTGCTCTTCATTCAAATACCTTGCATTCAATTCTGAGTCAGTGGTTGCAGTCACTGTAATAAACAGAATAATTGGATTACAACTGTAATGTCCCTGGACTCGACTATATTATAAACAAGTGTTATTTGCAAAAGTTAAACCCCGTTAGTCCCTTGGTATGAATCTACTTTACCTTCTGCGTTAAAACATTTTAAAAGAAAATCAAAACAGACGTGCATTCTCTATAAAGAGTGTGCTTTAATTCATGTAATGCATATAATTAAAGCGTTGCTAACTGTATAATTAATTTATAATTACAAAACTCTACTTAGTACTGTACTATACGCGGCAATCTGATTCAAGCATTCAAAATTCTGAAAAGTATTGACAATGTTGACTCAAGGGACTTTTTCGACCTGAAAAAAGAAACAAGGACCAGGGGTCACAAATGGAGATTAGATAAAGGGGCATTCAAAACAGAAAATAGGAGACCCTTTTTTACACAGAGAATTGTGGGAGTCTGGAACCAACACCCCAGTAATGTGGTTGAAGCTGACTGACACCCTGGGATCGTTCAGGAAGCTGCTTGAGATTCTGGGATCAATAAGCTACTAACAACCAAACGAGCATGTTGGGCCGAATGGCCTCCTCTCGTTTGTAAACTTTGTCCTTATAACTTTTTTTGTTTCTAATGTGATATATATATATATATATATATATATATATATATATATATATATATATATATATATATATATATATTCGAACACAGCCCTATTAAAAACAAACTGTTACACAATACTAAAATCCACTTTCTAAATATGATTTTTTTGGTGCCGAATGTAATCTAGGTGAATTGTACAATCCAAAGAATTATATTTTGTGAGATTTATATGTTTTGAAAAATGATTATTACAATTAATACAGCAGGTGTCATTGTCTCTTGTGATATGTAGTGACTTTAGAACTCTGTAAACATAAAACTACTCAAACATACTTTAATTTGCAATTGATGATTACTGGGATAATCTTACATCGATTTCAAAACTGCTACATTCACTGTTTGCACACACTGTTCTCATAGGGGATAACATGATCACGTCCTGTTCCGCCAACTGGATAAGCTGGATTCACCATGTTTTCCCCAATTCCTAAAATTTGTAATTTTGACTATAGTGGTCCATTTACCCTATATAGATTACTGAATACAAGGTAGAGCTAAACTTCATTTTGTTTTTAGGATGGGACAAAGTTTGCCAGCATTGGTGCCCTCTACTCTGAGCTGGTGGCAGTGAGTACCAAGGGAGAGCTGTACCAGTGGAAATGGAGTGAAGTTGAACCATACAGAAACTCTCAGGTATTATATTGTGCTAGATTTTATTTGGAGTATTTATTGCATAGAATGTGCTTTTTGCAATGTGTAGTAACTTTTTTTTTTTTTTTTTTTTTTTTTTTTTTCCTCCTTCCCCTCCCCTGCAGAATCCTTCCATGCATCATCCCAGAGCTGCTTTTCTAGGGTTAATGAATGAGAAAATTACTCTTCTTTCAGTAAACATTATCAGAGCCACTGTTGCCACAGAAAATAACAAGGTGAGAACTTAATGATTTAAAACATTTTCTCTAACGATCATTAGGGTTGTCTAGATTTGTCCTGCAAATGTACTCTATTTTACATTGTATGAATTATGTAGCTCTGGATTCCAGTTACATTTTAAATGAGATCTTAGTCCTGTCGGTGCTGAAAAGCAATACAATGGGGAACAAAACAATTAATTGTATACATTTCCTGTATGAAGATGTAGGAAGTAATGTGGTCTAATTTGTATTTGCACTGCATTGAACAGAAAATGATTCTTCAAATCGTTTAGATCCTGGTGTATATTTTCTATATACCGGTCTATGGGTTGGTTACCTTGATCAGGCTAACTTGGTCCTCTTGATCAGATCAGCTGAACTAACTGGATCTTCTGATTTTAGTACACTGCAATTGAGTCTAATTTTGTTGTTCACTGGGATTTTCTAGTCCCAAAGTTAGTCTGCTTGATGTGGAATAAACCACTGGTGCCCATTGAGATGAAAGTAAGCAGTACAATACAAGCAATCCAAGTCATTATTTTATTACTATAACATCTCAAAAAAGCTCTGAAAATGTCTGTGATAGTCTCTGTGCGCTGATGCTGTATCAGACAGCTTGTTTCCTTATGACCGCCCCTATGTAATGCCAGGGGCAGGTATGACTAATCATGAGATACGCCTTTTTATTTATTTATTTATTTTTTTCTACTTGTCTCGGCTCCTGTCGCTCACACTCGGCCATTGAATGGTTTTCACTGCTTTTTCCGGAGAAAAAACGACTAGAAACCCGTTTTTTGCATTTTTTTGATGATGTCGGACAGGGTCCGACAATGGACCGGATAGGAATAATTGCAATGTCGGACCAGGTCCGACAATGGACCGCAAAGGGTTAAAGCTATTTATTTTATTTTTTTACAATATAATACAGTAGACAGTCGATTATCCAATCTACCGTCAAAACCGCTGTACAAGTAGATTTTCTAGGCATTTTTGTGGGTCCGTTAAAAGGGGGAAGCGACTAATACACCGGTGCGACGTATGAGGCGGTGTGTCTAATATTAAACTACTGTACCAGTGCCATGGGTTATGGCTCACACAAACTTAACTGTCAACAACCTGATTTATTTTTTTGGGGATCTACGACATTCAGGTCATGTTGCTAGGTAGAAACACAAAAACACTGTTCTAATTAAGTTTTAATTTGCCACTCTCAATACCCTTAGTCATTTTGAATGTTAAATGCAAGCGTTCAGACTCTTGACTGACCTCCTCCAGACGCTATACTGTTTCACTGTTAACTAAGTCTACGATTTTGGCACAGTGATTTTTAGTACATTTCACGGTCAAGTTGCAGAAAAAAAAACAAGAATTCACTGAAAGGTCACCAAATGTAGTTTTAGCTACATCAGCATACACAAGAGCTTTTAAATAGTACACCAATAATATAACTATAGTCTTTGACTGCTGAGAAGTTTAAATGTTGTTTTTAGAGTACAAAATTTAAAGGTTCTTTTACATTAATGTAACATATTTACTGGTTATTAGATGGTGCACTTTTTTTTTTTTTGCTTGTGGTTTTGATTGGATCGCCAATAATTCTTCCACCAATCAGAGTGTGGCATACAGTGAGTGATCCCGGGCTCTGACAGACTTGTATGCAGCACAGGTTAAAAAAGAAACGCTGGGCAAGGGAAATAATGTGTCGGAAGTCAAAGTGAATGTGAGTGGCAGTGTGATGAAGCCAATTTGCTTGAAAAAAATTAAAAGCAGACCGGATATTTACATCAATGGATTTAGAAAATCTGTAATTTTATGATACGATCAGGAACATTCGAGGCAGTGTAAACTGCACCTGCTACTATGGTACCTTTTTATGTTAACCAGTATTATGTTATTTTTTTACAAGGGGTTAATTAAGTACTGCAACAGCCAAAATAGTTTATTACAGATTTGTTAGTCTGTAACAAAAGCAAATTTGCTTTGGATTGTTACTGTCGATTTGTTGTAGATACTATTAAGACACCCACTGTGCAGGTATCGCAACGTCCCTAAACAATATGTTAAAATAAATTGGTTCTGCACTGTATAAAAGAGTTGATTTTGCCAGTGCTTGCTAATCTTAACTAGTTTTAAATTTAAAGCATGTTTGTTTCAGCTTTATTGTTAAAGTTTTCACACGTAGCAATACTGTCCTACAATTACTAAATTATATTGTGATCATTCCACTGTGTTGGTGAACCAGAGCTACGCTTTAAAACTGAGAAATAGCAAATGCCTATCTTTTTAAAGTGTACCGCAGCTACTAATCCTTTCCAGTTACTGGTATTTTAAAATTAAGGACTATATAACGATAATGCTGTAACTCATTTTTAGAAGGCCTTCTTTGTCCTTATCCAAGTTGCTGAAGTTACTGTAAATGAGATTGTTTTAGAAGACAGATTTCATTAAGTAAACATTTGAATGTTTTTGAAATTAAAAGTAGACTACAAAACTGTTATTCTTTGTGAACGTGTTAAGTGGAAAACGGCAATTCAAAAACCGTCAATCTACCAAGGTAGCAAATCCGCCGAATTTAATACCGGACAATTTCAAAACAGTATGATTTTGGAAAGAAATGTTCAGTAAAGCAAATAAAATAGGTTCTTGAACTTGTTTGGGTACTTGATAGGCTAAAATAAAATACAGGTAGTTTAATACAGTGATGTGGGATGTATAACTTGATTTTACGCTCCGTTAATTGTTACCTTTTTTTGAAAAACAGAATAGCAGTTGAACTAAAAACGAAAAACAACACTGTAAAATTGTTAATGGAATAAAATGTTCCAAACGGGTTATTTCAAAACTAAACCTGTATCTTTATCGGTGTTGCACATTTAGGAAAAAAAATCAATTGTAAAAAAAAAAGAGAATTTAAACACATTGTGTTTTCTTGAAATTGAAGTCTCAAAGTGGGGGCGACGTCTACAATGATTGTTACGGTAATTGGGACGATACTAGTTTGCATAATAAATTTGTGTGGATAATCGAACAGGTAATAACAATTACTGTTCAGTACAACCTTGACACATTGCAGAATTTTAGGAATCATTATCAGTAAAATGTTTCTTTACTTTGATACTTGCTGTTAAGGCATTCTAATTACGTACAATTGAAATGAATAAAATATAAGTTCTTAGCTGCCCATACTGACGAACTAGAAGACAATTCAAGAACAAGGTTTTAATTTGTAACAATTTATAGCACACAGTGCTCCATTTAAGGTTTTGGTGGTCTGAATAATTCTGTAACATTTAATTTGCCTCAGTCAGCTGGTCATTTTTTGGCATCTAAATCTCATAGCCATGTTAGGAGCAGGAGCTGTGTGCGTAATACACCACACGCTATTCATCACGTGAATACAGGTGCGTTCGGTTGGTTAGACAGTACGGTTAATCAAAGATCGAATAATTGACTCTCCTGTAACAATTTGGTGGGGAAAAAACCTGCTGTAATGTATTTAATGGCAATATTGAAGTTTAAAAGCAATCTTTGACACAATGAATGTATTCACATTGTATTTGTTCATGTCTTTCTTTAAGGTGGCAACCTGGGTTGATGACACTCTCAGCACAGTAGCTTCTAAACTGGAGCACAGCACCCAGACCTTTCCTGAGCTGCAGGGAGAGCGGATTGTCTCCTTGCACTGCTGCGCCCTTTACACCTGTGCACAGCTGGAAAACTGTCTGTATTGGTGGTAAGCAGTGTAGTATGGTTCCAAGCAGCACATGTTCCTTTTCTTTCTTGTCAGATTATTATACATTATTAAAATTAATATGTTGTCTTGATGTCAAAAAGTGAAATATTTTCAAGTATGCATTCTTTACTACTGAATCAAACCACTCAGATTTTTTAGATTTACAATAAGGTCATTCCAGCTCAACTGAATCAAATTCTGACAAAAGGCTTCCCGGATATGTGTTTAACTTGGGCCCCTCGTGGTGAGACTGTGTCTGAAAGGGGTGAATGACCATTTAAGTTGCTTACCTTGACAAAGTAAGTAAATAAATAAATAAATAAATAACCCCCATTGGTCCACTTGAAATTAAATGAACCGGTAAAACAAATTGGTAGCCATGGTTTATTTTGCATTGCTGATTTATTACTTCTCTTTAATTAGTCTCAATAATCTAGACCCTGGTAGGCCAAACTTCAGATTATGATCATTGCAGTGATCAGCGAGAGTCTACTCTACAACAAACTAGACTAAGCAACTTTGTAGTAGTGCTAAACATCCTTGCTGTTTTTTTTTTTTTTTTTTTACTTCTAGGGGTGTTGTGCCCTTTAGTCAGCGGAAAAAGATGCTTGAAAAGGCCAGGGCAAAGAACAAAAAGCCAAAGTCCAGTGCAGGCATCTCTTCAATGCCGAATATTACTGTTGGAACGCAGGTCAGTAATACCAGCGTGGGTGACTTATTTATTTTCTTTTCAACAGATTAATGATCCTCTTGTTTTGGAATTCTATACACAAGATGGTAATAAAATATATATTTAGATCGAAATAACACTTCATGTGTTTAGCAGACCTTATGCCTTACCAACAGCTCACCTTCCTGAGCCAACAATCTTAAAGCCATCTATCTATACTTTTGAATAGTAGTTTTGCTTTTAAATCCAGTAAGACACAAGCCTGTTATGTGCTTGACGCACGCTGGCATTGCTCAGATAAAACTGAGCTTGTGGTGCTGCATTTTGATATTTGGGTTCCTACTGGTAATCTTTTCAATAATAAAACACATTTTTTGGCAAGAGTAATGTTTTTAGTTTATCTGGTATATTTGTAAATGGCTTGCAAAAAGGTTTTGTGTGTTATTTGCTAGGTGTGTCTTCGAAACAACCCCCTTTACCACACTGGTGCTGTTGCCTTTTCCATCAATGCTGGTATTCCCAAAGTCGGAGTGCTGATGGAGTCTGTGTGGAATATGAACGACAGCTGTAGGTTCCAGCTCAGGTCACCAGAGAGTTTGAAAAACATGGAGAAAACCAGCAAAGCTACAGAAACAAAGTAAGGATATCATTTCAGTTGTGTTCTAAAGTGTGAGTGATTTGATTTATTTATTTATTGGTGTTTTTTTCATAAAATCACTATTGCTCGTCTTAAACTAACTTGAAGGATACTCAATAAAATGGAAGCGTACGAAACAGCAACCAGTAAGGACGCCGATAAAAAGGAGATGGCATGGAGCTGGCCAGGTATTTTCACAGGGTTGAACATACGATCCCATGAGGTCAGGTTCATGCAATGTCTGGCACAGTTTATTAGGCTATTCCCTTGATTACTCTGGTGAAACTTTTTTGCTGGCACTTTACGTTAATGTGTTGCCTCCTAGTGTGCCATTGTGAAAACTGTAACATCCCATTGTTCCAGAATTAAGAATTTTCAGCCAAAAATAAACATTCATATTTATGTATTAAATGTAGGATATGTAATTTAGTTATCTCACAGTATATTCTAGAGAGATTTTCAGGGCTTTGGCTTGGGTTACAGCTTCAGATTCAAAAATCCTACTGTCTTATCCAGATTGCCTAAAAAGTATTGAAGACATTTTATTTTTAAAGATTTATAAAATGTGTTTTGTACGTTGTGCACCAGACCGTTAATTTTAGCAATGCCTTACTTCATTTTTACTTTTGGAGACATTACGGCACAGAAAATGTTAACTAAAAATCTTGACTAATGGCTCAGTGGAACCAGTTACCTTTTTTTTTTTATTCTCATTTTATTGGCTGGGAAAAGGAAATGTTATTAGCAAATGTAATTTGCTATATTTGGCAGGCTTGCAAAAACAGGCCTGGTCCAGAATGTAACTGCACATCCTTTCCTTGTTTTTCTCCACTAAATGTCAACTGCGGTCTTGATGTTATCTTTCTATATATTGTGGGTTTTTTTTTTTTTGTTTGTTTCTTGATAAAAGCATAAAAGCACTTGAGTACTGAATTAATATCCAACTTTAGGACTGAAAACAAACCCGAGTCTGTGAAGACTGAGATGGGACCTCCTCCTTCCCCAGCTTCCACCTGTAGTGACACTTCTTCCATTGCCAGCAGTGCATCCCTGCCTTATAGTAGGTTTTTCCCTTTTTTCGTGTAACTAATGTGGGCATAGAATTGTTGTCATTCATGGTACTGTGCCATTACATAATGAAATATTCTGGTACACAGCCTTCACCATAACAACTTGTATTTTGATATTTTCATATATTCAGCAAAGCTGAGTTAAGGGCCTGTGTGTTTGGGTCAAAAATGACCCTCCTAAATTCTCCAAGTTTTCAGTTTCTATACTAGTTTTAAAGAGGAGGGGAAGCAGCATATCAAATCTATCCTGTTAAAATGCCATATTAATAGGCAAGGAGTATATGGTAGTGTTCCGCTGTAGATCGATACCTACGGTATATCATGATACCAAAATCCTATAATATCTACTATCGGGTTAAAAAAAAATATTGAAGTATTGCGATTTTTCGTGTGTCTGTGTCTGTTTTTTTTGAGCTTTTAAAACAAAACTAATTGCGTGCAACAAAAACAATTATGAACTAAGCTTATTAATTTCCGCTTAGCGGAAGTAACCTACTACCCTGCATGTTCTGGGAAAATTTAAATTACTGCAGCAGTAATGGCGAATGATGGAGAAAGAAGCTTGGTGTGGAACTATTTTGGATTTCAGCCAGATGACAACAGCAATCTAGTTGATGGCGGACAGCCAAAATGTGAAAAGTGTTTTAAAGAAGAGAAAAACAAGGGAGGAAACACCACCAATTTATTGAAACACCTTTCAGATCGCCACCCCGGTGCATATTACTTGTAAAAAAGGCATAGCAAAGATAACAAATAAAACAGGAATGTGATAAAAGCTGATCAAGAGGGAATTCATTGATAATTGTTTTTTCATCATTGCAGTGCATTTGCTATAAGCTGCAAAAATATACTTTGCAGACATGGCATTAAAATTCTACCGCATGTCAAATGTTAACAATGCTTTTATATTTTGTGGTAAAATCGGTGTTTTGTATATGTAATGTAATAGCTGTGAAACTTGTGAATTGTATGCATTAGCGGTGGAAAGACCAGGATGAATACAGACTTCAGTGCGAGCAAACCAGTTTCCCTACAGATAATAGGATCAATGTGAGGCTTCACCTGCCGAGGAAAGCGCAGGACCTAGAAGCTCCCGAGTCGCATTGCAAAAGTCTGCCAATGCAGTCAGCTGCAGGTTGAGCACAGAGCATGTGAGCAGAATGGAGTGCTCAAACGCCGCTCCTTGCTCTCTTCCTCTTTTGAAACAGCTCGCTCCAGGCTTTTATTTCCTCAGTGCGCTCTGCTCCAGTGCTTCTAATTCTGCAGCCATCTCCACTCATGCTCCGCTTTACTGCTAGTGTAAATCGCTTCCAAAATGTAGAGATGTGCAAACCGGTTCCTTTGACATTGGGTACCCAGTTCCTGCTTTGACACAGATGAACCGGATTCATATATCAGGGACCCAGCTCCAGTGAGTACTATTATGTTTTTAGCAAAACTGATTTTTAAAACGTTAATTTCTGTCAAATACAATTTGATAACTATAATTGACATTTTCTCACTTCGGGGGAAAAAAAGGTCTGCAAAATATTTATTACAACAATAACAGGTTTTTTAAAGTTTTTATTTATTTAATTATATTTATTTCCCTGGATAATAATTCAATCTCACTTTTACATGAAGTGATGAAAACGCTTTGGGTAAAATTAATCTTAATGGGATCATTCGTAAGACAACCCCAAGCCGAACACGACATGATTTCAGCTATCTAAAAAAAGTAATTTAACCCCAAGCTGATGGGGTCATATTGCGGCTTGGGATCCTAACATGCACTGACCCTTTTGCACATACCATGTGGTTAAAGGTTTTTTTCTTTGTATAAGCTTTGTGAAATTTGCAATTAAAATGGCTCATATACAAGCACACAATGGCTTTCGCTGTTGTAATATAATACTTACTGTGCAAATTGGATATTGATTATTTTGTTAACTTTAATTATACAGGGTGATTTCATAGATTGCACAATATTGTCTGAGCATCGCAAAAGCTGCATCGTTTATGGATCATATCTTATATATACAGTGTCAAATATTTATCCTTTGCAAATCACCTTTTGGTGAAGGAGTGGTGCCAGAGGCTTTTCACGCTCCGATCAGGCACTTTACCCACTCCACTCTACGCACCTCCTCGCTCCCCTCCGCTTACATGCTCTGGTTCAGCATGAAAGCAATATAAAGGACTTGCAGTTTATTACAGTAGCCAGAGTGTTTGTCTTTTTGTTTAATTTACTTTCTTGGCAATATTAACACCCAAATGAGCATGATGGGCCGAATGGCCTCCTCTCGCTAGTAAAATGTCATGTTCTTATTTAAGGTGCACTGGGACATTGTTTTGACGGAGACATTTGGCTTTGACTACGCTTAAACAGAATTATGTTCTAATAGCACATAAGAGGAAAGCCTCTACATTAGTGGCCTGTTTTGTTTTAGAAATGTAGCATTAAATATAATACTTAACTTTAAATTGTGCATGTTAGCAGCGTTTTTAGTACTATCAGAATCGGTTCTTTGCCGGAAATACTTTTTAATTTTTTATATCTGCTGAACTAATTTTTATTAAATTATTATAAGTGGTGATTTTGAAAATCTAACACTATAAAATTGTAAAATTAATGCATAGTGTTTAAAATTAAGGATTCTAACGTTTGTGTGTTCCCAAATGTAACACATTACTGTGTTCATTTAAAAAAAAAAAGTTTGTGTTCCAAAATCAATCAGGCTTGTCTACTTTTAAGATTTATACTCTGTTTTACTTTCTAAAAGATTTGAACAATATAGATTCATAGAGGTATTATGTTGTATGTGACTTTAAGAACATAAGAAATGTTATAAACAAGAAGAGGTCCATTTGGCCCATCTTGCTCATTTGGTTGTTTATTGATCCAAGTAAGAACCTCCAAGCCATTTCTTTAAGTACCCACTGAATCAGCTTCCACACAGTGCTTCATTTTTTTTTATTCCTTGCTCATATTTTTACAGCCTTCTGAGATACCCCTGTATGTAAGATATAACGAGAACATGATGGGAGACTACATTTGGGGGCTGATTCGTGAAAGTGATTTACAGTATAATCGTAAATCTCGAAAACCTACTCACTTCTAAAGCTTTTGTAGTCATTTTTGTATTACTGTAGTATAAATACATGTTAATTTGGATTCTTATGTTGTTTTTTTCTGACTTTATGTGAACGAAAAGACACAAATTCGCCCGTTTTCTCATTGGAAATAGGTAAATTTCAAAATATCACTGTCCTGGTCACAAAAGCAAAGTTTGTGTGGAATAATAGCCATTTTCTATACTTTTGAGGCATAAGCAATTAGGAAATAACACTTACTACCCAGGAACCAAAAAAAAAAAAAAAAATTGTTACATGGTGTTATTAGCTGTGTATTCGCCTCTGATGCACTTGCAAAAAAAGGAATTTGGTAGCCATTTAACATGTAATGGACAAAACATCCAAAGTATCGTGATAGTATCGAATATCATGATATTGTGCATGGTATCGTATCGATGCTCCCTAAGTGAGGTATCGCAGAACACTAGTATATAGTACTCGCTCTGCTCCTCCCCAGGGCCACTGGAGCACAGAAACCCAACTTAAAATGTAATTCCAGATGTGTCTTTGTGTGTCATTAATTACTGCTTTACAGAGCGACGGCGCTCAACCCCAGCACCTAAAGAAGAGGAGAAAGTGAATGAAGAGCAGTGGTGCCTGAGAGAAGTTGTGTTTGTTGAAGATGTGAAGAATGTTCCGGTTGGAAAGGTTAGGTTTTTAAAATTTAAATAAACTTCAACAGCCTGTTATTCACAGTACACCAGGAAAGGCCATAGTTATTTGAGCCTACATGTCTACGTACCAGCATTAGCAATAGCTTCTAAAATAGAAGTAAAATTAAGGAGAAAACATTTTGACCAAACTTCTTCTTGTCCTGTTTTAAATCACAATTTCTAAATTGTTTTCATTTCCATTTCAGTACTGGATCTTGGACTTCAATGCATATTTGAAGACTGGAATAGAAAAAACACTAATTTAATATTGCAGGCCTTTATTAAGCAAAAAAAAAATGCATGGTCTATGTTTTTATATAAAAAATAAACTTAAATAACATCTGGATTTACAGTGAATCTGTATACTGGAATGGATAATAGATTTTTTTTTGTCTGCTTTAGTTTCAAGATACAGCCATTGCAACAGCTCTTTTTTTTAACTTAAGGTACTAAAAGTCGATGGTGCATATGTTGCTGTGAAATTTCCAGGAACATCCAACAGTGTGAGCAACCAGAGCACCTCCACTTCAGAGACTGATCCCTCCTCACTACTGCAGGACTGCAGACTGCTGAGAATAGATGAACTACAGGTATATATAGTCCAGGGCTGGTAAAATAATAAGCACAATTAAAAAGCAGTTAAGATATTTGTTAGATGCAGAGTAGACCAACATTTGCAAATAAATTTGCAAAGATTTTAGTCATAAAGCTGATACATTTATCTACTGGACTGAAGTTGAAGTATTTTTTTTTCTTTATAAAAATACAAAACTACATTATTTAGATTTATTTTAAAAAGCACCATTGTTGTGTACCTTCCTACAGTAATTGTAAGGTTTGTCATTTTGAAGTAATCCATTGCCAGATTTGTTAGTACGTCTGTCACCGTTCCCCTTTTTATTATTAATGTCTAGCATTTCTTTGCTGATGCATATTATTTATTTTAACAGGTAGTGAAAACTGGTGGAACACCAAAGGTTCCAGACTGCTTCCAACGGACTCCTAAAAAACTGTGTATCCCTGAAAAAGCTGAAATACTGGCAGTGAATGTTGATTCTAAAGGTTAGTGTTGACAAAGTATAAAAATAAAACTGCACATTTGCTATATATATATATTGCACATTCTCATTCATACATATATACATATGTATGAATGAGAATGTACAACTTTCAGGTGGCTTCAGGTGACTTTCATAAGGCCAAGAGGGTGCCACCAACGCATTATTTAACAAAGATGGTAAAAAAAAAAAAAAATGCTGATGCACCTGCACAGTTTGTAAAGGCGTACGCTGCCACTTCAGGGAGGCTATCCCACTTGCTGATGGTTATTCTTCAACAATGTCATTCTCATATGGCAATTGTGAGGCTTAGTAGGATTAGAAGAAACTTCTGTTTCTTTAAGTCACACTTTGTCTATGGTGGATGCCAGTTAGCTTAATCTTCTTAAATAGAATTCTCCCTTATGTGTGACCCAACCACACGGCATCATGCTGCACATAGGTCCTTGTGTGATCATTATGCAAACCAGTTACTGTTCCTCTTGGATGGTGGTTGTCACATTTTTAAATTGTATCTGCTTGTGTAAGAAAAGTGAATGTGATCAACACTTTTAACCAGAGCTTGTTTCTTCAATAGGGGTACATGCTGTGTTAAAGACTGGCAACTGGGTGAGATACTGCATCTTTGACCTGGCAACAGGAAAAGCTGAACAGGAAAATAACTTTCCTACAAGCAGCCTTGCATTTCTGGGACAGAATGAGCGAAATGTGGCCATTTTTACTGCTGGGCAGGTCTGTGACATTCTTTTTGTTTAATTGTTTTATTTTAGTTGCTGTCAATTGTAGTATATTAAATTGGCGCTGGGACAAATTAAGTATTCGGATACAAAAAGCAGATGTTCGTATTCGCCAGAAGTGGCAAAAATACCTTGCACTTATTTAAAGCCTCACCAGAAGTTGCGTGACAGTTTAAAAAATGGCAAATGAAAAAGCGTGGTGTTCGATTTTATATATGTATATATATATATATATATATTAAGGGTGCTTGATTCCGTTTAATTTTAGTAAACGTTAAAACTTTTAAATATAGAATTTAAATGTTAAAATAAAAACATTTTGAAAAGACGTTGTTATAAGGGGGGTAGTATGCATCCCCTTCGATGTGCAGTCTTGACAGCAGGAGAAAACCGGAAGTCGGCCATCTTGGAAGTGCTGCAAGGGCTTTGAGCATTTTAAAATAAATGACTGCGTGTATGTTTATAAATAGGTCTTTTACGTCGGCTTTTCTACTCTCCTTAAATGCAATTGATTCATTTGTGTATCTCAATCACAACTGAGAAACGCATTAATAGTAAAAATGGGTTTTATTTATATTTTTTCTTCTGTGAAACCACTAAATGGGCTTTTAAATGGTAAGTCTTACTTTTTCATTTAAATGCCAAAGCAACTCATCTTTATTCATTTAAATACAGTTACTCATCATAACATGTGTCCAGCAAAATGCTGTATTTTTCATTATAGCTTTAATAAGTCGCTTATTAACATGTTGCGATCTCGTTTGTACGTGAAAAATGAAGGCTTGGCCTAGTTAAAAACACATTAAGTTGTTTGACAGAAAAAAATAACTGAATAAAGTAAATTATTAAATTAAGCCGTTTATATAAATATATTTATAAAAACAGTGAAGCAGTATGAGAAAATAATAGCATCGGTGGTACGATAATGGTCTGTTTTGATTAGAGGGCGAGCATTAATTGCATTATTACAGAAATGTTATGCAGTCTAATTATTCAAACAGTGCTAAAATGCATCTCGCTAATTTAGCCTACTTACTGTATGCAAGACAAGAACTAGTTATGTTCACACCAAACTGACTTTATTCCAAGTACAGTATCACGTTGGTTCAAAGAATCAATATTCTGTTTAATAATAATAATAATAATAATAATAATAATAATAATAAATTATTATTATTATTATTATTATTATTATTATTATTATTATTATTATTATTATTATTATTAATAATAATTTAATAATTTAATAATTTAATAATTTAATAATATAATAATAATAATTTAATAATAGCAATAGTTTGTACTTATCTGATTGGCAGCAGTAGAAAAAAATGACCAAAAAATACATAAAATGGAAGCAATCTTCTGTTTAAAACAAAACGAATAAAAACATTAACCCTTTGCGGTCCATTTATTCAGCGCCTGACAGGAACATCAGGTCCAGTTTATTTTCACAAGCTGTTTATTTTACACGTGGTGTTTTAAAAGTAATTTTATTCATAGTAAAACAGGTTTAAAAGGCACTGCATATCAACAGGACACTCAGTACTGCATCTCTAGCCCTGCCCCACTCCTTGTTTATCACATATCTTCATAGTAGTGCATACTGATAAATTGTCTCCTGATCAGTCGTTTTATCACCAAACTCCTCAATAATGCTATCCAAGTCATTATTTTATTACTAGAACATCTGAAAAAGCTTGGCAAATGTCTGTGATATTCTTTGAGTGCTGGATGCGGAAGCAGCTATCTTATTTGTTTATGTCCGTGTTATGTCTGATGAAGGGACTATGCGTATTGCTCAGATCCGCCTCCTTTTTTTTCGGCTTCTATCGCACCCACTCGGCCATTGAAAGCTTTTCTCAAAAATAAATAAATCAACACAGCCTTCTGTAATCTGGCTCAACAAAAGACATTTAAGTTGAATCCGATATCCTCCACAATTGAAATTTGTTGCATGCATGCCATTTGCGATCGTCTCAATAATCAACCGTGTTATGTTGTCAGCCTGAATTTTATCGCATTTCTTAACATTTTGCTTGCATCTGGGCCCCACCTCCTCCATGCTATATCCAGCTTCATAGACGCAGACTAGTCACGTGACCAAAAGAATGCCGGACATTGGGAGGTGAATAAAAGGAAGTAATAATAAAAATAAAAAAAAACTGAGTATCCGTTATTTGACCTGCACATTTGACAAAGTTTAAACAAACCATTTAAACCATAAAATGGGTGTTTACCTCCTAAAGACCCTGAAATAAGATGTATCAAACCTGCTCAACTCAGTCATGATCCGCTTCCAAGGACAAAATTACTGCGCTCACAGACCTAAATGCCATTTTTCCTTTCAAGAACTGAGTTGACAGGAGAGCTGGTTCAGTTAAGTACTTGTAAACTTTTTCTTATTTATTGTGTTTTTACAAATATGTGATATTTAAATTGCTGTTTTACTAATTATGCATATTTGCGCACTAAAGCCTGTTTGCTACGTCCCACTGCGGCCTTGTGACCTGCTTGAAGCCAGTGGCTTCATTTGCTTCTTCCCAGGGATCAAGCAACAAGTGGGCAGACTTTGATCTCCTCCCCACCCCCTCCCCCCCAAGGCTGCAGTAGCTCCGGCTGGAATTTTTATTCTTGTTTTGGCTTTGGCTAAAATTATAAGATGGTTTTTGTATTAAAGTAATTGTTATTACTGTATTTTGTTTATCCTTTTTTTTCTTCTGTTTTTACAGAGACTAAGTGCAGACCTGTCTGCAACGTGGTGCTACGGCACACATGTAGAGAGAGCAGCTGCTGGGTTCATCAGCGCTGCACAGGACCAATATACTTGCTTCGATTATGGTTGCTTGCAATCTCTCCTACAGTATCTTGATGTTGGTTTTTGACAGCTTTTTCCCCACCATTACGAGGGCTGTTGGTTTATTCTAACAAACAGGCTTCCCTCAGTCTCATGCGAGTACTGACTGAGTGGTTTTGCCAGTGGCTTGTACAGGTCGGCATCCCTGTACATTGCTACCTGTGGTGACTGAGAAAACCGGTGGACACATACAGTACTAAGGTCACCGACCCGGTACCGAACCAGGACCGAGGTTACCGCACCGGTGCTAAAGTCACCGACCCTGTTTCTACCCGGTCCTACACGGCCCGCTACAAAACTGGTTTTGTTCGGGTCTTCACTTGCCCGGTCGATATCTATAAGCAGATTGAGGCAGCACCGTACATCTGTATACTGTACACCTGCATTGCTTACTTCTTGCATCATGCCTAGGTTGTATCCCTGCGAGACATGCAAGGCTAGTCTGCCTGTTGAGGACAAGCATGGCAGATGCTCTTCTTGCCTGGGGCCAGAGCATGCCAAGGAGACACTGGTGAACCACAGTTTGTGACTTTTGTGCACATTTCTCTAAGCGCACGTTGGAGAAATGTCTCTCCCGCAGCTCCACAGAGCGCTCTGCGTCCCTTACTCCTGCACAGAGCTCTTCCCCATCACCCTCCTTTGGAGAGGTGGCTGCATCCTCACCCCATGGCTCTGTGCCAAGGGAAACCGGATGCACACGGAAAAGTAGCCTATTCAGGGAACAGTCTTCACGTTCTTACTCAGCCTCCTGTGTTTCTCTCTCTCCTTCCCCGAGGAAGAAGAGTCGCCATTCCAGACGATGTGTGGACTCGGAGCAGTTGGAAAAGCTCTGGGCAGCTGTTTCCCACCAAAGAACGGTTCTAGCAGAATTACCTTGGGGCCTCGGGGCTACAGGCACAGTGGCCATAGAAAGTCGTACTGTCCATCGCTGCCTCTTATGAGGTGGACGAACAGGAGCTGGCATTCCCGTCTGAGGACGTGGAGTCCAACGGCATGTCCCCTGCGGTTAAGCTGTCCCTGCAGCAGAGCTTCTACCGCTGACTAAGAGGGCCACTGCAGCTCCTGCTGTTTGCCGGTCGATGGATGCCCTATACAGGGTGTGTGATGCGGAGAAGCTGGGCCTGGCCCATTTTCCGCCGGTGGAGGCTTCAGTTGCCTTGGTACAGGTGCCTAATTTAGTGCTCCTGTTCAAGGACACTACCTGCCCCAACAAGCAGTGCCGGGTCTCGGAGGTGATCCTCAAGCTTGCTTATTTAACCAGTGCGTTTGCCGAGCAGCTAGGCAATTATAATAGTATTCTGGTAGTCTACCAGTCCTATTTGCTGAGGTCCCTTTCTGGCAGTCACAGGCCCTCACCACGAACAGCTGAATGAGCTGTGCCTGGTTAACAAAAACCTTCTTTGTATGTCAAAGCTTAACGGCCAGACTATAGGCAGGAACCTGGCTGCGCTTATAGCTGCACATAGGCAACTCTGGCATTCCCAGGCACACGTGCCTGACTGGGACAAATCACTGCTGTTGGGGGCCCTATTACACCAGAGCATACCTTTTGGTTCTGCGGTGGACGAGATGACGCAACTGGTTTGCTTGCTTCCCAAGTGACCACCCCCAGTGCGTGAACCAGCGGCAAACTGGCACCCTAGGTCCTAGAAACCACCAACACAGCTGGCTGCGCCTGCTGCCAGAGGTGTGTTCAGAACCGGCCCGTGGCTGCTCGCCGCAGAGGCTCTAATAGGTTCCACCACCCAGCGCGGAGAGAGAAGCCTCAGGCCACAAGCCGTGCAGCAGGATGTAACATCAGTCATTGATCCACAGGACGCTGCGGTGGTGTCTCAGGAGGTGTCTATTCACATGATAAACCCCCTCCAGCTGGAGGAAGGGTTCCAGGTACTTCCTAGTGTCCAAGTGGGATGGTGGCCCCAGACCGAGCTTCGACCTTTTTCAGGGAACGGCGTACAAGTTCTGTGTCTTTCCATTTGGCCTCTCTCTATCTCCCATTAACCCTTTGCGGTCCTATGTCAGACCTGGTCCGACATTGCAATTATTCCTATCAGGTCCAATGTTGGACCCTGTCCGACATCATCAAGAAGACGCAAAAAATGTTTTTTAGTCGTTTTTTCTACAGAAAAAGCCGAGAATTGGCCAATAGGGAGCGACAGGAGCGGAGACAAGTTGGAAAAAAAAGGGCGCATCTCATGAATAGTCATACTTGCCCCTGGCATCAGATAGGGGCGGTCATAAGGAAACAAGCTGGATGGTACTGCATCAACGCTCTGAGAATATCACGGACATTTGCAGAGCTTTTTTGAGATGTTATAGTAATAAAATAATGGATAGCATTATTGAGGCGTTTGGTGATAAAACGAGTGATCAGGAGATGATTGATCGGTATGTACGACTATTATTATTATTATTATGTATTTCTTGGCATATGTGAAAGCTATAGTGAACGAAAGGGTGGGGCGGGGCTGGAGATGCCTAGTGAGTGCGTTGTCGATATGCAGGGCCTTTTAAACCTGTTTAAAAAAAAATACTTTTAAACAGCACGTCTAAAATTAACTGCGTGTGTGAAAATAAATTGGACCTGACGCGCACTTAATAAATTGACTGCAAAGGGTTAAGACTCAAAGGCATCAGAGTGCTCAATTATCTGGACGACTAACTCATTTGTGCCCAGTTTCCAGCAGAGGCCCACACAGAACTTGTCACCGGCCATTTTGTGCCTTGCGGTGAATCATGCGAAGAGCCAACTCGCCTTCTCGGACAGCCTCCTATCTAGGAGTGTGCATGTCGATGCTGTCCACTCTCTGACGGCAGAGTACAGAGAATAGCCGCCTGTTTGGAGCTTTCAGCTCAACAGAGCTATCATGGTAGTGACGTTCCAGAAACTTCTGAGCTTTGTCACTTTTGAGTTTGACTACTTTTGACTCTTCGTCCAAGAACCCAGGGGAGGCTAACAGGGAGATATATAGGCGGTTCAAACCCTGAAGTCCATAGTTTGTGTACTATCTTACAGTGTGATTCCTTTAGACAACTTGTAATCAAGATAATCACACAGACCCATTCAATTTGACGTTCCAATGATTCAGAGCATTATCAGTACTCCTTCAGTTTATTAAATGCTTAAATATATTGAGTGGTTACAGACCACATCGGATCCCAGCTAATAGGCAATCTGGGAGGTCCAGTACTATATGCGAAACGCTGATAAATGACCACCGCTAAAAATCTAAAGCATCTAATATGTCACTCTCCTAAAGCTAAAATATAATTCCTATCCTTATAGCCATGCTTCAGTATAAGTGAGATATAAATTTAGGATTATGCTTGCCTCCCAATATATGGAAGTGTTGTGTAGAATATAAGTAAAGACAAGAGCTGTCTTTGAATATGCAGAATATGACTAAACAGCAACCAGCTTTTCAGAGAGTGGACCAAAGAGCTTGTGTTAGCCAGTTGAATGGTACTTTACTGGAGTGTTGCCTCGGCTTTTATAGAACTTTTCCTCTGCTTCATGCGTTTAGAAGACTTTAAATCTAAACATTTGGTATGTTTTGGGAGCTCTTTAAGTGAATAATATATTTAAAAAGTCCTGGCAACTCCTTTAAAATTAATTGGATATGATCTCATGTTTCTTCCCATACCTTTACTAGTTTCTACAAACTTAATGTCATGGATCCTCAAAAACCTGGTCTGGAGTATTATGGTTGGCTTCTCGGTCGACCCTTACAACACAGGCATAGAGGTGCGTTTCTACCTCAAATTTTTAGCCCTAACTACTTGTTACTGGGGTTCTGAATGGTAATGCACAAGGCAGCCTTCACCTTAGCCTTGTAGCATTCCAGTCGTCTTCAATCTTGCAGCGGCTTTGGTACACTCACCCATTTGGTAATGGTTACATTTCGTACTTGAAAGGGAACGTTAGCTTATTATCATAACGTTGGTTCCCGGAAATAGAAATGTAACCATTAACCTTCAAGGTCACTGCGTCAGTGATTGCAGCAAGCTTTAAGGAAACGTTACGTTGACGGCAGTATTTTTATGTCCTCGAGGGCGAGCCATGTCTGCGTCACAGGCTCGTCGAGCAGCTTTGATATCTTATTCAGGTTTTCGGTTTTCAAGAGGTAAATACCATTTGGTTTTGGTTACATTTCTATTTCAGGGAACCACGGTTATGATAATAACTTAATGTTTAGGAACATGTTGTTGACCTCTTATACTTTTGTTCTAGGAATCACCTGTCATTCTCCGGGATGGAAATGGCACCATCTACCCAATGGCTAAAGACTGTATGGGTGGTATTAGAGATCCTGATTGGTTAGATCTTCCACCTATCTCTAGCCTTGGCATGGGAGTTCATTCATTAACCAACCTTCCTGCAAATTCCACCATCAAGAAGAAAGCTGCTATTATCATAATGGCTATTGAAGTAAGTGCATTGTAATATACCAGTAGTGACTTAAATCGTTTTGACCTCTTTTTCCAAAGAGAACCCTTTCACTTTCTTTTAGAAATGGCTGTCTACTCAGTCGATATTGCATCAAAGATAATCTTTTACACCAAGATACTCAACTCTGCTGAGTCTCTATGGGGACTTGCGTCAAGCTGCACGAAAAGGGTTATGGGACATAGAAAGCTCAAAGTTTTCTTTTGAGCTGAGTTTGTTTAAAAATATTTTAAAAACCTGTGAAGTCTGTTTTACTCTTGCCCAGGGTTTCTTGACGAAAAATTCACTTTTCTGAACACACGAGTTGGTGCATGCCAGGTGAGATGGCTTCACAACAGTACAGAGTGGACAGGTGCAATTATAAAAATGTATTGGTATTAGCTGTCAGTTTTGATGTTCGCGATGTCCAGACTATAGAGCGCATCCTGCACTCCACATGGAGCGCCTTTACTGGATGCGCCACTCGGGAGCCCAAATTTGACTGATCATATAATAAATAAAACACGCCCGTATTGATTGCAATTTTGACATATTTATATATACAATTGGAGAAGTTTTCAATAAATTTGGAATCAATAAAGCTAATTTAATTTATTTCACATTTCATTATGGTAATATTAAATAGCGATGACAATAGCCTAAGTGCATTTGTACAGCAAACTAGAATGCTTATTACCATATTACTACAGTAAATTAAGTGTTGTCATGTCAATATGATACTGCAATCACAAAACATGTTTTAGACAGCACTAAAAAAAAAAAACAGGTGATCTAACTATGCTTGCGCAGATGAAGGACTCTGTTGAGAAGTTTGTTTTTCTTATCAGTCATTTTGTCTTCATTCACCAGGCCAATACATTTTTTCTGGGGACCCTGGGCAACAGTGAAACAGACTTCAAAAGTTTTTACAATGTTTAAACACTGAGAAAATCAGCCCAATCCGACCCCTCTCCATTGACACTCAATAGAAAAATAACCCCGGAGCTTTCTCTGTACCAAGTTCCTCTGTGCCGCTTGATGGAAGTAAAGGCTACGTTGAATATATTGGTAATATAGAATATCTTTGGTGTAAGGCTGTACATTCCTTAGACTCACCTATTCAGTTATCGTACAGATCCACACTTGAACATATTGCAACTGTACCAGTATGAAACTTAGTCTTGTCTGGGTTTCATGTCGATAGTTATACCGGTAGGACACAGATAACAACTCCATTGTGAACAGACGTAGCTATACTGTTCCTTACCGATACCAGTATAAAAATGCAAGTATGAACAGGAGGACTGTCATAGAGAAGGCATTGTTTGGTCTTGTCAGCAATTAAGCTTAAATGTTCTTTTTACAGAAACAAACTTTAATGCAGCACATTTTGCGATGTGACTATGAAGCCTGCAGGCAGTATCTAATGAATGTTGAGCAGGCTGTTCTGCTGGAGCAGATACCTCAATCCCTGAACGCACTCCTTGGTCACAGATGTGATGGAAACCGCAATATCCTCCATGCTTGTGTATCTGTGTGCTTCCCAACCAGTAACAAGGAAACGAAAGAGGAAGAAGGTAAGCTAAGTGGAATTAATGCTTAAATAAATGCTGCTCACTGAACCTCAACTAAGTAATGTAACATTTGTAATCAAGTGATTTACATGAAGTTGGGTCATGGTTGGCTAGATGTATTTTTAAACTTGAATATATAAAACCAGCCCTGTTCAAATATAGTAATATATTAGAAAAATCACATCGGAACTGTTGCATGCTTTTTATAATTTTTTTACTATTTCAATTTCAGGTCAAAGTTAATGTATTTGTTTTCCAGAAGCTGAGCGGTCTGAAAGAAACACATTTGCAGAGAGGCTGTCTGCAGTTGAGGCTATTGCCAATGCAATCTCAGTAGTGTCTAGCAACAGTTCTGCAAACCGAACTGGATCGTCCAGTAGTAGGAGGTATGTTTTTATATTTTTAAATTTGAGGTGATTTTCACAACAGTTAAGTCTTACTATATTGTCATTGGGTATCTAGCTTATTCATACAGATTTTACATATGTAATTATACTTAATCATACCCAGTCCACTGCCTCCCAGCAATGATCTTGAATTTAGCTTTCAAAGGGACAGAGAAATGGTGATAGTAAGTTCTATAGAAAACATGTTGGGTTGATGCAAGCTATGACCTTGGTAAAACTGAATTAACTGTTTCACACAGCAACAGTTATCTTGCTTTAATTTGGTGGCACAGATGTTTTTTTAAATATTTAGCAAAACTAAAATTCATTTCTTCCCAGTCTGAGACTACGTGAAATGATGAGGCGATCTCTGAGAGCTGCAGGTTTGGGTCGACATGAGTCTGGACCTTCTTCCAGTGACCACCAGGACCCAGTGTCTCCTCCTATCGCCCCGCCCAGCTGGGTCCCGGACCCACCTCCAATGGATCCAGGTAGACTGCTGTGTGCAATAGCTTTAAATAACCACCCACCCTCCAAAAAGAGAGATGAAAACAATGTTATATTTGAGATTGTATGTACAGTAAATTACTGTAACATTTGTAGGAATACAGTACAGTTTAAGTATAATAACAGCAAATTACCTACACCTTAAACGACTGATAAAATGTGATCTTAGAATTCTTTCATTCCTTTAAGCTAACTAAATCAGTACCATAACATGTATTAGTTAAGTTACTGGTCACAAGAATCTGCTTATAGGCTTACCTGTCAAATGGTTGTCCAGTTTTGCTTTGTGATATCTGTTTGATAGTCCCTTTCATCTTCAGCTATGGCCAAACGTTTTGCATCACCCTACAGAATTAAGTAATTTTGCTTCATAAAGTCAAATGAAACACTTAATGTTACGTTAGCATATTGAATATTAAAATTCTAGGTGCTGCAAAACTTTTGGCCATAGCTGTGTGTATCTCATTTTTAATTCCTTTCTGTTCACTAGATGGTGACATTGATTTTATTCTGGCCCCTGCTGTGGGATCTCTCACCACAGCATCAGCTGGGACTGGCCAAGGCCCCAGCACGTCCACCATACCAGGTGAGTTTAAAAAAAGTAGTGTTTTAAACCATCCACAAAAGTGATTTTTTGACACTGTATAAATGCCTATTGATAAAGCACTTGTTTAAAATGATATGATCCTTCTATTTTAGTACTTGGTGTCCTACTTGGTTGCATCTACCAACATACCTCAAAGCCAGGGCTGTACACTAACTTTTTTTCTTAGGCACAAATTTGTATAAAATGTGATTTATTCTTATTGCTTATTTCTTTATTTAAAATGCAGTAACTTGGAGACCTGTCGTGTGTCATCATTTTTACGTCTTCCAATATTGTACGTAAAATAAAATCTTGTCGAAATATATTTTTGGTTCTTAACGCCCTTACAGCTGTCTTGCAAAACATTAGTACTGAACACTGATCAAAATGCACGTCGTTGCACACACTTACCAGTGGTGTATGGGATATGTAATTTTTTAGTTCCTTGCTAGCAATAGAAATGATACACTGCACTAGTCTCGGGGAGAGACAGTGATAAAAACATGTGGGTGAGTTACAACTTATCTAGGAGGCTTTGTGTTCCAGTGGTTAAAGAAAAGGGCTTTTAACCAGGTCCCTGGTTCAAATCCTGGCTCACTCACTGTGTGACCCTGAGCAAGTCACTAAACCTCCTTGTGCTCTGTCTTTCGGGTGAGATGTTGTTGTAAGTGACTCTGCAGCTTGTAGCAAAACTTCCTTAGTATTACTACTAAACACTTAGGACATAATATTCTATAATATTAAAATTCCATAATAAAACATTCAATATTTAGAATGTAATAAGTTACAGCATTATAAGGGATTTAAAGGGGACCAGCGGAGTATACTTAAACAAATTATATCAGCCAACTTTATCAAAACACTTGCACAGTAAAAGCACACTATGCATAAAGTGGAAGTTAGTTTAACCAGCAATAGGCAATAAATTGTAAGCATGTATAATTATTGAACATACCAGTATATCACAGAACACCTAATAATATGCCTACATTACTGTTTGGTTCTTCCCACAAACACATACAACCTAGTACAATTCGGTTATACGTCAAAAGTTATGCTTAGCTGCAGCAGATCTTCAAATAAGACTTCAGCCCCTTTCACAGAAAACAAAACAAATCCGAAAAGAAAAGTTCCATAAAATAATAATCCAAGAAACATAGAATCCAATGAAAAAACAGAATAATCATTCAAAAACTTATATTTCAATCACAGTTACAACTTAAAGAAAGGTTTGACCTCATCTGGATGTATTTTGCAGTCTGCTGTGTAGATTCCTCTATGTAAATTGCAGCTGCGCAGCACGGTTTAAATGTCCAGGCGATCCTGTATTTAAAAAATTAAATGACGTCCAAAGCAACACAAAAACCTTCCCAAAGTAACAAAGAAAACAAAATAAACCCGATACAGGAGAAATAGCAATGTTAGCTTTGCTGTGAACAAAGCACTGTCTAGACACAGCTGAACATTTCGACTCGTTTATCCTTTTAGTCAGCAGTATTTTATTTTGGTAGATGTACATTTCAACACGGACTAACAATAAAGCAGGCTCATAACTACCGAAAGTTCTAATCAAACTAAGAACTGCAAATAAGTGAAAGTTATGGCCAGCAGGCAGAAGATCAGTGTTTGTAATCAATTGCTACTATAAGTTAGTAGTATTTTCATTTTGGATATATCAGTACCCTCTGCTGTTAAGTAGACATGTGAGGCTTTCAGTAATGGTTTTACAAAGGCACGTAAAATGTAAATAATGCAAAAAATGTTTTATATTTAACAATAAGTTGTTTTCTTTTTATAGGCCCTTCATCTGAAAACTCGTTGGTGGAGTCCAAGGATCGGAAAGCCAATGCCCATTTAATACTCAAGTTGATGTGTGACAGTATGGGTCTTCGTCCATATCTCCGTGAATTGCTTTCTGCTAAGTATGTGATCTTAGAAAAATAAATAAATAAATAAATAAATAAATAAATAAATACATACATAATCTATGTATATTAGTTTCAAACTGTTAATTTTGAAATCCATTTCCCTTTCAAGTATCAAATGTAACCATTACCGTATGGGTATTTACCTTGTAGAGATCCGAAACCTGAATACGATATACCAAAGCTGCTCTCTGAGCCAGTGACACAGTTATGGCCTGCCCCTGAGGGCACAAATAGACTGCACTCACAGATCTTATTGCCATTTTTCCTTTCAAGACTGACCTGACCGGAGATCCTTGTTCAGATAAGTACTTGTTACTTCTATCTGCTATACATTTCACATGTATTATGTTTTTACACAAATTATATGTGATATTAATATAATTGCTGTAATAGTTTTTACTAATTACACGTAATTTGTGCACCACAGCCTGTTGCTTATGTCCCACTGCGGCCTTGTGCCCTGCGTGAAGCCAGCAGCTAGAGTCGCTGCTTCCCAGGGATCCAGCAACATAAGTTGGCTAATTTTCTGCTCTTCCCCCAGGCTGCAATAGCTCCAGCTGGAGTTAATTATTTCTCGTTTTGGCTTTGGCTAAAAGTGCAAGACGTTTTACACCCTGCACAAATAGTTGGGGGAAGGGTTCTACTCCAGGTACTTCCTAGTGCCCTAGCGCACAGCAAGTACCTGCTGTTTGCCTTTCAGGGAACAGCGTATGAGTTCCGTGTCTTGCCATTTGGACTCTCCCTAGCTCCCCATGCTTTCTTGAAGTGCATGCAAGCTATCCTGGCCCAATTGAGACATAAACATCAGAGCACAGGCAGAGGCCCACATAGAACTGGTCACCAGCCACCTTCAATGGTTGGGCCTTACGGTGAATCAGACGAGAATAGCTGCCTGTTTTGGAGCTCTTTCGGCTCAACAGAGCGCTCACGGTAGACACATTCCGGAAACTTCTGGGCTTAATGGCAGCAGCTTTTCAGACCCTTCCATTGGGTCTCCTGCGCACGCGCCCTCTGAAATCCTGGATCAACAGCAAGGTCTTTCACTCTGCGTTGAACCCCAACTGACTATCGACAGTGTCTCATCATTGTCTAAAGGCACTCTCTCTCTTGGTGAAAACAGCTGGCCGATCCACGCCTCGGCTTAGCGCTGGGCAGTGTCACCAGAAGTGAGATCGTCACCACGGATGCGTCTAGCCTGGGCTGGGGCTCAGAATGGCAGGGGTGTGCAAGGTGTGTGGAACCCCCATTGACAGGGTCTCCACATCACTGTTGTAGAGCTCCAGGCAGTTTACATGGCCTTACAGAATTGTTTGCAGGAGGTTCGAGGGAGACGTGCTTGTCTGTACAGACAACACAGTGGTGGCTTACTTCAACCACCAGGGCGACCTCAGGTCGCCCAGTCTCCATTGCGTGGCCCACAAACTTTTGCTTTGGGCACACGCAATAATAGGAGGCGGGTACCCGCTGGCAATAGATGCCTTGGCACACCAATGGTCGAGGTAACTGTTATATGACTTCCCACCGTTTGCCCTGCTCCCGCAGTGTCTGGACCGGGCCAAGGTGCTCCCAGTAGCCCCTTATTGGCCCTGGAAACTCTGGACCTTATGGCATCCTGGCCCATTGAGCCTGCAGCTCTGGGTCTGGCCCCTGAACGGCTGTATGTGAGCCGTCTGGGGTTTTCTAATAAGGTCATTGACACCCTGCAGAATGCCAGAGAACTGTCCATGCGTTCCCAGTACGGGTACAAGAGGGGTGCTTTTCAGACGTGGTGTCTGCCGCGTGGGTTATACTGCAATTTTGCAGGACCTTTTCTACGAGGGGACAGCCTGCTTTATTTTTAGACATGCCAGGACAAAGGTTACGCTCTGTACCAATCCTGCCTTTTTGCCAAAGACTCAGCATTTCATTTCAACCAGTCTGTGGAACTGGAGGCTTTCCATCCATCTCCTTTGCAGAATGACAGAGTGACAGGTCAATGTGCTCTGCCCAGTTTGGGCCCTGGCGCACTACGTTGACAGGATGAGAAGCTGGAGGGAGTCGACGTTTTTTTTTGTCTGGTTATGCCCTGTCTAAGCAGTGGCTGTCCAAGCAGATAGCATACATGGTCAGGACTGCCTATGAACTGGCCAACTTGCCCCCTCCAGAAAAGCTCAAACATTCCACCAGGGGCATGGCAGCTTTGTGGTCTTTATTCCAGGGTGCATCTGTCAAGGACATTTTGTAATGCAGCGGTATGGGCTACCCATACCTTTACTAAGTTTTATAGACTTAAATGTGGGGTGCAATGACAAAGTCATTGTTGAGTGCAGCTAAACTCTATACATGTGCTGAATTTCATTCACATTTGTTATTTATAAAGTGGAAAAAAGGCAAATTTAGACAGTTTTCAAAAACCCTTGAGACCTCTACCTGGAAGAGCGCACATGCGTGACGTCACTCCAAGACATTCACTGTTGTAAACAAATGCAGTAGATGGAGGAGAGAAGTGAAAGCGATGTTACCAGTTTAGATGTTTTAGCATCTTAAGTCAAACAGATCGGAAATGTTGGTTGTGCTTCATTTATATTGGCTTCACAATGTGAAAAAAACCAGCTTGTTACTTCTCTCCTGTGGTTTGTTGTAGTCTTTTGATGGTAGAGTAGCATATGACTTTTTTTTTTTTGGTGTCAGTTTCATGTTTTTTAATTTTAATTTGTTTCTTGGCAGTATTTTCATGCCTGCTTTTAGTGAAAAGCATGTGCCACGCATCCTTATTCAGACGGTGAATTTATTTTGAAGAATATTGCTTGATTGTTGCATCTCGGCTGTGGCTCGTTACTGGAATGTAGTTGTTAATCAAACAAGAGGTTAAATGATCAATTGTATGTTTCGACTATGACATCCTCAATAAAGGTGAGGGATCTCTAATTATCTCCCGCACAGGTATTTAACTGGGCAGAACATCAGCGACTGATAGGAAGTATACAAAACAACAAGGAGGCAGATTGCAAAAAAATTGAGTATTTATTGTTCAGGTTCACAATAAAAACAAGACATAGACCCTGAAGTATTCTGAAAGTTTTAGTTATTGTTACATTAATTTTTTAAGATGTTCAATAGTGATAGGATTTACTTGTGGTAACACCAGACTTTACATAACAGTACAGTCAATTACACAGCGTCCCACACATACAACCTGATAGCCTTCACTGTCTATGTAGGCCTCGCTGCACAGGTTCTTAAGCACTCGGTTGGCTGACACCCTTTAAACAAACAAAAAAGAATACCGACTCTACCGTCTTTGTTTCGAGACACAAACAACAAAAAAGGTGCGTTCTCCCAGCTCACGAACTCTGTACTCTGTTTCCGAACTCCAGTCTCTCGTTTCTTAGCAATAGACACAGAGTGCGTCAGATCTCCGTGGCAACAAATCAGCTGCAATTTAACATTCAAAACAAGTACAGTAATACGTGTCAGCTTATGAACACACAAGAACCAGAGGTCTCCTTTTTCGGACTTAATGCACAACTTTCTCCGAACAAGTCAATATAATAATTCTTACATATACAGTAAATAATAATACTTTATTCTTAACTTGTAGCCTATTAGAATCTGATATAGCCTACATCAACATCATAAAGTAGCCTAAGACATTTTTGCACGTCAGATGGGGGAAAATAATAATAATAACAATAAATAAAGTTGAAGTTTATGTTAAGATTGTCGATCTAAATAATCCGGAGGCAGAAGATCTTACGCGGGAGTATCCCGACAAAATCGAGAGACTTTTTTTTTTATATATATAAATTGTCGTTGCCAATTATTTATTATTTTCTCCCAATTTGGAATAGCCAATTATTTTATTAAGCTCAGCTCACCGTTACCACCCCCGCGCTGACTCGGGAGGGCGAAGACGAACACACACGGTCCTCCGATGCGTGTGCCGTCAGCCGCCCGCTTCTTTACACTCTGCATACTCACCATGCAGCCGCCTCAGAGCTACAGCGTCGGAGGACAACGTAGCTCTGGGCAGCTTACAGGCAAGCCCGCAGGCGCCCGGCCAGACTACAGGGGTCGCTGGTGCGCGGTGAGCCGAGGACACCCTGGCCGACCTAACCCTCCCTCCCCCCGGACGACGCTCGGCCAATTGAGCGCCGCCCCCTGGGAGCTCCCGTCCACGGTCGGCTGTGGAATAGCCTGGACTCGAACCGGTGACGTCCAGGCTATAGAGCGCATCCTGCACTCTAGCGAGTGCTTTTACTGGATGCGCCACTCGGGAGCCCCCTAGGCAAGTGCCTTTACTGGCTGCGCCACTCGGGAGCCCAAAATCGAGAGACTTAACAGGAATGCATACAAGAGCTTGACATAGCATGATAATTTTATCATATTTATTAATAATGTACATGGGAGGTTGTTGGCGCTATAATTGTCACATTGTCATACATATTTTCATCAAACGGCACCTCTCTTCCTGGCAGCTTCTAGAGTCCCGGTGATTTTACTATTTTTAACTAGAAGATGATGCTGCTGTCCTGCAGGTACCATCTGGATAAATAGATGGTACTGCATCCTTATTTAATTTAAAACATTTAACAGCACCCATCTTGAACATTAATAAAGCTGTCTTTGGTAAAGTGGGTGCTGCAGATGCAGCTGCTGTTGGGTTAAGCATCCCAATGCCTGGTCCTCCTCACAAACTTCATCCATTGCCGGCATCGTACCGGCCCTGCTGTGTTGGAGCAACCATATATTACACACCTATTTACCATGGTATCTCTCCCCTGGGTGTGTTGTGTTTTGGTGAGTGGTAATGCAGGAAAGCAGCGGGCGGGATGGCGAGCTTGTCCTGGTGTGACGTCATGCATAAATTAGCCGCAACTTCGAGTGAGTTGAACTTTTCATAGAGGTGTCAACTTCAGAGTTGTTTTTTACACTTAGCGTTAAAACCTATACATTAAAACTATACAGATACTTTTATTGACCTACCAACAGTACTACACAAGTGAATTCTGAAAAATGAACATTTATTGCACCCCACCCTGGTATTGGAACTGGAGTGTTAAGGAGGGTTTCTCAGTCGACCTTTACAACACCGGCATAGAGGTGAGTTTCTCCCTCAATTTTTTTAACCTAGCTACTTGTTACTGGTGTTCTATATGATAACGCGCAAGGCAGCCTCTCAGCATAGACTTGTAGCATTCCAGTCATTCTGCAATATTGCCCTTGCGACGGCTTTGCTACACTCACCCATTCGGTAATGGTTCCGTTTCGTACTTGAAAGGGAACGTTTGGTTATTATCGTAACCCTGGTTCCTGGAAATAGAAATGTAACCGTTAACCTTCATGGTTGCTGCGTCCATGATTGAAGCAGGCTTGAAGGAAAAATGACGACCGGATCTGTGAGTGCAGTCTATTTGTTCCCTCAGTGGTCATGACTGTCACTGGCTCAGAGAGCAGCTTTGGTATATCATCTTCAGGTTTTGGGTCTCTACAAGGTTAATACGCATACGGTAATGGTTACATTCTATTTCAGGGAACCAGAGTTATCATAACCTAATGTTAAGTATGTTTGTAAAAATGCTGCGAGTTCTCTCCCATAAACCTTTAATTGTTGGTATTCTTAAAAAAAAAAAAAAAACCTGACTGATGGACTACTTTTACAATTTACAGGGATGCAAGAGGAATGACTCCATTTATGCTGGCTGTTAGTGGGAGAGCATATCCAGCTGCTATAACAATTCTTGAAGCTGCACAAAAAATAGCTAAAGGTACGTTATTGTCAATTACAGAATATAGAGTTTGAATTGTTGTATTTACTAGGTTAGATTTCTGAAATTTAAAATGACACGGGCCGTTTGCAATGATCTTTCTCAGTAAAGTTCAAAGCAGATTGAGTTGATAATTTATTTTGGAACGCTGGCGTTATGTCAATGACCGTGTTAGCATATTGAAGAAAAACTTTGTACATATTGTACCTTCCATGATAGTCCAAAGGAAGTTTGTCTGTGTAAAAACAGAATTCTTTAAATAGATGTATTCATTTGGAGAGTCATTGTTTTTTTTTTTATAGGTGAGACTACATCCAATGAGAAAGAGGATGCTGTTTTTACGGAAATGATCTGCCCACCTGGAACCAATCCAGATGATTCTCCACTTTATGTGCTTTGCTGCAATGACACTTGCAGTTTTACGTGGACTGGAGCAGAACACATCAATCAGGTGAGCTGTTAAACCAATTGTTTTGTCTAAGGGATTACAGAAGTTAGGAGGTCAGATAGAGACTTTGTATGAAAGGTAGTCTAAAAATGTAAGTTTAGTGGAAACTAAGGACTCCTTTTTTGTTTTTTGGTCTTTCAGGATATTTTTGAGTGTCGAACATGTGGCTTGTTGGAGTCACTTTGTTGCTGCACAGAATGTGCCAGGGTTTGCCACAAGGGACATGACTGCAAGTGAGTATACTTTAGCCATTCCTGAAGAGAGGTAACTGACATGAGTTTTAAGATTATTAAGCAGAAATATCCTCATGTATCTCTGCTTTATTGCTGGAGGGATTTTAAGAAGACTTTCTGTTTAAGATGAGAACATTGAAGTTGATTAGTGCAATGTCTGTGCCATAAATGAAGTAGCTGGTGTCAGATTATCTTTTTACACATACATACATACATACATACATACATACATACATACATACATACATACATACATACATACATGCTCTTAAACTCAGGGGAGATGTTCAGGGAGGACATGAAGATGTTTCGGACTCCTGTGAATCTTTCGTGCACTGCGCTTGCAATGTATCCAGATGACTTGACCCTTAGCGGTCCATTTATTCAGCGCATCTCAGGCATGTCAGGTCCAATTTATTTTCACATGCGCAGTTTATTTTAGACGCGCTGTTTTAAAAGTGTTTTTTTCACAGTAAAACAGGTTTAAAAGGTACTGCATATCAACAGGACACTCAGTACTGCATCTCCAGCCCTGCCCCACCTCTTGTTTGCTGTATTTTTCACATACCTCTTCATAGTCGTGCATACTGATAAATCATCTTCTGATCACTCGTTTTATCACCAAACTCTTCAATAATGCGATCCAAGTCATTATTTTATTACTGTAACATCTCAAAAAGCTCTGCAAATGTCTGATTATTCTTTGAGCGCTGGATGCGGAAAGCAGCTATCTTGTTTGTTTATGTCCGTGTTATCTCTGTGGTGCCGGGGCTATCTGTATTTCTCAGATGCGGCCCTTTTTTTTTTTTTGGCTCCTATCGGTCTCACTCGGCCATTAAATGGTTTTCTCGGCTTTTTCTGGAGAAAAAACGACTAGACCCGTTTTTTACGTCTTTTTGATGTCGACATTGGACTGGAAAGTGAAAATTGTAATGTCGGACCTGCTCCGACATAGGACCACAAAGGGTTAATAATCAAGAAACTCACACTCATTCGATTTGAAGTTTTAACGAATCAGAGTAGTATTAGTACTTCTTTTGGTTTATTAAATGCTTAAAAATGGATTGAGTAGTTGGGCTACGTCGAATCCCAGCTGACAGGCAATCCTGAAGTCCAGTGCTTTAACAGGTATAATAGCATTAATACTTAAATATGTTTATGGTTATAACACATAACTATATATATATATATATATATATATATATATATATATATATATATATATATATATATATATATATATATATAGTACCAGTCAAAAGTACACCTGCTTGAAACCAGGTTTTTCATGATTATCTATGCTTTTAACTGTATAGACTTGTCTATAAACACTTAATATTTCATTATATGATAAGTATACTTATATAAGCTGATAATCATAAGTGAATTGCATTCAAAAAAATTTTTTTAAATGAAAATGTAAAAATTTCAATGAAATGGTCACCCAAAGCAAGGGGATTTCAGTCTGAAGCCCAAGTCAGTTAAAAGTCTGAAATGTGTATAACACAGTGTTAGAACACTGGCCTAAGTATAAAAGTGTCTTTGTTAGATGTTCTCCGAGTTTATAGTTTACTATAAATATAGGTAGCATAGGCACAAGTTTGTCATTCCTGAATGTAAGGGAGCAGAAAATGGCAAACTACGCTCAGTTAAGCAAAGAAAAAAGACAGTATGTAATTACCTTAAGAAATGAAGGTCAATCTTTAAGACAAATCACAAGAACTTTGCAAGTGTCTGTAACTGCTGTGGCCAAGACCATCAAACAATTTGAAGAAACTGGCACTCATGAGGACCAAACCAGGTCAGGCAGGCCAAGGGTGACCTCAGAATCAGAGAACAAGTTCATTGAGTCACAAGTCTGCGAAACCGGCGATTTAACTGCCCCTGAAATACAAGCTCAGCTAAATGCTACTAGAAGTACAGATGTTTCAACATCAACTGTTAAGAGGAGATTGCGTGAAGCTGGCCTAACTGGAAGAATTGCTGCAAAGAAACCATTGTTAAGAGTGCAGAATAAGAGGAAGAGACTTGCCTGGGCCAAAAAACACAGAAACTGGATGTTTGAGGAGTGGAAGTCGGTCTTATGGACCGATGAGTCAAAATTTGAAATATTTGGGTCCAACCGCCGAGTATTTGTAAGACGCAGAGAGGGTGAGCGCATGAGTTCTGCATGTGTGGTTCCCACTGTCAAGCATGGAGGAGGCAGTGTCGTGGTCTGGGGTTGCTTTGCTGGTGACAGAGTTGGTGATCTTTTCCAAGTCCATGGCAAGCTCAACCAGCATGACTATCATAGCATACTTCAGAGGCATGCCATTCCATCAGGATTATGGCTAGTTGTGCAGTCCTTCATTCTTCAGCAAGATAATGACCCGAAACACACCTCAAAGTTGTGCAAGAACTATCTGGTGAAGAAGGAAAGTGAAGGACAACTCAATCTAATGACCTGGCCTGCCCAGTCTCCAGACCTCAATCCCATAGAACTTGTATGGGACGAACTGGACAGAAGAGTCAAAGCAAAGCTACCCACAAGTGCCCTACATCTCTGGGAATTGCTGCAGAAGAGCTGGGAAGACATGTCGGGTGATTTCCTGCTGAAACTTGTTAACCGAATGCCTCGTGTTTGTGAGGCTGTTACGGCAAAGGGTGGCTATTTTGAGGAATCCAAGATTTAGACAATTTTCATGTTTTGTATATTGTAACGTGTTTTCATTTAAGTATTTACAGAAACATATACGACATAAAACATTGTCAATTATGAAAAACACCTAGTTTCCAGCAAGTGTACTCAAACTTTTTACTGGTACTGTGTAATATATATATATATATATATATATATGATTTTACCTCTTTTTATAGAGTTTTTGCTTCGCTTTTTACATCGGAAGTCGTAATTAAATCTTAACCCTTTCCGGTCCGATGTCGGACCCTGTCCAACATCATCAAAAAGACGTAAAGCACAGGTCTCTAGTCGTTTTTTCTCTGGAAAAAGCAGAGAAAACCATTCATTGGCCGAGTGAGACTGATAGGAGCTGAGAAAAGCCGAACAAAAAAAGGGGTGGATCTGAGCAATACACATAGCCCCGACACCACAGAGATAACACGGCCATAAACAAACAAGATAGCTGCTTCCGCATCCAGGGCAGCTTTTTGAGATGTTATAGTAATAAAATAATGACTTGGATCACATTATTGAGGAGTTTGGTGATAAAATGAGTGATCAGGAGATGATTTATCAGTATGCACGACTATGAAGAGGTATGTGAAAAATACAGTGAACAAGGGGTGGAGCGGGGCTGGAGATGCAGTACTGAGTGTCCTGTTGAGGCAAGTTTAAGATCACCTGCTTTTCTGCCAAGGTCATTCATCAATAACGCTTTGCAGTCCATTTATTAAGTGCGTGTCTGGCGCGTCAGGACAAATTTATTTTCACACGCGCAGTTAATTTTAGACGTGCTGTTTTAAAAGCATTTTTTTTTCCACAGTCAAACAGGTTTAAAAGGCCCTGCATATCAACAAAGCACTCACTAGGCATCTCCAGCCCCACCCCATCCTTTCGTTCACTATAGCTTTCACATATGCTAAGAAATAATAATAATAGTCGTACATACCGATCAATCATCTCTTGATCACTCGTTTTATCACCAAACTCCTCAATAATGCAAGTCATTATTTTATTACTATAACATCTCTAAAAAGCTCTGCAAATGTCTGTGATATTCTCTGAGCGCTGATGCAGTCGCAGCCAGCTTGTTTCCTTATGGCCGGCGTTATCTGATGCCAGGGGCAAGTATGACTATCCAGGTCCGACATAGGACCACAAAGGGTTAATAGAAGTTTCTTCTGTAAGCATTTTCCCAGACGTATGGCATTCTTACTAAATCCAAATATGGTCCTATGCTATTGCTCCTTCTCACTTGTTTTACCAGGTCTTCATTAATTTCTATGATTTAATGAAGCCATAGACAGTTCACCATATACTCCCTTTCAAGTACCAGAAGTTGTTTCTTAAAGATCAGCCATCATAGAAACCTTTGATGTAAAACTGCTGACCAATTGCCAAGAGTTATTTTCTCCAGTTACCCACGCGCCTGGTACTGTTAAGTTTCAAGCAAAGACAAGGTTAACACTTTAATTACATTCTTTTTGGCAGATCCTACTATATGCCTGACACAGACTGGTACCATTATGCTTTGACTGAAGTTTCTACTTCTAAGTTAATTTCTGCACTATGTTCTCTTATTTTCAAACTTAACAGTTTTTTCTGTTAAAATTTGCACTTATATTCTGTTTGAATTATTCTAGAATACCTGTGTTTAGCTTAAAGACTACCTTCAGATAATGCTTACTTCTGTAAATAAGAGACTTGACTGAACATTTGAGTTAATTAAATGAGATTCTCATTTCTGCTTTTCTCCTCAAGGTTATAAACCTTGGCATCAGTAGCTCAGACAAATACAAGCTAAGCTCATTTCACAGGTGTTTTTTGGTCAACGTGACCCCAACCTAGCTCACTTATTACTCACTTACAAAGATCCAATAATATTTTTTACTGTTATAACAGAATAAACAGGAATATAGAATGCTCTAGCATAACTATAGGTTAATACATAGCATGTTATACATTTTTTGTATGAACGGTGCGTTTTAACAATTTGTTTAGTATTTCTGCTGGCTTTATATTCTTTAAAACACAGTAGTTATTACAACATTTTAACACGCATGCAGTTTCACAAATGTTCAATTTGTATCCCAAAGATCAGCCTGCTTCCAGTAGCTGTCACAGTCTTGGGTCAGTTTCTGCTCTCAGTGAGTCTGTCAAAGCCACCACATGTGTGTCTTTTAAAAGCCTGATACCTGCAATAACTTAAATATTGTTAGCAGAGCTTCCATCTCTACATTCCCATTCCCATCATCAGTGGGAAGACTTCAGATAAATTAAACTGTTTCTATCAGAGACATCTATCTCTGCCGCATACACCTTTCACTCAGAAAAAGTGATTGCACCTTGTGCAAGGGAAGACAGGTTTTAGGTTCATTTGTGACACTGGTATCTTTTTAACAATGCATTGTAGCCTTGGTTATTTAAAGTGTTTTTTTTTTTTTGGTTTCCAGACTCAAGAGAACATCACCAACAGCATACTGTGACTGCTGGGAGAAGTGCAAATGTAAAACTTTGATAGCAGGACAGAAGTCTGCACGCCTTGATCTGCTCTACAGGTTGCTTACCACCACTAACCTTGTGACAATGCCAAATAGCAGGCAAGTACTGATTTAACAGATACATCTGAAGTCGCATACATGTTTAAATTTAATTTCTTTGCAAAGTCTTTGTGGTCTCCCTTTTTTTCTGTATTAACGTATCCATTATTTCTTGTTGCAGGGGAGAACATCTCCTTCTGTTTTTGGTGCAGACCGTGGCCAGGCAAACTGTAGAACACTGCCAGTATCGACCTCCCCGAATTAGAGAGGATAGAAACCGTAAGGCTGCTAATGCTGAAGGTATGCAGTGATATATAATGACTAATCACTTGTAAAAGTGTAACTTCATTCACTCATTGGTGTAGGGATTCGGTTACACTACTGTAGGTAATTCTTTGACCATTTACAGTCTAGGAACTTTAATTCATAGTTGTCAGACGCAAGTAAAGTAACTGCTAATTTGCATTAGAGCTCTTGCCACCATGAAAATCCAGCAAATTGTCAACTCGGAGAGCTCGTATTTTATATTGCAAAATGAATCTGAAGTTTAAAATTAAGTAATCCAAGTGATGTAATTCCTCTTGAAGATTCTGATATGCCTGATCATGACTTGGAGCCTCCCCGTTTTGCCCAACTTGCCCTTGAGAGAGTCCTGCAGGATTGGAACGCTTTGAAATCCATGGTCATGTTCGGATCCCAGGAAAACAAAGATCTGTGAGTTACAAAAAAAAAGTATAAGTTTCTTATATTAAATAGCTTGGATCTACTGGCCCTAATTTTTGTCCATTCTGTTTTTTTTGGTAGGTTAAGTGCAAGTAGCAAAATAGGTCATCTACTTCCTGAAGAGCAAGTATACCTTAACCAGCAAAGTGGGACCATCAGGCTAGACTGTTTCACCCACTGCTTGATTGTAAAATGTACTGCAGATATATTGGTAAGTTTGAAGTCGGTCCATTTTCTTCAAACAGTCGGTGTTTCAGCAATATGCACTGTCCAGCGAGGCAACTTGGCTTGCTTTTAACTTAATTTAAGAGCTTTTAGAAATCATAGCAAATACTCAGTTTGCAACTACACTTAAAGATGTTTTCTGTTTTAGCTTTTAGATACTCTTCTGGGAACTCTAGTAAAAGAGCTTCAGAATAAGTACACTCCAGGTCGAAGAGAGGAGGCGATTAATGTAACCATGAGGTTTCTGCGCTCTGTCGCCAGGGTCTTCGTCATTCTCAGTGTGGAGATGGCATCTTCAAAGAAGAAAAAGTAAGTTTTTGTTTGTCCTTCAGTGTAATCTAAATGGTTTGATGTAGTGGTTCAAAACACAATTTATGTTTTGGATAAAATAAATATAATAGAATGAGTGGTTAATGTGGCATTTGTTAATATTGTATATTTATACTTTTGTGGACAAACACTAAGCAAAAATATGCTGTGCAGTGTTTCATTCCCTTTGTTTGTTTTTCTTTTCAGCAACTTTATTCCGCAGCCTATTGGGAAATGCAAGCGCGTCTTTCAGGCCTTGCTGCCATATGCAGTAGAGGAGCTGTGTAATGTAGCAGAGTCCCTGATTGTACCAGTCAGGATGGGGATTGCAAGGCCGACGGCTCCCTTCACCCTAGCTTGCACCAGCATAGATGCCATGCAAGGCAGCGAAGAGCTGTTTTCAGTGGAGCCCCTTCCACCCAGACCTTCACCTGATCAGTCTAGCAGGTACTTATTGCATTATTCACAAGGCCTTTTCTTTTAACCCTTTGCATTCCTATGTTGGACCTGGTCCGACATTGCAATTTTCCCTTTCCGTTCCAATGTCGGACCCTGTCAGTCATCATCAAAAAGACGTAAAAAACAGGTCTCTAGTCACTTTTTCTCTGGAAAAAGCTGAGAAAACCATTCAGTGGCCGAGTGAGACCGATAGGAGCCGAGAGAAGCCGAAAAGAAAAAAAGGACGTATCATGATTAGATAGCCCCGGCATCACATAGCTAACACGGACAAACAAACAAGATAGCTGCTTCTGCATCCAGCGCTCAAAGAATATCACAGACATTTGCAGGGCTTTTTTTAGATGTTATAGTAATAAAATAATGACTTGGATCTCATTATTGAGGAGTTTGGTGATAAAACGAGTGATCAGGAGATGATTTATTGGTATGTACTATTAAGACATATGTGAAAAATATAGCCAACAAGTTGTGGGGCGGGGCTCGATATGCGGTACAGTTTGTCCTGTTAATATGCAGTGCCTTTTAAACCTGTTTTACTGTGAAAAAAAAAATACTTTTAAAGAGCGCGATTAAAAATAAACTGCGCATGTGAAAATAAATTGGACCTGACGTGCTGAATAAATGGACCGCTAAAGGTTAAAGTACGAGGTTTGAAAAAAATTGTCTGACATGCATGCTAAATGCTTTTATAGACAAGCTGTTGTTGCAGAATAACTTTCTTTACGTTTTTAGTTCAAGCCTATCTCAGTCATCGTATATCATCAGAAACCCTCAGCAGAGACACATCAGTCAGTCTCAGCCTGTTCGTGGAAGAGATGAGGAGCGGGATGATATAGTATCTGCTGACGTTGAAGAGGTAATACAGAAATAAAATACTTTTCTTTAAATCTCCATCTGTCATACTGTCAGTTTTGTTTGATATTTCATTTTTGTTGTGTTGTCAATAAAATGGGTCTGCCTGTTGGAAATAACAGCTGTAAAATTTGGAGTTGTAGTGTCTAAAGATGGCTCATAAAATGTAAGTGTCCTTAATAAAGGGAGAAAGTCTGTCATGGTGGCAAGATACTTTGATAATTACAATTGTATTCCAAAATACACGATACTTCATTGTATAGTAGTTTATTGGCTAGCTGATTATATTATCACCACATATTTAAAGATTCACATGACGTGAGCGTCATCAAGACCAAGGGCAGGAAACGAAGAATACCAGCACATACCATGCCATATCCATATTATTATTATTATTATTATTATTATTATTATTATTATTATTATTATTTCTTAGCAGATGCCCTTATCCAGGGGGACTTACAATTGTTACAAAATGTCACGGTACAACTATTGCATTATAAAATATCACATTACAAGTTATCACATTATAAAATATCACATTACAGAATATCATAATACAGATAAGAGCAGTTATGAAAGTACAATAAGATCAAATTTAAGTAAGAGCAAAATAAAGAATACAGTACAGAGGTGGAGGAGCAGTGGGGGCGAGAGGGGGTGTAGGGAGAAATGATAGTCTGGAGATAGGAGGGAGCAGAAAGGTCAAGACAGCAATAGGTGAGTACAAAAGTTTTTAAATGGATGCGAGCAGTGATAGGGAGCCAGTGCAGAGAGCGTAGCATCTGTGTAGCATGGGAGAAACAAGGATGGGAAAAGACAAGGCAAGCAGCAGAGTTTTGGATGAGCTGGAGCGGACGGGTAGCAGAGGCAGGAAGGCTGGTCAGGAGGGAATTGCAGTAGTCGAGGCGGGGCAGTACCAGGGCCTGAACTAGGAGCTGCGTGGAGTAGTTGGTGAGGAAGTGGCGAATTCTTGCCTTTTGCGTTTATATAAAATCCTGCAAATTGAATCGCTAAAAGAGTGAATAGATTTTCATCAAATTGTAGTAAACTGCACTTGTGGAGAATACACAAAGATTAGCTACTGTAACTAGTGGTGCAGTCGACAGCCTAATTTCTTATTTGCTTATTGTATAGGCATTTATCAACAATAATCGATGCATTGATGTTTTCTTCAAAATAAAGATCCAATAATACACTGAGCGCAAATCTCTCATTAGGGTAGCTAAAATTAGGCAGAAAGTGTGTTGCCTAAAATGAATGCCCAAAATGCATTTGGGTGTAATGTCATGCTTTGGGTTCCAGGTTGAGGTTGTGGAAGGTGTTGCTGGAGAAGAGGATCACCATGATGAACAGGAGGAGCAGGGGGAGGAGAACGCAGAGGGACAACATGATGAGCATGACGAGGATGGTACGTATTTATCAAACAAAACACCCATTGCTTTATCTGCAGCTATTTGTTAACTGTGAACCTTTGTATGTTAAGTGAGTTTTCCAAATTTGGGGCAGTATAGGTAAGATAATGCATACGTTCTATTTGGAATTTAAAAGCACTTCTCTTCTGTTGTGAAATATACCCTCTTTTGCATGTGTGAGTTGCATCATTCTTTGTGTCCATCTTTTGAAAATAAAAAATGTAAGCTATGTCGCTGCTATATAGTCTTAATGTCTGTATTATACTGTACAGCCTACACTATAAAATGTTTTGCTTCATTTTGATTTAGGGAGCGATATGGAGCTTGATCTTTTGGCAGCTGCAGAAACGGAAAGCGACAGTGAAAGTAACCACAGCAACCAGGATAATGCCAGTGGTCGAAGGAGTGTTGTCACAGCAGCCACTGCAGGGTCTGAAGCAGGTATGTGGTTTTTGTACAACGCACAATGAATTGGGCTTGATAAACTTAGAAATGCAGATTCTAAACCTGCCGGGGTTTTTTTTTTCTTCTTCCTGCACTTAATTACATCCAACAATTTTATATATATATTGCTCTCTGCTTTATTCACGGATTTGCCAAGCTAGTATAGTTCACTTTTGTATGAAAGATAATTGTCATGCTGAACCACTTTTGTCCAGTGGTCTTATTACAGTTGTTTTCCAATGTAGCCCTTGGTTCAACACAAGATTTATTTCATTTGCAGGAAGTAGGGTCTCCTTGGCATTTCCTTTGTTTGGTATGGGAATCTCTTTATTTTATGCCTATATTTGAGGCTGAGTGTAAATAGTTTGATATTTGAGTTTATTGATGTATTTAGGAAACCCACAATATTAGCTTTATTCAATGCTATCTGATCATAAATTGGTTTTGGTGCTAACATCTTGCACTTGCAAAGTAACGTGCAATATTTTGTGTAGAAGTTGTAGTCATTTAAATACTTGCCTGTTTTAAAGCAATTTTGCTTTGTTTTTGCTAACCTGTCTTGGATGTTTTAAAAAAGGAATTGTGGTATTCGGTGGCAGTACTAACAGTGGTGGCATGTCTCTTGTGGTGGCTTTGAACGTGACTAATCTTGAGTACAGGATTTGTACAGCAGTCCCACATAACTACCTGTGTTTTCAATCCCTCTAAAGGTGCCAGCAGTGTCCCTGCCTTCTTTTCAGAGGACGATTCCCAATCCAACGACTCTAGTGACTCTGACAGCAGCAGCAGTCAGAGCGACGATGTTGACCAGGAGACCTTTATGGTTGACGAGCCACTGGAGAGGACCACCAACAGCTCCCATGCCAACAGCGCTGCACAGGCTCCTCGCTCCATGCAGTGGGCAGTGCGCAACACCCAGAACCAGCGAACAACGAGCAGCGCCCCTTCTAGTACATCTGCCCCAGCAGGCAAGTCGGAAAAGACTGAGTTGGCAGTTCATGCTTATGCTATATATTGCTCGGCTTTAAAAAAAACAAACAAACAAAAAAAAAACCGAAAAAAAAAACCTGAAGACTGGATTAGTGAAACAGTTGCAACTGGAGCAGCATCTCCTGACTCAAGCATGTCATATTGGGTAGATCTGGTGCCCTGTTTTCTTTTGTTTTTTTGACCTTGTGTTCTTGTTTAATTCATTTAGCACATTATTTTGTCTTTGCAGCCAGCTCTACAGGATTAATTTATATTGACCCAACTAATCTGCGTAGAAGTGGTGCCATCAGCACCAGTGCAGCCGCAGCAGCTGCTGCTCTCGAAGCCAGCAATTCAAGCAGCTACTTGACCTCAGCCAGCAGTCTTGCCAGGGCCTACAGCATCGTCATCCGCCAGATTTCAGACCTCATGGGTTTGATCCCCAAGTACAACCACCTGGTGTATACCCAGATACCCGCTGCAGTGAAGCTCACATACCAGGAAGCTGTTAATTTGCAGGTATACACATATTTTTACTAATTCCTTATTAATACGTCCAATACACACTATTCCAGAAAGAATCAAGGAGCAAACGCCAAATGTGTCAAAAATAACACCATGAACATAGTCAAAGTTGTTAAAGCATTTGCCACGTTGACCTTTTGTGTGTTCTTCAAAAAATGGTGACAGCCATTGAGATGCATTTTGCACCGGCTGCCCCCACCTTAAAAGCTGGTATTTTAGCAGCTGGCAGGAACCATGTGAATCAATGACATGTCTCAGATATGTCACTAAAAATTGTAATTTTTATTTAGTATACTTTTAATAGCTTAACAAATTATTAAAAGAAAAGTTTCATTGACAGATAATGGACACTTACGGTTTACTCCATTACAAAAAAATGCAAACACCCCTCACCCCCAAAATAGAAACCAAAAGAAATGATAATAATAAAACTGATGTTGGAATATATTGCTTTTTTCTAATTCATTCTCTCCCTACAACTTTTGTTTTGATTTCAGAATTATGTGGAAGATAAACTTATCCCCACTTGGAACTGGATGGTCAGTATCATGGACTCCACTGAAGCTCAGCTGCGGTATGGCTCTGCACTGTCTTCAGCTGGAGACCCTGGGCACCCCAGCCATCCTCTCCATGCTTCACAGAACTCTGCTAGGAGAGAGAGGATGACTGCACGTGAGGAGGCTAGTTTAAGAACACTGGAGGGCAGAAGGTACTTGTTTAATATATACCGGAATTTTCAGATACAGCCACGCACCGTTTTAAAATGCACTTCGATGCTTGCCGCAGACTTTTTGTCCTTCCTGTAATGAGTTTGTTGTATTACGTGCTCCTATGGATAATGCACAGTGTTTGAGACCTCGCTATCGATTTGTTAACCCTACTTTCCTCTGCATACTTCACATAAATACAAACCATGTACTTTAGATCAGGTTCAAAATCTGCAATGACGCACTTGAATTTTGTTCTGTGGAATATATGTTAGAAAAATAAATATATTTAGCTTTAAACTCCTATTTGAAATTAATAGGCTAAATATAAATTTAATGTGACGCCTCCCTCCTTTTGTCATCTCTCTCGTTGCACGGCTTCAGATACTGGTAATATTAAATGAGATTTCTGGTTGAAAGTATATATTGTTTTCCAATGTTGTATTTTGCATTGCATAAATACAAATATGGTTAAATGGAGCTTTACTGTCCATTTTGTTCTCATTTGAAATGAGAAATACAATCAATATATATATATATATATATATGGAAAGGGCTAATAAATGTATGGTACTATTTTGATGTCATAGAATTAATAAAAAAAAAAAAAAATACAAGCTTGTTGATTTTCACTTAGAATAAGCGTATGGGTTAAAAGCTGTTCTCCAGACTTTTTTCTAATATTGTTGGTAAAATAATTAAAGCATAAAAAAAAATTAAAAAAATATGTTGGATGTTGTATTAAGTTTTATAATGAGGTTATATAATCAAAACACATTTTTTCTAATCCTTTAATTTTCAAGAAACCATTCTATTTAAATAACTGTATTCAACTTAAATTCTTTAACAGCTCTGTCATGTGACGTTTGTTTTGTTTTTATTTAACTCAGGCTTGCAAAACAATGTAAGGATACAATCAAACTTCAAAGAAATTAAATAAACCGACTTAAATGTGAAATACAGTTGATGTATTTTGTTACCTTTTAAAGTATGTCACACTAATTATGAATAACACCTTACTATGTAGCTTCTAACATTTGCAAACTTTTGGACTGCATCAAGCTTTTAAAAAAAAAAACAATTAAACTAAAATAAATCCAAACATAGGCATGTTCAAACAGTAAGTACCTTGCCGTCATTCATAGTCTGTAGTATAAAAGTCAATGTAACAATCAAACAATCCACATTTATTTTGGGAGAAAGCCCTAACAATGTATAACTAAACACACCACAAAAAAGAGCCACCATTTAGTCTTTTAGTATCCCACAATTCACTGCATAAGAAAGGGTTAACTGATCTAGAACTTTCTTTGACTGACCACCTAGGAAACAGGTTATCTACTTGTAAACATCATCAATGGGCTCAGCAACATGCTTAAATTTTATACTTTTTGTTACATTATGCATTTTATTTACTGCTAACTTGCCTCTTTATACAAATTCTGTACCATGTGATATATATATTTTTAGTTGATGCATTTTAATTTAGTATATCTTATATAAATCTTAAATACTCTAAACCACATCTTCCTAGTGTTACTACTATAATGCACAGGACATCAATAGTAAATATAGTATTAGCAAAAAATAAAACATCACACAAAAATACTATTGTTTATTCTGTCATTGGTTGCAGAAATCCTTATATGGTCACATTGGTTAAGTACTGTGTTCCACTACCAACAGCTCTTGTACGCTTTTCAGGAAGTCTGTATATTTCAATATTAAAGTTAGTGGAGTCTTTTTCATCTCGGCTGTGCTTTGCAACATACATGTGGTCACAGAACTATGCACACGACATGTGCACTCCTGTGTTTGTTGCACATTCACGGGAAACATACCAATTTTGAAAAACAAATCTTAGGTAACACACTTCAATGCATTATGCACACCCCTCTTCATCATCCTCAATAATATGCAAATGGTTGTGGGTTATACTGCAAAAACTACAGTATCACAGCTTCCTGGGGACCTAATTGAAACCTAGTTGAAATTTAACTTATTGACTGGTTAGGCTTACTGGATTTGTATGCTGTTCTGTTGCAAAAAAATGTACAGTGGTTTAGTAGCCAAAGGATTTGAGGTAATGGAGCAGCAATAAAACTAAGCTGTTTTTGTTTTAGACGTGCCACGCTGTTAAGTGCTCGCCAGGGGATGATATCAGCACGTGGCGATTTCCTGAACTACGCCCTCTCTTTGATGCGATCTCACAACGATGAGCATTCCGATGTCTTGCCAGTTCTGGATGTCTGCTCACTTAAACATGTGGCGTATGTTTTCCAAGCACTTATTTATTGGATTAAAGCAATGAACCTACAGACAATACTGGATACACCTCAGCTAGAGAGGAAAAGGTAATTTTTATAAATGTTTTGTAGTAGTTAAACAACAACTAGAATGCTATGCTTGACTGGTTTATTTGTCAGTAATGTACCATAAGCATTACTTTATGCATTGCTTAGTATAAAGGAAAGGAAATGGTTGACTCCAGGTTTAATTGTCCATGTTATTTGAAGTAAAATTTATAAATGAATATTGAACCAGGGTTTGAATACACATTTTTACCTTCATTTTGGAACCATCATCCTACAATACGTTTTTATTCTTTTGTAGAACTCGTGACTTGTTGGAGCTGGGTTTGGACAATGAAGACTCTGAACATGAAAATGATGAAGATACGAATCAGAGTAAGTTTTACAACAAAGTTATAATTGGCTATTCTTAGCTGGGTTTTTGTCTTTTGATCGTTTTAAGCTTGCTGTGTAAAATAGGACAAATACTCCTGAAGTTAAAGCCAGACCTGAAAAGGTTTAGTATTTACTGATGTACTTGGTATTCTAAGTAGGTTTTCCGGTTATGGTAGGCAGGCACAGAAGGGGATCTATAAAGCAGAGAAAAAGCAGAAGAAAGAAAGCACTTGGGAAAGGTAATGTGCAGCATAACTTAAGACTAGGACAGTGGGGGTACACAGCACTTTTGATTTATTAAATGGTTTTCCTCTCTGGATAACCATTCAACAATTAACTGTAGGACTGTTAACATGGCAAGCCTTTAGTAAGTAATTTAAATCGTATGAAAGTTTAATTGTGTAAAATCAAAAGCTGTCAATTATGTTTTTTGGATCCTATTTGTTTCAAACAATGTATATATATTGTGAATATCCACACTGCCCATATCGTTTAAACTGAATGTGTGACTATTTTTAGTGTGAACAGTTTTACCATTGTTAACTGGTCATTCAGGCTGTACCCTGAATGAAAAGGACGATGACCCTGCCCCAGCAGAAAGCGGTCAGAACCATGCTTTCTTCCGACGATCAGATTCCATGACCTTCCTTGGTTGTATCCCTCCAAACCCATTTGAAGTATCTCTGGCAGAAGCTATACCCCTGGCTGACCAGCCTCACCTGTTACAGGTAAAGGTCACACCACTGCAGACAAGAAGTTCAGCTCCATACAAGCAATCCTTCCCATTGCTTCTGTGTGTAAGTTCTGCACATAGCTGTTAAGAGACCTGTGATTTAAATGAATATTTAAGGTGTTTGGGACATCAAGATTAGGAAATTAGATTTATTTTGTCAGTAGACTTTACTGGTATCCAGGGCCTTTTTATATAGAGAATCATTTAATGACGGCCAAGACATTTAATTGTGTAATTGGTGCATCTTTGAATAAACATTTTACCAGCATAAAGGTGGCTTGCCTTACAAACCATGCATTTATTTATTGTTTAGTTTCTCTTCAAGGCACTAATTATCATGATTTTTCATATCAATTCACCTTTTCTTTAACGAAGCACATGTTAGCTACAATGATTTGTAGCTAACGTGAATGTTTTAGACCTGTTTTTGTATTGGATAAAATGCACACAAGGAAAGTTGAGAAATATGTAGCAAGGCAAAAGATTATGGTATAACCAATACCTAGCAAGTTGAGTGAATTTTATTCAACATTTTACAGCCAAATGCAAGAAAGGAAGATCTCTTTGGGCGTCCAAGCCAGGGTCTGTATTCCTCCTCTTACAGCACAAAAGGGCTGACAGAGGTGACTGTGGACAGAAACTGCCTTGAGGTAAAGATTAAAAGCATAACTTCTAGTTTTTAGCTTCCTTAAAAGGAAACTCAGATGTAACTGTCTCCTTATTTTTTGGTTTCTGGATGATCAGATTTGAATTGCTTTGAAAAACTGGATTCACATTTGGTACACAACTCCATTATATGATTCTCTGGGTCAAGTTTCAGTATAAAAATAAGGTTTTTTGAAGTCTCCACAAAAATACCCATGTCTAGTACAGACCCACCCTCCCCGAGCTAATGGAGAATGAAGTTATAATGAACATACTTTATCTTGTATGTCATTATGCTACCACTCCTGTATATACAAAAAATGTAGCTTTCAGCTGTTTGACTTAACATTGCTTTATCTGACCACCTTTAGGTTCTTCCGACTAAAATGTCATACTCTGCCAATATGAAGAATGTCATGAGTATGCAGTCTCGACAGAAAGCGGACGGCCAGACTTTGCCAGAAGGAGACGCAGAGAGCACAAAGCCTGGACCCTCTGCTCATGACCTGGCAGCACAACTTAAGAGTAGCCTGTTGGCAGAGATTGGGCTTACTGAGAGCGAGGGACCTCCACTGTCCTCATTCAGGTGCTTCACAATTTACAGCCTTTTTTTTATATATATATTGAATAACCCTGGTGTTTTGTATGTTACATATATGCCTTTCTCTCTCCCTTCCAGGCCGCATTGTAGTTTTATGGGAATGGTGATATCTCACGACATGCTTCTCGGACGATGGCGTCTATCTTTAGAACTTTTTGGACGAGTATTCATGGAAGATGTTGGTGCTGAACCTGGATCGGTATGTATTTAAAAATTTGGTGGTGGTAGTATGTATGCTTTTTTTTTTGTTTTACCTCATCTCCCCAGGTTGTCTGTCTTTTGTGTAAAATGCTATTTTGTGGAGACATTCTTTAGAATTAAGATTAGTTTAGTTTAACCCTTTTCAACACTGCAGTTTGCTATAATGGTCAGTAGGCTGGTAGACCAACCTTGGGTATTTCAGTGTGTACTTTAAGTGTATTTCATTGCTTTGTTGATCACAGATTGAGTTGTTGGAACTAACATTTGTATTTCTGCTCATCTAGATTTTGACTGAGCTTGGTGGCTTTGAAGTGAAGGAATCAAAATTCCGCCGGGAAATGGAGAAACTGCGGAACCAGCAGTCGAGAGACTTGGCATTGGAAGTGGATCGGGACAGAGACCTCCTGATTCAGCAGACCATGAGGCAGCTGAACAGCCACTTCGGCCGCAGGTGCACCACAACTCCCATGGCAGTGCACAGAGTCAAGGTCACGTTTAAAGACGAGCCAGGAGAGGGGAGCGGAGTGGCTCGAAGTTTCTACACTGCTGTAGCGCAGGCATTCCTGTCCAATGAGAAACTTCCCAATCTTGACTGCATACAGAATGTCAGCAAGGGAATGCAGACTAGTAGTAAGTACAAGCAGGCCTTTTAAATATAGTGAACACCACTGAGCACATACATTTGTATTGCATTTTGCAATACAATTTGTAACTTTAAAAAAATACAAATGTATCGGTACTAATGTGTGGTTTTGTACAGTTAAATTGAACCTGCTCGTAAACACTATCTTGGATATGCCTAGTTATAAATTGAGTCCAGAAAGGGTAAGACCAAAAAGAAACATACTTTTCATGTGTTAAAGGCAATTTCAATTTTAAAGGTTGGTCTGTTTTTATAAGTTTTTATTCTCAGTTAATTTATTTCTTGTGGTGTGAAAATGTGTTTTGACTGTATTTACCATTTGACCTTTACCTTATGTGTGCCTAGATCTTATGCAGCGACTGAGGAACAGAGACAGGGAGCGAGAAAGAAGAAGTGGTGGACTGCGAGCAGGTTCTCGTAGAGACAGGGACAGGTATGTATGACATCTCAAACCAGACTCATCAGTTTTGGATAAATTATATGTGGGTGAGTAAATGTCGCACATGCAGGAACTTTACCGTGAAGTAAAACTTGAGACTGCAATTATCAACCTAAAATAGAATACATATTAAGTAACAACTTGCCTTACCACCCCCACTAACTGAGGCTAGATTATATTTAGAGCTGTTACTCGATTAAAATCTTTGATTTGGTTAATTTATGGGCATTAGTTGATTTAACCGGTAGATTAATCCGTCCACATTTTTTATAAAAGTAATGATCTTATATCTGTCATGCATAGTAATACGTAATCAATAGAATAAAAAAAAAAAGCAAAGCCCAATGGGAATTTTTTTTTTTAAAGCATTTGGTATTTTTATTTTAGTAAATACATTTTTACAGAACCGTTGTTTCTGGCCACTGTCACATACCTGAAAACACTGTTACCATACCATCAAAATTTGATACCGCGACATCCCTAATCCCTGCGCTTCTGCTCATCCAGTTGAACATCAATCCGGGTTTGTCCTAAAGTTTTGAGTATTACAGTGGCTCACAAGTGACCTTGGGAATGCTCATGTTTTTTTGCTGACTTCGTTGGACATTCTAGATTGCTGTAGATATATCGCCTTTTCTGTGCTGAACAAGAACAGTTTCAGCAATTATTATTATTTTTTTTTTTTAAATTGATAGCTACTGGTAAGCCAGGGACACCTTTTTAATAATTTGGATTTTGGAAGTGGCGAATATATCCCTTCCTGTGTCAATTCAGGTATTTGTGGTGTATACCTCCCTTTAACACTTTTTTCTGAGTTCTTTTTGAAAATGGATTCATAACCAAATCGACTACGATATATTGATATATATATATATTTTTTTTATTTTCTTTTTGTAAAAACTAATTCGAAATATTACTTCTCAGTAATGGTCTCTATAATAAGCAATATTGCGCGAAATTCAAGTATTCTACAACTCTTACCTTATCATATTTGTCCCGCCTCTGCTCACTAATGGTTGGACAGCTGCAAAACCAGAGCAGATCTTTGACTCTCCCATTGGTTAAACTTACCCAAGACCTTCGTTTGTCCCGACTCGGCTCACTTATGATTGGACTGCCGCGGAGAACATGCAGATATTCTATTGGTTGATTTTTAATTGGTATAAAAAAAAAGTTCTGCACGATTAAATTGTGTAAAAAAAAAAAAAAAATCTGCGATCAACTCTTTAGTGATTTAATTGGTCCAATTTTTAATCTGTTAATCGGAACAGCCCTATTTTTTATGTTGTCCTTAACGGTGGCTGTTTTTGTGAAGAAAACCATTGTGGTTCTATTCTAGGGATTCAAGGAGGCTGCTGTCAATAGACACCCGGCCCTTCAGACCAGCATTAGAAGGCAATCCTAGTGATGACCCTGACCCACTCCCAGCACATCGACAGGCACTTGGGGAGAGGCTTTACCCACGAGTTCAAGCCATGCAACCGGTAAGGTTTACAACTATAGAAATGTTACTTACCAATTCTATTGGTGTGTTACTAAAATAAAATAAAGCACTGACTCTTTCTTTTTTTTAATTTTAGGCATTTGCTAGTAAAATCACAGGAATGTTGTTGGAACTCTCCCCCGCACAGCTTTTGTTACTTCTTGCTAGTGAAGATTCCCTACGGGCCCGTGTGGATGAGGCAATGGAACTTATTATTGCACATGGAAGGTAAAAAAACAAAGTACTATCGTGCATTCCTTTTTCATCAAAAAAAATATATACTGATGCACAATGAAAACGCAACAGTCTAAGTTTTACATCAATAGCTCATTGGGCACATACATAATGTTTACATTTTAAATAGTGAGCGGATAGGTTTGTTGATTGTTTGAATAGTATTATTCCTTGGGATAACAAAATACTGAGCTCAAATTTCTTTAAGAACCCCAGGTGCTCATTGTTTGGTATTTGAGTTGAGTTAAAATTGCCAAAATGAGTTGATTTTAAGAATCTGTATAAATAGCCATTTTGAAAAGACATGATTTTAATTAACGCAAGAACAGCGACCATGCCCTGCTTCAATAACGAAGATCGCTTGGTTGCTATCAACATGATTTGAAGGCTGTCTGTCTGAGAGAAGTTGCCAGGAGATTGAGATGTTCTGCTTCAACAATCAGCAGACTAGTTTAGAGAAACCAGGAAACCGGCTCTGTGAGGGACAGGCCATGTCCTGGATAAGGGCGTCTGCTAAGAAATAAATAAGGCAGAGGGTCACCACACCGGCCCAGGACAGTCACATCCGACTGATCCATCTGCGTAATCGTTTTCAGACTGCAGTGGCTACAGCACGAGAAATTCCAGGAAGAAATAACCCGTGGATCAGCAGAATGACTGTAGCTCGCCATCTGTATGAAAGTGATTTGCATGCTCGGAGGCCGTTCAGGGGCAACATGTGGACAGCTGAGACGAAAGCGTCGTCTTCTGTGGGACAGAGAACATCTTAGGTGGCGGCAGAGAGAGCAGTGGAGTGTTTTATTCACCGGTGAATGTCGTTTTGCCCTTGACAGACCTGACAGAAGACAGCGTGTGTGGAGACGTCGTGGTGAGCGTTATGCTGACTCTTGCATTGTTCAAGTCAACCGGTGGGGCGGAGGAAGTGTGATGTGGGGCGTAATCTCCTTTAACAAAAGAACACCTTTGGTGCAGATTGAGGGCAACCTTACTGCTCCGCGATACATTGACAAAGTCCTTAAGGCAACAGTTTTTCTGTTCCTGCAAGCCACTCCGGAAGTGTCTATTTTCCAGCAGGACAATGCAAGACCACAGTGCTAGGATTACAATTGCATGACTTCAAGAAAACAATGTCGAGGTCTTGCCGTGGACAGCTTTTTCTCCTGCCCGGAGTCTAATAGAACATCTGTGGGACCAAATCGCCATCCACAGGAGACCAGCACGACCAGCCAACTTTCGCCAGCTGACTGCAGCTGCACAGGAAGAGTGGCGGAACATCCCACAGCAGTCTGTCCTGAGGCTGATCAGGTCTATTCGTCAACGCTGCCAGGAGGTCATACCCAATACTAACTTTGACAGTGTGTCGCATTTCATACTGAACTTATCATGATTCTTTGATCTGTATTTGTTCACATTTTCTGTGATTTTTGTTTGATATCTGCTTTTAAGATATTTGATTTAAATCCATTAGACCTAAGTGTTGCGTTTCTTTTGTGCATCAGTATATATTTCTTTCAGTATTATGGAAACTCCAGGCCAGAATGTAATGGCACACTTTGTTTTGACCTGTGACTTTGTAGTTTTATGGATTATTAATATTATTTCTTAGCAGATGCCCTTATCCAGGGCGACTTACAATTGTTACAAGATATCACATTATTTTTACATACAATCACATTATTTTTTACATACAATTACCCATTTATACAGTTGGGTTTTTACTGGAGCAATCTAGGTAAATAAAGTACCTTGCTCAAGGGTACAGCAGCAGTGTCCCCCACCTGGAATTGAACCCACGACCCCCCGGTCAAGAGTCCGGAGCCCTAACCACTACTACACACTGCTGCCCTAACAAAATGCTATTGGCTTCACATTTGTTACCCAACTGTTTTTCTCAATCTCCTAATTGGTTGTTGGGCTGCTGTTATGTTGTCAAAACCTACTTGGTAGACAACATTTATTGTTTTATAGAGCTGTATTGAATGATTAAGTCAAGTTCCAATACAGGCCAGGAAAAAAATAATAATAAAAAAAGTGTGTGTGTGTGTGTATATATATATATATATATATATATATATATATATATATATATATATATATATATATATATATATATATATATATATATATATATATATATATATAATCTATATCTGCTGCATTAACATCGGGTAATATCTGTTTTAATGTAAGCTAAATTCTGAAATATTTATCAAATGTCTTTTACAGGGAAAATGGTGCCGACAGTATATTGGACCTTGGCTTGCTAGATGCATCTGACAAGACACAGGCAAGTGAACCAATAATGTGAATTGGAATGTCTTCCCTTACCAATATTAAACTTGAACCATACACATATTAAATATTGTGTCGTCCAACATTTAGACTGTTATGGTCTGCTATATTTGTGCATTCTCCAGGTGAGAATAAGTAAACGTTATGTATAATGTATAATGACATAATGAGATATAAAAATATATATAAATAAATAAATAAATAAAATATATAATTGTTTTTATTTTTAACTCATGTCTGAACCAAGCAATGTTATTCCGCACCATGTAAAGATAGTGTGCATTGCGTGACTGAATTATTTACCTGACATGGCAAATCCAAGAGTTTTTTATGGCAATATAATTTAAAATCCTGTACAAAAAACCTCCATGAAATACTGTAAGAAGCCTGTCATTATTGAGACCACTTTTTCTTTTTCAACTTTGAAGTGTTTTGCTTGGAGGTCTATGGCATACAGTACGCTATATAGTGTATTTTCTGTTGCTCTTCAAATGCAAATATTTTTACTTGACATGTCTAGCTTGGCCGCTATGGTGTCCCAAGTGTCTTGCTTCTTTAGCGTATCCTTATAATCTGGACGGGCGTATCATACAGTTGAGGGCATTTTTGCACTCTCGTTCGCCACCTCTTGCTGTACATAGTGCAGTTAACGTCACACAACAACTTCAGTTGATTGGTCTAGATGGAAATTTGCCTTGCGGTATTATCAAAAAAATCTCTCTGGTTACTATCCTAAGTGGTGTTCGGCTACTGTGGCCAGTGTAGTCAGACCTTTCTTTTGTAACACAATTTATCATGTGATGAATGAATGAACTGTTTTGGAATATATTGCAGCAAGAGAGCAGAAAACGACATGGCTCCAGTCGCAGTGTGGTGGATATGGAGCTGGATGATACAGAAGATGGTGATGACAATGCACCACTTTTCTATCAACCTGGAAAACGAGGCTTCTATTCACCACGGCCAGGCAAGAGCACAGAGGCACGGCTTAATTGCTTCCGAAACATTGGCAGGTATAGATTGCTTCCTGTGCCATAATAAATCTTGACATTAGTTTCCCTGTATAAATATAGGAAACCTACCATTATCTTTCTCTTTGCAATATTTGATATAGTATTTCATATAGCAGAAGGTGGTGGTAGGTTCTTTTAATTGTAAAATAAACCCAGACAGCTGTTACTTGCGAATAGTCAGTGTGTCACAAATCAACTAAGCAGCTAAGTGGAAATTGTAAAGATATGATTGTGTTCTTTCCTTTCAGAATACTTGGGTTATGCCTGCTGCAGAATGAACTGTGCCCTATAACATTAAATAGGCATGTTATCAAGGTGTTACTAGGTAGAAAGGTAAGCATTGATTTTATCTATACACGTTAATTTTATCTATACACTTTACACGTTAACTTATACTTATCTTATAAGTGCTGACAGCAGGAATTAAATCATGTTATGTTAAATGTATATGTTAAAAGGTGAGTGGAACAAATTTGTTCAACAGTTTCATTAAAAGTGATTTGGACACTTCAGGAACTTGGTATCTGTAACTCTGCGGTCTCCTATCTCTGTTTCAGCAGCTAGAATGGATGTAATTAAGTTAACAGATGCATTTAAAACAGTAATGGTCTTAAACCTGAAGGTAGGTTATGGCAGTAGCCTTGGTAGGAAGAAAAGTGGTGGTTAATTTGTTCCCTGATGTATTAACTTTACTTGACCAATGTGTTCTAATTTTTATTTTTTTAGGTTAATTGGCACGATTTTGCTTTCTTTGATCCTGTGATGTATGAGAGTTTACGGCAACTAATCCTGGCTTCTCAGAGTGGGGATGCGGAAGCAGTCTTTGCCGCAATGGATCTGGCATTCGCAATTGACCTCTGTAAGGAGGAGGGGGGAGGACAGGTAAAACTAACAGATTTGCTATACAAATGGTCTTTAGTTTTACTTTCGTAGGGATGTTTACTATTTAATCAGTACTATAATCTTATTTGAACATCATTTTATATGTTATGCTTGTAAGGGACAAGTTGTCGCTTTGTAATGGACAGGGATTGCATCAACAGTTGTTTTTGAATGCATGCATTATTTGTATCTTCCAAGGTCTTCATAAAGAAAAGGTGGCAATGTATTTATTACCCCAGCAGGACCAAATTCTTAATGCTTCTGTTTTTAAATTAAAGCTTAAATCCAACCTGGTGAATACCTAGTATAAAAAAAAAAAAAAAAAAATGAAAATAGGAATACAATTTGTTTTTTTTCCCCAGGTGGAACTTGTATCCGGTGGTGTAAATATACCAGTTACTCCTCTGAATGTATACGAATATGTCAGAAAATATGCTGAACACCGGATGTTGGTGGTTGCAGAGCAGCCTCTCCATGTAAGTGTTTTTGTCACAAAGTAATGCGCTGATCTTTCGGTAGTTTGTTGTACAATGAAGTATACTTCTAATTGACTTGGAATTTAGTTATTCGAGAAACTAATTGATCTTTGTTAAGGTACTAATGAGAATTAAGGCTATTTCTTTCACAGATTTCATGATCGGTTTTGAATGTGACAATCATGAAATATCTTCATTATTATTTCGAGACTGTGAAATAAGCCATTTCTTACCATGAAAAGAATACAGCCTTAGTGAGAATTGTCAAATGTGTGAAATTATAATTTCATGAAATTAAGCCTCATCTTGCAGTCACCTTTTGTCCTGTGGGTTGTAGTAGTATATAGAGGGAGTCTGAGAGAAAAAATGACACCAAAGTTTGGTGCTTCTTTCATTTGTTTGATGTGCAAGGTAATCCAAACATGCAATCGTCAGGTGTGAAAAAGTTATTGCCCCCCCCCCCTAGTTAACTCAACCCAATTAAAGGGACAATTAGGGTCAGCTGGTGGAGTACTTTGGTTAACAACCAGGCCTGATTTGGGCCAGCCCTGCCCAATATAAATCTGACTAACTTTGGCCCTTACCATCAGAGTGAAGTTGTCAGCACACAGGTTCTAGAGGCACATCATGCCACGAACAAAAAAAATTTCTGAAGACCTCCGGGGGAAAAAAAAGTTGTTGATGCCTATCAGTCTGGAAAGGGTCACAAAGCCATTTCTAATGCTCTGGGGCTCCACCGAACCACAGTCAGAGCCATATTGTCCAAATGGAGAAAGTTTGGGACAGTAGTGAATCTTCCCAGGAGTGGCTGTCCTGCCAAAATCTTTCCAAGAGCAAGGCGTAAAATCGTCCAGGAAGTCACAAAGAACCCTAGAACGACATCCAGGGATCTGCAGGCCTCTCTCGTCTCGGCTAAGGTCAGTGTTCATGACTCCACCATCAGAAAGGCACTGGGCAAAAATGGGATTCATGGCAGAGGAGCAAGGCGGAAACCATTGCTCACTAAGAAGAACATGAATGCTCGTCTCAGGTTTGCCAAAAAAGCACCTGGATGATCCTCAAGAGTTCTGGAACAATGTTCTATGGACAGATGAGTCAAAAGTGGAACTTTTTGGCCAACATGCGCCCCGTTATGTCTGGCGAAAACCAAACACTGCATTCCACAGTAAGAACCTCATACCAACGGTCAAGCATGGAGGTGGTAGTGTCATGGTTTGGGGATGCTTTGCTGCATCAGGACCTGGACGCCTTGCCATCATTGAAGGAACCATGAATTCTGCTCTGTATCAGAGAATTCTACAGGAGAATGTCAGGCCATCCGTCCATAAGCTGAAGCTGAAGCGCAGCTGGGTCATGCAGCAAGACAATGATCCGAAACACACAAGCATGTCTACGTCAGAATGGTTGAAGAACAAGAAATGTAAAATTTTGGAATGGCCTAGTCAAAGTCCAGACCTAAACCATTGAGATGTTGTGGTGGGACCTGAAACGAGCATCCTCAAACTCACAAATGTCACTGAGTTGAAGCAGTTCTGCATGGAGGAGTGGGCCAAAATTCCTCCACAGCGCTGTGAGAGACTAATCAATAACTACATTAAGCGTTTGGTTGCAGTTATTGCTGCTAAAGGTGGCGTAACCAGTTATTGAGTCTAAAGGGGCGATTTACTTTTTCACACGGGGGCATTAGGTGTTGCATAACTTTCTTTAATAAATAAAATATGTAACAAATTGTTGTGTTATTTGTTCACTCAGGGTCCCTTTTATCTAATATTAGGTTTTGGTTGAAGATCTGATAACATTCAGTGTCAAAAATATGCAAAATTGCAGAAAATCAGACAGGGGGGAAATACTTTTATATATTATATAAAACATTATTTATTTATCTTTATGGCATTTTGTAACCTGGGTTAACTAATTAATAAATAACACAGTACAGTATAAGTAAGTGAATTGAAGAGTGAAACACCTGACTCTGTTCACCACTTCAGGCAATGAGGAAAGGACTACTGGATGTACTTCCTAAAAACTCCCTTGAAGACCTTACAGCTGAGGATTTCAGGCTGCTGGTGAATGGCTGTGGAGAAGTGAATGTACAGATGCTCATCAGCTTTACTTCCTTTAACGATGAATCAGGTATGTAGCTGTTAATTCTTATGACTGGGTATGGTATTTGTTTCACAGTGTGCCTATTGCGATATATGTTTAAAAACATGTGTGATCAGTTTGTTTAATCCTGAGGAAAATGCATCTGAAATGTTTTTCTGTGTGCCTGCAACAGGGGAAAACGCTGAGAAGCTTTTGCAGTTCAAGCGTTGGTTTTGGTCAATTGTAGAGAAGATGAGCATGACTGAAAGACAAGACCTGGCAAGTTGTTGAATTTTTTTTTTTTTTTGGTTCCTGGGGAATTTAAATGTACAGATTCTGTGGTTTTGTTTTGGGGTAGATAAAGGAAGTTAAACGTCATCTTTTCATTCATTTTAGGTTTACTTCTGGACATCAAGCCCATCGTTGCCTGCTAGCGAGGAGGGATTCCAGCCCATGCCATCCATCACAATTAGACCCCCCGACGACCAGCACTTGCCAACTGCAAACACTTGTATCTCCCGCCTCTATGTGCCACTCTATTCCTCCAAACAGATTCTCAAACAAAAACTGTTACTAGCCATTAAAACCAAGAACTTTGGTTTTGTGTAGGATGACAAAAACAGATATGTTTATTGTTGTGTAATATTACTAGTTGCAGTTTTGTAGATGTATTCTTTTTTTATTTGTCTACACAATGTAATGGAAGTTAATGCTGTTATAATCCCTGGCAGTACTCTTTTCTGAGTAAGCATACATTCCTGCATTGGGTTTGTAAAGTTAAAAGCCCACTTATCTTGGCTCTACCAGTTTTGACTGTAACCTCCCAGGTATTTGGCTAGACAGTAAACTGTTAGCCTAACCCCAGCCAAAGATGACAGCAAAAATGTGTAATTTACACTGTGATTATAATTTCTTTATTTTATTATATTTTATTATATTTTATGTTTTTGCCCAAAAACAAAATACTTAATATTTCTGAAACTTCACTGCTGCCTTTCTGGAAGGTTTTGTGAGTTTTTCTTGTATAGAGGAAGTAGGGAATTTCAAAATAAACTTGAGGATGAAAAACATGTCTTATGTTTCTGTCCTGGTTGGACTCCCAGATTTGATTTGTTGTAATGTATTTCCTGAACTATAAATGCACTCATTTAATCTGCAGTGGTTTTAGATATGTATTTAGGATATTAAGACTAGTAAAAAAAACAAAAATTAAATGTTTTTTTACTGAAAAAAGTACAATAGTAAATTTTTTGTGGCATTTATTTTTCTTAAGTTAGGTTTGAATATCCCCAACCCCTTAAGTACTGTGTATAAAAAAAAAAAAAAAAAAATTGTGTAATACAAACATCTTGATCCTTAATACGCTTGCTACTTAAGGCAACCTTTAAAAAATGCATACTGTTCTGTACATACTGTAGATATCAAATTACTTTAACACAACACTGCTTATTTGGCTATTGATTTCTAAAAACTTTTCAGAATAAAGCTTGACATAATATACAAGTTAAGATGGAACTCTTAATCACTTTTGCTGCTTCTCAACTTTTTTGAAAAACTGGAATATGCTGTGGAAATGCAGTATAACATATTATACCCTTTACTGTGGCTGTACACGTGACCTAGAACACCTGTGTAGGTCATATAGTAATGCAAGTGTTTTACTTTTAGTTTGTTTAGTTGAGGGAATGAATGTGTTCCAATAATAGAGTAGCTACATATTTCAAGGGAAGGGCCATCAACTGACTATTTACTCCTTTACAAAGGTGCACTTAAGGTATTTTACAATTGATTTGATTTATTCCAGGTTTAAAGCCGTTTTTTTTTTTTTTATAAAAATAAATGCCCACTTGTAGGGTCCATATTTCAACAATAATGCTGAGCTGCTAAATAGCTTTCTTTTAATGTACAGATCTTTTATTTTCTGCACAAACTATCCCATTGAATTTGGTTGACTGTAATTTCACAAAAATAATCGTTTTAAAGATTTGAAGTGTGTTTAGACTGTGTAGTCTTACATTATTGGTCCTCTCTCATTCTTTGGCCCTGGAGGGTTAGGAGGACATGGACAGGGGTTAATAAAATAAGGACTGGAATGTCTTTTCTAGGCTGCAATAAGGGGACATGGTACATCAAATCTTTGTCCCAAGTTATTCAACAAGAAGATACAACATTTTACCAATGAGGCATAAAAGCTTGTTTTGAAATACAAATTGAGGTTTTTTTATTATTATTTATTTATTTTTAGGTGTGGAGTAATATTTAATACATGTTTAGATACAAGTGAAAAATAAGCCTATGGCATTAAATACAAGACATCTCTTTTAAATGACAGATTTTCAAACAACTAGTCGGGAATATTTTTATTTTTTTTATTTTTACAGAATTGCTCAGTGTAGAGAGTTAAAGCAACAACACCCTATGAATTTCTTTGAAATGTAGACCTATAAAAACTGGATTTATAATTGTCAGACACATGAAACTGGATATACAGTTGGTCATGTTATATTAGTATGTGAGCTTAAACCTTCATGCAATAAATCCTGCATTTCCACAATGGTTTATGCACGTCAATATAAAGTCAACCAATGCAAGTAACTGCTCTTGAGGTATTTTTTAGATTTACTGAGTGTTAACAGGCTCGCTTAATTTGGGCTGGAATTCACAAAGTTCATTACTGGTCTCGGTGAAGGACACCAGAATATAACTAATCATCAACAAATAGCAATTTGTGAAAAAGCAGTGAGGTGTGATCTGATAGCAGTTTCTATGAGAATACAAATGTATGAAACGTTGAATTATTATTAGGCTTGCTACTGTAATTGGTAAAACGTGAAAATCACAAAATGAGTTTGACCAAAATAAATTTATATAGGATAAATGTAGGTAAAACCACTCGCTTTTTTTTCTTACCAAAAATAATAATTTAGAAATAATTTCTAGTTTGTGTAGTTTTTATACTTGCTGTCTGTCCTGTCTCCATTCTGCTCGGAATGGCTAGGGGTCGCTTAATAGGCTACTGTAGGTTCACCATCAGTCCTTTCATCCTGGTCTGACAGATTTCGTTGACAGAAGCAGTGCTAGAATGCTCTCATTTGTTTAAATGACTGTCAATCATCAAGACCTGCACCGACTGCACTTTCATTTGAGCACGGGTCAGTAGTGTACTGGAATCAGATTGGTGTATTTAACACCGGCTCGGTAGTGGTTCAGAACCTGGTTGGGCCAGTTCATTACTGGTTCGGTGACTGTAGCACCAGGTCGGTGCCGCGAACCAGTGCACACGTACCGGTACCGACCTGATACCGTATCCGTATTGACCTGGTGCTAAAGTCACAGTACTGGGATGGTGACTTTAGTACCAGGACGCTGACTTTAGCACCGGGTCGGTGACCTTGGTAACGGTACAGTACAGGTCCACTGGTTCGCAGTCACCGCAGGTGGCAACATACAGGGATGCCCACCTGTACAAGCCATTGGCAAAACCACTCAGTCAGTACCACGAGACAGAGATAGAAAAGCCTGTTTGTTAGAATGGTACTAACAGCCTTTGAAATGGTGATGCTAAAGCTGTCACCAAAACGGAAGCAGTGGGCAGCAGTGTGGCGTAGTGGTTAGGGCTCTGGACTCTTGACCGGAGGGTTGTGGGTTCAATCCCTGGTAGGGGACACTGCTGCTGTACCCTTGAGCAAGGTACTTTACCTAAATTGCTCCAGTAAAAACCCAACTGTATAAATGGGTAATTGTATGTAAAGATAATGTGATATCTTGTGACAATTGTAAGTCGCCCTGGATAAGGGCGTCTGCTAAGAAGTAAATAATAATAATCAAGATACTGTGGAAGAGATTGCAAGCAATCACAACCGATGCAAGTATCTTGGTCCTGCACAGTGCTGCTGAGCCCAGCAGCTGCTCTTGCTGCATGTGTGCTTGAGCACCACGTTGCAGACAGGCCTGCGTTAGTCTCTGTAAAAAATAATAATAATAATAAAAACAAACTTAACAAATACAGTAATTTAAACAATTACATAAATAATATAAAATGTCTCGTATTTTTAGACAAAGCCATAACAAGGAATAAATAACTCCAGTTGGAACTATTGCAGCCTGGGGGGGGAGCTCTCTGGTCAGGTCAGTCTTGAAAGGAAAAATGGCGCTAAGATCTGTGAGTGCAGTCCTCTTGTACCCTCGGGGGCGGGGCATGACTGTGTCTCAGGCTGAGCAGCTTTGGTATCTTATTCAGGTTCCGGGTCTTTAGGAGGTAAATAGCCATACAGTAATGGTTACACGTACTTGAAAGGGAACTATTTTTACATGAGTGGGATTAGGAATTCTGGCAATTCCCTCTTCAACGGATATCATTCAGGTATGAAATGGATGGTCCAAACTAACAAGTCTTCATATCAGAGAACAACTTTTTACAGGTCTGATAAAGGAAGACTCCCTCAGCCAAGATGACAAAGGATTGCCTTATAATACAAAATATTACAAAGCCAAAAGGATAACTAAATAAGCCAAGTAGTCACACAAGGAAAATCACAAGCTCACTTTCTGCCAACCAATAACTTGAACTGACTTCTCAGATTTAAAAATACTGTAACAGCCGGTCTGGGCGGAACAGTTGTGTGTAGCTGGGGTTTCTCCCTGTGGGACTGTTGTGCGGGACACCAAGCATGAAGCCAGTTTGTGCCGGCGGGAATAAGGACCACCAGTCACAGGCATGCATGCAGCCCCCAATGGAAGTGAATGGTGGGGTGCATAAGGTGCACAGGGGGAGGAGACCGGTGCGTGCCTGTGGTTGTTGGGACGGGCGGTATGGCGTGAGCTGAATAGGCTTATATCAACAGGGCAAATCTGTATTGTATTGGTTGGAGCTGATGAGAAGAAGAGAAGGGAACACTGTCGTTATTGCAGATTGTGTGATGGTTATTTTGCTCCACATTGCGTTTTTATTTTTCTGTGTTTATTCTTTAATAAACCATTCAATTCGTAAATCCAGCCATCCTGGCAAGCCTCCTGTTGTACTTTGTTACAATACAGTAAAAAAAAAAAAAACAACTAGCTCCTCTCACCTTTTTGTAATACTAGTGAGGTCTAAGGATATTTGTGTTTAACTCATACTGCAATCCCTGTTTGCACAATTTACTTTTTACTTGCTTGCATTTCATTAAACAGCTTACAAGCTACATTGACTTGTTCAAAAGAAGGCCAACAGTTGAAAAAAAAGAAACCCATAGCATAGGCCTAGTTTAATAACAAAAGCGTTTAAGGCGAGCAGTATTCACATTATGTTTCTTGTAGTGTTATGCCCTGTTACCTACCAATCTCATTAGACGAGCATGAGGGGAGCTACTACAGCAGAGCTGGCTTTCTCGCCCAGTAGAATGACAGGCAACCTAACCTAGCAGAACTGTATTTGATGTAATGAATGTGTGAGACAGCCGCTTACCGAGTCTCTCCGTTTGCAGTCAGATTCTAAAGGAAGTGAGGTGCTTCTAAAATAAGCTACTGCTGAAATCTGGGCATAGTTTGCCATAAATTGCATACTATATGCTAGAATGATCTATTGCTGTACACTAATGATACAGTAACAGTCAGGAGATATATAAGCATGTTCACAACAGATACATCAAAAGCATTATTGTGCATTGTAGCGGTACAATGTTATCATTATTGGTTTTTTTGGGGTTTTTTTCCCAGCAGCATGAAGACATACTATTCCTGAGAAGGTAATTACAAATTGTAGAAGACAAACTGAGGGACATTGCAAATTTACATTTCTTTTTCTTTTGTTCCTAGAAATGTATTTCTCTTTTGGAGACACAAGTATTGAACTAAAAAAAATGTATGTGATACATACAACTTCTATAAATATTGAATTTAAAGCTATAAATATGATAATCTGGTCATTCTGCTGGTGCATTGTAATCAAATTGAGACCAGTGTTGTTTTCTTTTGAAAGACCTATACGAAATACGATTCAGAACTATCAGAGTGGTACAGCTTATATATATGTGTGTATATATATATATATATATATATATATATATATATATATATATATATATATATATGGGTATTTTTAGGTTTGGAATCACCGTGGGTATCTGAATATAACATTATAAGCAGTAATCAAAGTGTTAAACTGCTGACGTCTCTGTAATTGCTTAGCGACCATATTGGTTTTGGGCAGTACTGTATTGTTGAATAACAAAAAGTAGTATGTACAGTAATTACGGTTGCCAACTTTGCATTTTTTCAAAACCGGACAACCCTGGGGAAAAATTGTGCAATCTGGTGCATTTTAGAACTATTTCATGGTCTTTTTTTGTCCAGAAATGCTTTCTTTGTTTTTTTTTATTGTGTTTCCTTTATGGCCCCCCAGCAATTGAATGAGGGAGCTTCTACGCATACTACAGCCACTGGAGTTGTGTCACGCAACACCCTAATACTAAACAACATTTCAACATTAGCCAAACATTTATTTTTCAAATATAACTACCATATATAAAAATTACATTAAAAAAAAAAAAAATCACTGCACATTTATCTACCACAATGATCTAGTTCTTGATTACATTTGTTTAAATCAAACCTCACATACTATGTTTACATTTTTTCTTTATATGCCACTTCAGGCATTTCCCAGTACAGAATTGTCACTCATTTACTGTCTTATCATTATACATAACTGCCGCGTAGAGAGCAAAGAGGGTAGGTGTGGGCACACATCCTTGTTTAACCCCATTTTCTGCTAGGATTTCCTCCGTCACTTCACCGTCAACACTGATTCTTACTTTCATGTCCTCATGTACGGCCTTGATGATGTTCATAAACCCTAGCAGGCAGCCAACCTTTTCCAGTACTCTATATAGTGCCTGACGGTTGACTGTATCAAACGCCTTCGAGAAATCCACAAAGACCATGTACAGGTAAGATCTCTGCTCTCTAGACTTCTCCATCAGCTGACGTGAAAATCATATCTAAAGTGCCACGATTTCTGTGGAAGCCACACTGTGTGACGGAAGCTTGTAGCCTGTTCAGCAAGACATGCGAGAAGATCTTGCCTGCGGTACTGAGAAGGGATATGCCCCGATAATTGTTACAATCATTTCTGCTACCCTTCTTGAACAGAGTAATGATGTTGGCATCTTGAAGGTCTGGATCAAGAAAACCTGTCTCCCACACCTTAATGAAAACCCTGTGGAGGTAGGAGATGATATAAAGGCCACTCTGAGCATATAGCTCTGCCGGGATACCACCTGGGCCTGGACTCTTTCCAATCTTCATTGCACCCACCGCTTTCTCAATTTCCTTTATTGTCGGGAGGGAGTCTATTATGAGCATCTATTATGGGCCTTTGTGGTAGACCATTGATGACATTCATGTCTGCAACCCCTGACACACCAAGGAGCTCAGTGACATGCTCTATCCACCTTGCCTTGATGTCATCAGAGTTTGTCAGGAGGCAGGCTTCATCCTTACTCTTTATGGGGATGGTAGATCTCCTCGAAGGGCCGTAGATGGTCTTTAAGAAATCTAAATCTGCCAATTTTTGGAGTTCAGCAGCCTTGTCTCTCCACCACTTGTTCTTCATGTCCCTGATCTTCTGTTTAATATCTGCATTATTGTGGCGAGCCTCAGCCTGACAGTTTCCTACATTGTTTCAGCAGTACCTGGATCTTGGAGTCATTGTCGTCAAACAAGCCTTTGCCTCCTGTGAGGACGGTGTTTACAGCAGGTTTCGGGTTGATGGCGATGTCTTCAACCTTTCCAGACTAAAGGCCCTTACGCTCTGTCTGATGTCCTTGCAGCGGAGCTGTCAGTTTGCTGATGATAGTGCCCTTGTGGCGCTGTCTGCACAGGCCCTTCAGAACATCATGGGTAGCTTTGCTCTGGCTGTGCGGCAGTTCGGATTACAGTCAAACATCAGAAAGAGTGAGGTAATGGTGTTGAAAGGATCCATCCTACAGTACCCCATCATCGTAGAGGGGAAGCCCTTTTCACTGACAAGGGCCTTCAAGTATCTGGGAAGCACTGTCACCGATGACCGCATTCATAGTGCCTCCTGAGCATTTGGTCGTTTGTGGAAAAGGCTCTGGTCATCCCATGGTATCACCTCCCAAACTAAGATGGAAGTTTATTTGGCAGTGGTTATCTCTGCATTATCATATGGGTCAGAGACCTGGACCCTGAACAGGCATCAGATCAGGAAGCTACGCAAGCTCCAACAACGGCACTTGCGTTCCATCCAAAATATCCACTGACCAACGGTGAGTTACTGGGCAGGGCGGGCATGGTGTACATTGAAATACTGCTGAGGCAACACCTGCTGCGATAGGCAGGACATGTAATGATGCCAAACAATCGCATTCCAAAGCAGATCATGATAGGTGAACTCTACCAAGGCAGTCATTCAAAGGGTCATCCTCTCCTTCGTTGGAAAGATACTCTAAAAGATACATTATAGCAATGTGGTCTTCCTATCCCTGGTTGACAGGAACTAGCCCTGCAGAGGGCCAGCTGGAGAGAAGCAGTGCGCATGAGGCTTGGACGGCTGAATGGGGCTCGGCGCCATCATAACGTTCTGAAAAGACTAAGACGTCATGCTGCTAGGGTTAAAGAACACTTGTCTGCATGCCCTTGCAGTCAGGGCCAGATTAACGCATAGGCAAACTAGGCAGATACGGAATTGCGCGCAAACTGGAAGAACTTCACTCACTGACATTTCAACCGGTGTATCTCACTTGTGTTCACACAAAATCAAATTGGCTGACCTGGAACTTACTCTCACTCACTTTCTTGCAGCGACAAAAGTACATTCCAGGTCAGTCAGTTTGATTTTGCTTGAATACAGCAAACGATGTCTCTTTCAGGGGCAGCAAAGCATAAACACAAGAAACAAGAAGAAGAATGCAAGCGGCAAAGGGGGGCATTGTTTTTACAAATCTGTGCTGAAAGCCCCAAACCGAGCTTTCTAACAAGTAGCTTGTAGGTGGGCAGGATCCCAAGGGGTCCCAGAAAGGTAAGTGCAGTGAGTCACCTACCTTCTGTACAATGCCAGCAAGCAGCAGTGCAAATCATGACAAACACTGCATACCTCCTGTCTGTTTCTTGTTATGGATAGCACTGTGCTGAGGAAATACTGTTTAAGCAGTCATACAGACCCCAAACAGGAAGCAACACTCATTGCCTGGAAACATTTACAGAAACAACTTTGTATGGTGTTTTGCACCAAATTATGCAGATGCAGTTACCATAGTTACCAGAAGTCAAAGGAGCCAGCAGAGTCTTGTCCAGACAGGTCCTCCTAAAATTCAAAGCTCTCATTTAGAAGTGTTAAGGGAGGCTTTCACTCTAGCTGTACAGCAAAGGATTTCTCAGAGAGGAGGGAAACTCGCCTGTGTTACAACACACCGGAACAGCAGACTTGAAATAAATACAATGAATAAAGTATACTAGCTGCTTAAACACAGGATACACCTAATTTGAATTAAAACAATCATGCCATATTATATTCTCTTTTCTTTTTTTTAATTTAGTAATTCTTTTTTTTTTTTTCTTTCCAGGGACTTCACTGTAATTATGCCTGCCTGGTGTTCAAATCACTTGTGAACAAACCTTCAGAAGAGAGAGTCAAAGAGCTCCTCACCAGTGCAGTCGGTATTGAACAGGTCGTTTTAAATGGCTGGTCTTTGTGTGCAATTAAAAATCCCAATTAGGCAGCAGAGGATCGGGATCATGATCATGTTTTACTTCAAACTATTTATTTGTTGTCAGGCAAAGATTGCACTGCTGTGAAGAACAACTCTGCTTAAATAAAATATCATATTTTCTTTCACGCACAGCCAAATGAGTTAAGAGCAAACTAATAATCTTGTATTGTGTACCTAATTCATAACTTATATTTACTTAGGGTATTACTTCAATGTATACAGGGTGGGGCATAATTATGTACCTATTTGCACCAATTTGTGTCGAACTCATGTGGAACATGTGCTGTAGTTACAGGTACATAATATGGTATACCCTGTACAGCTGTAAATATAAATTGTAACAATTTAAATGGGAATCAGTCACCTGTACGATGTGTGATGGTCACTGTTGTGTTTTCCTCATTGGAATGAACTGCACCCTGATGAAGCAGTACATTGAGTTTGTAACAGATCACCTGTTGGCAGATCTGGGCTGCTCAAAGGTAAGGGCTGATTAGTTAGAAAGGTGGAACAATGAAAATTCAGAGCAATGAACTTCATAATGCACTGAAGCCCAATGATAACTGAAAACACAACGGTTTATATAGTCTGAAGATGGCATAGATCTTGTTGTGTAAATGGGCTGTGGAACATCAACGTCATACAGTATATGTTATGCACGTTCGTCATAACGTGTGTGGACGCGTCTAATGCGTCCATAGCCTTTTGGGCAGATCTGGGGCAACATTAAAAAGTAATGCAAGGTACTAGAGGATACCAAAATGTAAATGTACTGTACTCTACAAGACAAGACAAATAAAGAAACGGTAGCCTAATTAAGCCAGTGAAGACCTACAATTTCAAAAACAAAGTTATCAGCGTTGCATATAAAATTTAATTTCACATAAGGAAAGAAGCGTTTTCTTTTATTAATGACGAATTATCACATTTCAGTATCCTACCATACCATGCAGGTAGGGATTGGGGTAATGAGATCATAAAAAGCCTAGATTTGCTAGTAACACAGTTTGACCAACAAAAGGAGGCCTACCTGTATCATAGAACATATCGCACATTCCTTTTCACAAAGATAAAAAAGTAATATAATTGAACGAAATGAAAGAGCAGGCTTCACATGAATCACACAGAAGGGAATGGGTGAAAGCTGGACCAAGCTTACTCCCTCTCTATAATCCACATATTAAGAAAGAAATATATGCGCTTTCATACTTTTTCTAATCATGTGGTATAGTTTGAAAGACGATTCTCATTGATTTAGTGCCCCATCCAGTCAGGTTTTTCTTGGACTGTGAGCATTCTGATTGATTAAAAAATATGGAAATGATCATTCTTTTTTTTTTTTTTATAAATTTAGTCGTCGCCAATTATTTTTACCCCGGTTTTCACCCCAATTTAGCATGCCCAATTATTATCTGTATCCCCGGCTCACCGCTCGCAACCCCCCCGCCGACTCAGGAAACGGAGGCTGGAACACGCGTCCTCCGAAACGTGCTCCTTCCAAGCCGTCATTTTTCGCACTGCAGATCCACAGCAATGCTACCAGACCTATAGTGCCGGAGGACAACACAGATCTGGCGGCTCCGCTGCAGAGCCACAGGCGCCCTATCGGCCACAGGGGTCGCTGATGCGCGGTGAGCCGTGGATTCCCCTGCCGACCTAAGCCCTCCCTACCCGGGCAGCGCTCAGCCAATTGTGCGCCGCCCCCTAGGAACTCTCGGTCACGGTCAGCTGTGACATAGCCTGGATTCGAACCAGCGATCTCCAGGCTATAGAGCACATCCTGCGAGGAGCGCCTTTACTGGATGCGCCACTCGGGAGCCCATATGATCATTCTTTTTAATTTATAGACTATAGTGACTTGAATAATTGTGTGGTATAGTTTTCAAGATGTTTCACATTATTTTAGTGCCCTGTCCAGACCACTACCCAGATAGAAAAATGAACTAGCAGCATGTTGAACCAAGGCCTTCAGTTAGATTATTGTTTATGTTTTAATGAAAAGTATAACCTGCATGCAGTGTAGTATTTTAAAGATGGTGCTTCAATTATTGTTTTATTTTTAGTTTTTATTTCTTTGAAGTTTGCTTTTTTTTTATACACGTGAGGTATATGGTTGCCCCTAATTTGTCATACATGTGCAATACTTACCAGGGGATAGGTTTTAGTATTGCTGGATGCTGAAAGTGGGACAGTTAAATCCCTTCCCACCTCTTTAAAGCTGTGGACTCAGAGATTGGTACTTTCATAGATAACTACCTCTAGTGTGCAGAAGATGCAGGACAGGTTAACCAAACTGCAGATCGCATTGAATTTTATTGCGGAGCCATTGTTATAGCTGGCAAAGGCTACCACTGTATTGTACCATGACTACTCTGAACAGAAATATCTGTCTCTGCTAATACCAGTATGTTTTCTTAACTTTCTAGGTATTTTAAACAGGAAATCCATTTGATTTCATGGAGCCATTCTCTCTGGAAGGGAAAACAAACTACTTTGAAAAGCGGGTAGCAGAGTACAAAAGAATGGTGATGTCTAATACAATGGACTGTACTTTCACATTAGATACAGATTTTGCTTGTTTGTTTTTGTTTATTAAAGTATATTTTATTCTTTTATCTTTAAATGTGCTTTAGTTTTATTTTGTCACTTTGAAGGATTTTCTTGAACCTCTCCAAGACCTAGAACTGTATACTGTATTCAATTCAGCAGACCTCCAATAGTTTGATAGTTTGGTTCTCTGAAATGATCACTGTTTGTTCATTCTCTAATAGGTACCATAGAATATACAGTACTGAGAGGATGCATTCCTTCAGTCTAGAATCAACTCTGCATGGGGAACCCAGATCATAATACTTGCTGAGGATTGGAGAAAACAAATCCTTTACACACTAATACATCGGTTTGCTCAGGATAATGTAAGTCTTCAGTGATTTTTTGTAGTGTTTCAGCCACCCAAATCATGTTTCATAGCAACCATCCAATCATGGGTCTAGTGCAGGGTTGAGAGTATAGTCGCAGGTTGTTTTTTGTGGGCTTGTCAGTCTCCCCTTTCTCGCATCTTTTCAGATGGAATGGTTACTCAGTGGGCTTACAGCCATTACTTTCCCAATTCATGAACTGACTGCTTCAAGTAAGGCCACCAATAAAGCTAATACAGTAGTGAACTACCAGAGCTCAGTACCTGTTCTCTCATACACCTCTGCTTAACTGGTGGGAATTGCATTGCAGATACTAACACCTTATACCAAAATTCTTTCTACCTCCTCATCTCCCAACACCATCCACCACACTATAATAATTTAAACAGCGTCAGTGCAGTATTTAGGTTTGCTACCATTTAGATAAATAGATTAGACCGATACTGTAATGTAAAAAAAAGAAAAGAAACATGTGCTTTGTTTACTGTAGCAGTTTTGCAAATACAGTATTTCACTTCAGGATCATGCTTTACCTGCATGTGTCTCACGTGTATATTTGAGGCCAGTGTGAGTGGCTCAATAGTGAGAGTACTGCAGCCATGTCAGCCTTATGTGGCAGAAGTGTACAAATAGTGTTCTGCTGTTATCTTCAAAAAATCTGTATTTCTTGTTTAAGTTATGCTGTGAATTTTAGAAATATCAAAATACTGAGTTTCAGTTCATCCTGACGTTTATTCCAAGACCATAGTGCAAGAAAACGGAATGCCTTTTTTCCAAATTCCGTACAAACTTTAGGAACGATGAAACAGAACAGCCTGTGATCTAAGATCATAAGTACTACTAGAGGTAATTAACAATTTATTAAGGTAATTTGGGATTTTGCCAAGGCTAGCCTTATAAACAAAAAGGCTATTCTTTGCAAAATCCTACATTACCTTAATGAATGTGGGTACTTTGTAAATCATGTAGACCTAACATCTGCATAGTGGGCATGGGAAATGTTATAAGAAAGGTACATGGAATTTAACCATTAACTCATGACTACAGAAGTCAGCTGTATAAATACACTATATTATTAAGTTGCAACTATGAAATCTGGATGGGTGCTGGGAAGGCCGAAGTCAAGGCATCAGCACCAAGGTTATGCTGGAAGTGCGTGAGTACTGGCCAGTAAATTCAGTAATATGCAGGATTGCCAATATAGGAAGGTACAGATAATCTTGTTTTTTAAAGCTGTACACTGGAACTACAAACTACTTGCCATCTGTATGGAGCCTAGTCTTTCTGAATAATAATGAAATGCATACATGCTGCATACAGTAGGTTGTTCTGCAGTCTGTTTCCAGGTGCAACATTGCTTATTTGGACTTATTCTGAAAAGTTAGTTAGGTAGCACATAGGGCAGTGACAATTGTTTTCCATCTCTGCCGGTCGTGAGCAATTTTCTCAGCTGTGCTCCACGTCAGGTTTTCTGTTGTCAATTCAATCTCCATGGTTCTTCTCCATGTTGTTTTCGGCCATCCTCTTTTCCTTTGTCCCTCTAGTGTCCAGCTCAATGCTGTCCTGGCAATGTCATTGACATTTCTTCTCAGTTTGTGGCCTCGCCAAAGCCATCTGCGTCTCTTGATCATGGTTTTCATGCTGTCCATGTTGGCCCTTTTATAGAGTTTGATGTTGGTAATCTTAATCGGCCAGAATATACGTAGGATTCGCTGGACACATGTACTGTGGAAGCTTGGTAGTTTTTTAATGTCATAGTCAGTTATTATCTAGCTCTCAGAGGCCTATAGCAACACAGACTGGACACAGCTATGGTATAATTTGAGTTTGATGAATCTGCTATATGATGTTGATTTCCAGATGGGTCTCAGTTGGAAGAGGACGTCTCTGTCTTTCTCCAGTCTAGATTTAATGTCCTGGTCTGTTCCTCCTCCTTGAGTAATTATGCTTCCAGATATGTGAAGGAGTCAGTGTTGTCCAGCTCTTTTGTTTCAATAGTAATTGGTTGCAAGCTCTCAACGTTGACTGTCATTACTTTTGTTTTGCTGGTGTTAATCTTTAGTCCTATCTGTGAGCTGATGAAATATAAAAGGTTTGCCTCCTGTTGCATGGGCAGCAGTGTGGAGTAGTGGTTAGGGCTCTGGACTCTTGACTGGAGGGTCATGGGTTCAATCCCCAGTGGGGGACACTGCTGTTGTACCCTTGAGCAAGGTACTTTACCTAGATTGCTTTAGTAAAAACCCAACTGTATAAATGGGTAATTGTATGTAGAAATAATGTATAATGTGATATCTTGTAACAATTGTAAGTCGCCCTGGATAAGGGCGTCTGCTAAGAAATAAATAATAATAATGTGGTAGTGTGATATCATCTGCAAGGGTGGAAAATGGCGTCCATCTTATGCCTCTGTTTTGGTCTTCAGTTGTTCTCCTCACAATCCAGTCGATAGGCAAATTGAATAGGAATGCTGACATCACGCATCCTTGTCGAAAGCCAGACTTTACCATAGAATTGCTTGATGATCCGTATCGGTTTTCCTGCGATCCCATAACTGTGCATGATCTTCTAGATGCTTTGTCAGTACTTTTGAAGGCCTTTTCAAAATTAACGAAGTTCATGTAAAGGCCTTTGCTGCCATTCGCTGCATTGCTCAATAATGTTCCTTAGCATGAACATGTGAGCATTGCAGCTTCTTCCTTGTCTGAAACCAGCTTGCTCTTTTCTTATCGGTTCAATTGTCCTGAAAAAGCAATACTGAAAGGTAATACTGAAAAGAAAATATACTGCAGCTAATTTACCTAATTACTGGGGCCTGATGTTTTCGGTGTTAACCGATAATAAATAAAAAAACACCCTCGAAGACCTATTTAGTAAAAAAAAATTTTATTATTATTTTTTTAAACCTATAAACCTGGGATATTTTTTATATATATTTTTAAAATATATTTTAAATAATGTCAATCCTTCACTACTCTCTTACTATATAAAGAAAATATCTTTCAGAAGGCGGGCAGTGTGCAAAGACATTGTCACTGACCAATCATCAAGTTTTGTCGACCTATATAATCGAATAAACTCTTTAGAGTGACTTGTGACTGGGGTGAGCTAAAAAAAAAAAAAACTTGTAAGGTTATTTTTGTTACTGTTTAGGACCAACAAATCCAGGACCAGTAATTATTTGAAAGTTAGGTTAACATTTATATAATTCAAAATCAATATTACAATTAATAAAATACAAATTATAATACATACATAAAAACACTTAAATGGCTAATAAGTCAATTGGTTAACTCTCCTGTTAGCATTAAGTTTGCTTTGCAGTATTGCTGTGGAGTAGTGTATTAGTGTTTGCCCTCTAATTCTTTATTATTTAAGGGTCTTGTATTCAATAAGCTTTATTCGGCAATTGATGTGTTTGAGTGGTGTTTATTTTTAATAATTGAAAATAAACTGATTTTGCCAAATAATAATGATAAAAACACCTCCGAACTCAACAAAAACTAAAAACCCTTGTATGGACCTTCCTTACACAGCACTATTACAAAGTGATCACTAGGTGGTGCTGTGTTTCATGATCGCTTTGGCTAGAAGGGGAATCCTGCAGCTGATTGTAACACGGAATGCTAGACGGTATGGTCTTTGACGGTCTAACCGGTTTTATAAGCATTGAACATGATTAAATCATTCGATTTATTTATTTAGTTCTTTTAATTATTTTAATAAGCATGTAGTAAAGATTTGTCGATATGGTATTGTATTCATGAAACATACTGAACTATTATCTGGTTTCTGAAAAAAAAAAAAAAAACATTCTTAAATACTGCCCTGTACTACAAACTGTTGAATTTATCATTTAAATGAGCATAAACATGTTCAAAATAAACATTCTGTATTAAAACACGTTTCAAATACATTCTGGGCTCTGAAATAACTTGCGTTTAGCTCTCAGAAGCAATGGAAAGCTTCAGGTAATTCATTGAAAATGACTGCTGCTTTCAAATCTGTTAGAAAGGAATACTGCAAAATGTCCTTGCATTCTGTCTGTTCAATTTAAAGGACATTTACATTTCTCAGTTTTTTTTTTTTTTTTTTTACTGAAGCAGTATTGCAATCACCAAAGCAGGCTTGACCAGCTTCAAACTTGGGCAGAACAATTGCAACCCCTAACAAAGCTCTTCAGCAATAACTCACAGCAGGAAAGGAAATAGTTTGCATTGCACAGCTGACCTAATTAAATGCAGCCCTCATGACAAGCTGCAAGGTCAGGTACATCCTAGATGTATGAACATACATATGTACAGTTTTGCATGCATATAGAGAGCAGCTTGTCCAACTTGAGTGTACCAGTAGATGGGGGTATATGGAGAGTATTGTTGTGTCTTACATTTTTACATACATCTAGACCACCGACTGTCCAATTCTGTTCGACAGTCTTTCTGTGTGTCACAATAGAACTCTAGAACTGCTTATACAGCTATAATTAAAACGTGAAAGGTCATTCTTCAGAAAAAGTCATAAAGAGTATCAGAATCTGGGGTGTACTGAGGCACACTGTCATCCAAAGAAACGCTTATTCAGTTGTGATGAAACTTCTTTAGTGGAAATTAGTCACAGTATCATAATGTGGGCATATGAGGAGGCATCTCTCCGTCTATAAAGTATAGGTATACATGTCAAACTTATTGACACCGAAAGTTCATAGTACATTCTAGTACATTCAAAATAACTGATAACAAGAATTGATGTAAATACAATCTCTACAATTAGTATGCTGCAGGCTAATACACAGAATATGAATCGGCAGGACAATGATGAGTAACAATGCCGGACTGCCTAACTACTCGTTTTTAAACGAATTACAACGCCCTTCATTATAACAGCACAAATAAATAGACCTTCCCCCAGTTTACTCACTCGCGCGCGCTCTCTCTGTCTCTCTCGTTTAAATGCAGTTCCATTTGAGATCATATTGAACCCTCCTTCTTGGCTACATCGTGACGTCAATAGCAGCTTATTGCATATTTTTCTCTTTGCAAAGCAGCAGCCTGAGAATCGCATATTCATCGGAGTGATATTTTCAGTAAAGAAACATTAGCCGCAGCCTCTACAAGAACACACTTTGCACCATCAGATTCGCTTTGCCTTTTCGCAGACTGAAATTGTTCACAGTAAGTTGTGCGTTTAAAACCTCATTAAGTATTGTAGTCATTGCTCTGCTTTTTAATATTTTGAGCGTGTGGTTGGGATTGCAGAAAGCGGATGCTGAGGGGACATTCGGAGTAGCGAGTAGCGCTGAGAAGAACAGGCATTACAACAGTTTTCAGTCGTGCAGTGCAGAAGCGAAAGTTGTACCGTATATGCTTATTGTATAAAGCATATGTCCCCTTCAGATTTTATTTACGGGAGAATGGAGAGTTGAAGTAAAGTAACACATTGCGATTTCATTGTTTGCAATGCAACGCTGTTTACTGTAAAATAAGTGCAACAGGTTGTTAAGAACAAAACAAAACAAAACACAAAATGTATTATGCAGCATCAAACTTCTGAAACAGGATATCTATCTTTATAGCTACTATTAGACTGGGAAGCGTACAATAGTGCAGGATCATAATTTGTGAATGGAAATATTGGAATGTAAGCATGTAGTATGTGGAGTAACAGTTGCACAAATCAACATTTGTTTTGTTTTGCATGGTTTTTAAATAATGAAAGTAATGTGCAGAACGGGAGGTATATGGGAGTGTATTATTTTTTGGCTGTGCATTTTTAAAGGGGCACTGCAATTTAGTGCAACTATAGGGAGGTGTTGTGCTTGCTTATTATCTTTATCTATACTTGTATACGGTCTCTATTTAGATTGTAATAAAAATTCTTACTGTACATGACATTTTGGAGGTAACCTTTAAAATGCACCACATCTGCTGTAACCCCTAACGGTATGCTGATAGTCCCTTACAGAAGGTTTTCTCCAACATTCTACTTGATTGTAATAGTAAATGATATCTACTCTTTACTCCAACTACTTTTAAATTTGCAGTGTTTTCTATTAATAGTAAATAGAAGTGCATATTGGATACAATTTATGAGTGTTTTGTTAGCTGCAACCACTTTAAATGTGTGAAGTGTTTTGTATCAATTGGGTTAGGACCTAACTGCTAGGTGAACCATTGTCTCAACTGATATTAACCTCTCGCCTCTCCAATTATTACCAAGCACCAGCTACAATATGACTAGAGGTCAGCATTCTGGCTGGAAATGGGTGCAGCCCCACGCGTATGCAGACTTCACCTGCCCAGGAAACATTTCTAAAGCACCTAATTGTAAAACAAACAAGCAGTACAAATAAATGATAGGAAAATGGTACCTTCCACATGAAAAATGTTTTTATTGCAAGCTTTATGTACATACACATGTGCACACACACATATTCCTACGTACAATATGCACCTGCCCAATCACACAAACATGTTTGAGTATTGTATATCTACTGTATGTAATAAAATAGGTTATATTGTGCATCTCATAAAATGTCATATGCGGAAAAAAAATCACATTTATTTTGGTGCTAAAAACTAAAATCTAATTTATTATAATTCTACAGCAATATTTTAACTAACTCATTTTGACATGAATTTTCTGCAACCACTTGTTAGGAACCTGAATAAGTGCACCATGTGTGGTATTCTAAAGACAACAATCTTCATAGCTGACAGTGCTCACTGATTTTCCATGGATGGTGTCTTCTGCTGGTTATTCATTTCTTTAAACCCCTTCTGCATCATAAATGCCTCTATATATTGCTTCTACAGTGTATACATTTGAAGGTAGTTCTCTCTCAATTGCGCATTTCTTGCAATACAGTGCATATTTCCTGCAGCATCAGTGTAAAAACTGTTTTAGGATATTATAGCTGAGAAGAACAATGTCTCAACACAAATAATACAGTACTCAAGTGTCTTCTGGCAGTCAATGCTGCTGGTAGAGTACTGTTTAAAGGTATTTAATTTTTATGTAAAACCCATCGTGTTGATTCTGGATTGGGTCCTCAGTTTCTCAGATGTGTTTTCATGCAGCTCTAATTTACTCTGAATACTGTGCAGCACAGAGTAGAGTCCTGCATTGGGCAGGGTACCCTCGGTGACCGCGGGTGACCCGCAAAAGCTGGTAGGGTTCGGGTCGGAATGTGAACTTTTTCGCGGTTTGTGGTTCCGGTGCGGTCAAAAAAAAATACAAAATAAACATTGGGGTCAGAATTTGAATCACCAAAAATGTTTTATGTGTACTCGTATGTAACCCTTTGCCAAATAATGTATTAGAAGGTAAATACACCAGTATTTCCTGCACTGAAGCAGGAGGCGATTAGGGAGGAGTCAGCTGACTAAGCAGTGTTGTTCTTGCTTGATACATCACAAGATCTTTTTATCACGTCTGCTTGGTGATATTGAAAATGCCTGTGGACAAGGTGAAACAAAAGATAGTGCAGGGTTTATATCATGTAGTTCAAAAGGTAAATTGTGTAAACTCAATCTGTGGAGAATGGTAGAGATATCTGTGTGTGAATGTGACAGCGTGAGAGAGTCAGTCGGCGCAGACAGTAGGTAAAGAACAAACACTTGCAGGTTCGGGTCGGGTTACAGGGCTTATTAAAGCGGGTCAGGTCGGGTCACGGGTAAGAAGACGGTGTTGCAGCGGGTTGCGGGTTCGGGTCGGGTCCTGTAGTAGCGGGTCCGGGTCGGAAAGCGTGTCTTAAAAATCGGACCGGCGCAGGACTTTAGCGCAGACCCTGACCGCATGGTAAACACACACACCTGGTCAGTGCGAAGTGTGTACCAGGGGGAGCCACAGGGCCGAAGCCGCGGTGGGTGATGTTTCCTCAGGGGATTATAATATGCAGGCTCGCTCAAACAGAGGCAGACAGCAAATTAGAATGATTAGAAGTGCAGTGATTTATCTTTTATAGATGGTTGCTGCAGTCTTGAGCAATGACAAGTAAATGCTACATCATTGCTCCCTTGCCTAAGGAGGCAGCTGAGTGACATTAAACAGACCAAAGCCCGCATGTTTGTGACATCTGGAACTAGGGCGGCTGCATTTACACACACACACACACACACACACAAAACGTGTCCTGAGAGCTAAGCCTCCTCAAAGCAAAGCCTGCTTTAAAGTGGCCGGTGTAAAGGGGTTATATGTGAGCCCAGTAAGCCAAGGCTTGCCGTAGTTGCATAAATATCTGTCAGATGGTTAAGTCAAGTGTGTTGCACTGAATTAAACCCCAGAGGCAGCTGGAGCTTTCATTGAGAGCTCTGCCTGAGCAGCACACAGTTGCAGAGACTTGGAGAAAGGGATTGCCATTTGTACCTTAGCACAACAATAGTAATGTGGAAGAACCATTGTATTGAAGCCAGCTGTGGGCTAGCGGGGGGCACCAGGTAACTGTGTTTCCACCCCCCCACCCCACTTATGATAACAAAATCATAAATGCCTGTGATGGGTGTACACCCCACCCCTGTGTGTATGTATTATTTAGTATTTGTTGTATTTTTTTATTTATAACATATTGTTTTGTTATTATTTATTGATTTTTTGTTTTGCTGGGAAGGAGTTAAAAACATTCCCTGCTAGAAAATACTCGTGTAGAATGTGGCTGTCTTCACACTGGCTAATCGGCTTATCGGCATGGCACCGATATGAGGAAAAAAACACAATTGGCGAGTTATTTTAGCCGATAATGTACACCGATATTCATGCTTGAATTTCTTCCAGCACAGAATGTAATGTTTGGTCAGGCGCGCTTACTAATGTAATAATAATGCAGTAAATATGTCTCAAAAGAACGGTGTTTGAATTTTATAGAATATTATTCTGATGATTTTTTTAAAAAGCTCTTCTTTTGAATATTTAAGACTCTGGAGTGTTTGCTTGCCCCGTGCTGCTCAACACTCTCTGCGTCCAAACAGCAAAACAAGTCCTCTTAGTTAGTGCAGACTGCCGGGCCATTACATTAGTAAACAGGTAGTGATCTATAGATACAGAAGATAAATAGATACCGGTAGATAAGATTTGACAAGTAAGCTTATTTGTGAATAAAAAATGACAATAGCAGTCGTTGTTGTGCTGCCAGTGTCTTTAAAGACACTCACTCAGCTAAAATCGTAAAGTACGAACTTGGCTGCAGACTGTCTCTCTTTAGCGCGGACTGTGTGTTGAGAAAACGAATTTGAGAGAAAAAATTTGTATGAGATTTTTTACTTTAATAACTGAAGAGGTTCTGGAGCTGTGCCCCGGCACAAATTAAGCGCTGTATATAATATATATATATATATATAGATATACATACAGTATTGTGCAAAAGTTTTAGGCAGGTGTGAAAAAATGCTGTAAAGTAAGAATGCTTTCAAAAATAGACATGTTAATAGATTATATTTATCAATTAACTAAATGCAAAGTGAGTGAACAGAAGAAAAATCTAAATCAAATCCATATTTGGTGTGACCACCCTTTGCCTTCAAAACAGCATCAATTCTTCTAGGTACACTTGCACAAAGTCAGGGATTTTGTAGGCATATAGTCAGGTGTATGATTAAACAATTATACCAAACAGGTGCTAATGATCATCAATTCAATATGTAGGTTGAAACACAATCATTAACTGAAACAGAAACAGCTGTGTAGGAGGAAGAAAACTGGGTGAGGAACAGCCAAACTGAGCAAACAAGGTGAGGTTGCTGAAGACAGTTTACTGTCAAAAGTCATACACCATGGCAAGACTGAGCACAGCAACAAGACACAAGGTAGTTATACTGCATCAGCAAGGTCTCTCCCAGGCAGAAATTTCAAGGCAGACAGGGGTTTCCAGATGTGCTGTCCAAGCTCTTTTGAAGAAGCACAAAGAAACGGGCAACGTTGAGGACCGTAGACGCAGTGGTCGGCCAAGGAAACTTACTGCAGCAGATGAAAGACACATCATGCTTACTTCCCTTCGCAATCAGAAGATGTCCAGCAGTGCCATCAGCTCAGAATTGGCAGAAAACAGTGGGACCCTGGTACACCCATCTACTGTCCGGAGAAGTCTGGTCAGAAGTGGCCTTCATGGAAGACTTGCGGCCAAAAAGCCATACCTCTGACGTGGAAACAAGGCCAAGCGACTCAACTATGCACGAAAACACAGGAACTGGGGTGCAGAAAAATGGCAGCAGGTGCTCTGGACTGATGAGTCAAAATTTGAAATATTTGGCTGTAGCAGAAGGCAGTTTGTTCGCCGAAGGGCTGGAGAGCGGTACACGAATGAGTGTCTGCAGGCAACAGTGAAGCATGGTGGAGGTTCCTTGCAAGTTTGGGGCTGCATTTCTGCAAATGGAGTTAGGGATTTGGTCAGAATTAATGGTCTCCTCAATGCTAAGAAGTACAGGCAGATACTTATCCATCATGCAATACCATCAGGGAGGCATCTGATTGGCCCCAAATTTATTCTGCAGCATGACAATGACCCCAAACATACAGCGAAAGTCATTAAGAACTATCTTCAGCGTAAAGAAGAACAAGGAGTCCTGGAAGTGATAGTATGGCCCCCACAGAGCCCTGATCTCAACATCATCGAGTCTGTCTGGGATTACATGAAGAGAGAGAAGCAACTGAGGCTGCCTAAATCCACAGAAGAACTGTGGTTAGTTCTCCAAGATGTTTGGGCCAACCTACCTGCCGAGTTCCTTCAAAAACTGTGTGCAAGTGTACCTAGAAGAATTGATGCTGTTTTGAAGGCAAAGGGTGGTCACATCAAATATTGATTTGATGTAGATTTTTCTTCTGTTCACTCACTTTGCATTTTGTTAATTGATAAATATAAACTATTAACATGTCTATTTTTGAAAGCATTCTTACTTTACAGCATTTTTTCACACCTGCCTAAAACTTTTGCACAGTACTGTATATATATATATATATATATATATATATATATATATATATATATATATATATATATATCCATATCATTAACCGCTTACTCCTTTACAGGGTCGTGGTGTGCCGGAGCCTAACCCGGCATACACAGGGCGCAAGATGAGACTACACCCTGGACGGGACACCAGTCCATCGCAGGGCACCACACACAGGGCAATTTAGAGTGATCAATCAACCTAGACAGCATGTCTTTGGACTGTGGGAGGAACAGTATACAATCATCACTCTGGTTACAAACGGTAGTGACATCTACTGTCAGCTGTACAATGACAATATTTATGATCAATGGATTCTACCACCATGCATGAGCTTAGAGTTATAAATAACAATTGATACAGGATATGCAGGTTACTGGAAACACATCGTATTTTGATTGTACCTTATTTGTACAGTATCATATTGCGTTCCTTAACTACTATAAAACTGGTATCTAATGTGTAGGTTAGTGATCATATATAATTGTGCACAGCAAATCCTCCAGTACTTTTTTCTATAGGCAGATCCTTGACTTAAGAATTAACTTTAAAGAATTAAAGAATTTTTACCAATGTGTTATGAAAATGCTTAAATGGCTACAATTTCAGTGCTTGGGCACCGATGAAGAGATCTCTTTTCCTTGTTGTGTCAAGGCAATAATAAGCCGTGGGAAAATCAAATATTTTTTTATGCGCCTTCAAGCAGTGTTGCCAATTTTGTGAATTTCTCGCCAGATCTAGTGACTTTAAGGGCTGACTTGGCGAGATTTGTTGTCAAAAGCAACCAGCTACAAATCTAGCGATTTCCAGGACAGTCATTGGAGAATTTCAGAGATATAAAATCGGTAAAACGTTTTGATTATCCTGCATTAGCAACATCCTTTTATAAGAATCATTGTCACGGTAATTAAATGAAATCCAATAATGCCTGTGGTGAAAGTTTCACTTCCGCAAGGAACCGTTTCTGTTTATTCTGTTCAGACATATTTGTGTTGCTTGAGACACACCATGAGCCAGATCTCAGCAGGGATGAAGAAACATTTGCTCAAATCAACATTTTGGCCGACGGTTCACATCATGTATTTTTTCTACAGAAGTGTTTTTACGAGTACAAATACAAAGTGTTATTTTTGTGTGACTGTTGTAAACAAATGTATAAATTGCTGTCAAGCACACAATATAATATTACGTTATTCTTTGTATTCATTTTATGAAGTATACAACAAGTAAACAATATGTGTTCATTTAACATTTATAATTATTAAACAATTTAAATATAGGCCCTATGCCTTGCTCTGGTAGTACACAATAGCTTACCTGCACTGTGTATTATTATCAGTTTTCTATCGGTATTGGCCGATGTGGGCAGATAATCATCAGCTATCGGTATCGGCCAAGAAAATCTTTAGCGGTGCATCCCTAATTATTATTATTATTATTATTATTATTATTATTATTATTATTATTATTATTATGTTTGTTTTAATTGCCATTATTTATAAACACCATTTTTTGTATTGCAAAGAATCTGTATTTAATACAGAATGTGAAATACACGACAGTAACCTGTCCACTTCCCGGTACTTCTGTGTAAACATTGAGGCTTATGTCTATATTAAACCTGAATGTTATTTTTAATTTTAAAACTGGAAAACATTTAAACTCTAAACTACTAGAAGTGTTCATTCTAATAAATAGTTATTACAAGAGTCCTAGTGGGGTGTATACAATGTCTTGGTTTAAATTGACAGCCTTGTGGTTACTAGAGGCTTCATCAACTGCCCAGAGAATGTTTCTATACCTGTTCATGCCACATGCTATTTTTGTAAATTGCTTCAAATGTAGTTTTCTAACATTTTATTGTCTCCCTAATATGTAACATAATAGATTAGCCAAAGTGTTTTTGTATAAGCACCATCTAGTGATAACAAATGTTTTTTTTTTTTTTTACTTGATCCTAAAAATGAAATTGTACGTCTAGTGTTAAAACATGCATGTCTTACTCCTGGTTTGCTCCAGTGTTAAAACATGCATGTCTTACTTCTGGTTTGCTATTTTGTGAATGCCTACAACCCCACTTGTGTTTGTGCTACAGAACTGATCATGATTTTGATTTTGTCCATTTGCACAATCTGTGCCTTTTTTCTTTCTTACCATTTGAGGACACGTCTGTCTTTGCAGCTGGAACAAATAAGGAGTTGCAGGCAGACTTTTTATAACCCAACTGGAGTTATTCATTCCCTTTTTAAATATCTGCCATGATACATTTCAGCTTCTTAGAAATGACTGCATGTTTCCCAAACCACAGGATGCAGCTTATACCACATTTCCCTCTGGTTGTCCTCTGAGCATTGAATAAGGAAATCGTTTTTTTTTTAAATTTATTTTAATTAGAGTGAAAATAACCAAAGAAAAGCATTTTTTAAATTCTTTTTATAACACAAATTATGATCTGTTCCGTGTTGCATGAAGTAAGTAATATCTTCTGTGCGTATCTGTGACACCGAAGTGTCTTATACTTGTTAAGGTTCATTAGGTGGTAAAGAAAGAACCATTGTGCATTGCTAGAACTGTGGGGCTAGATTTTAAAAGCTGTTTATCTTTTTTACTGAAGGGAAAAAACACCAATTGCAGTCCAACAAGACTACTTAACGACTCCAATTTAATGTCTGAGTTGTGGATTTCTGGTTTAGTAGCCACACATAAAATGATCATTATCCAAATCAACCATACTAAACACCTTACCCAATACCAGGCTGACCTACTACTATACTGTATTTCCAACCCATCAGGCAGGCGGAGGAAACGATTCATTTTGAGGTGATATCATCCTCTGAGGGAGGTTGAGTGCCAGCAGCAGGAATCGAAACCAGGAAGATCAAAACAACAATCTTGCTGCCAAGCTAAAGGAACAGTTCTGCTGAGCCAGGTCAGAAGATATATTCTTTCAACTCTATGGTGTGTGTGTCCGTCCACCCAAAGCAGTGTTATCATTAATTTTGGATAATTCACTGAAAAGCACTTACTGTTTCTAAAAGCAAGGAAGATAAACTAGCAAATTAGCCTACCGCATTATAAAGGCACAGGTAGGCCGTAATGACACATTAGAGTAACATGTAATTGCTTAAATCCCCATTTTCAGAATTCAGCAACAAGAACACTGATTCCAGTTTACTTGCAGTAGTACCCAGGCCAGGTTATAAATGTTTGCGTGAAAGAGATTCAGATTGTAAGTGAACTAGCAGTAACCATGTTTGTTGATGGCCCTGTTAGTCACCAATATGATCAACTATGTTCTAAGTGGGGAAATGAAAAGTGTTATATTTTTTTAGTTCTTGGTTCTAGGGAAACACTCCTTTTGCTTGAAATCAGGTTTTGTTGCTTACATGCCACAGGATTGATATACCCCCCCATTTAATATTTAGTGCTGTGCCACTGCCACCAAATAACTGAACTGACAGACAAGATTCGTACCTTGTATTATGTGGTGGTTAGGTTGGAGGCTGTGTGGTCCAGTGGTTAAAGAAAAGGGCTTGAAACCAGGAGGTCCCCAGTTCAGCCACTGACTCATTGTGTGACCCCAAGCAAGTCACTTAACCTCCTTCTGCTCCGTCTTTCGGGTGAAACGTAATTGTAAGTGATTCTGCAGCTGATGCATAGTTCACACACCCTAGTCTCTGTATGTCGCCTTGGATAAAGGCGTCTGCTAAATAAACTAATAATAATAATAGGTTTATTGTTGATTGGGTATTGTACTTAAATTTAAAAATGGACCTTGTACCTTTTCAGCTCTGTTGGCCACACGTGTTTATGCATCTGTAACACAGAGCAGGTGGGAATAAGCAGATTGGGAATGTGACAGTCTGGAATCAGGAAGCAAATTGCCACACAAGAAAGCCTTCTCTTAGCAAGCATAAAACCAATTAGAGACAGAACTATGGGGGATAATGAGCACAACGAGATAGGGGAGCATACAGAACAGTTTCTTATAAAACTTTTTGCTTGACATTGGGTAAGCCCACGATAACGTGTTGGAATTATCACAGCATCCACTTTTATTATTCCTTTGAATGTTGAAAAAGATATTGCAAGAATGTGCACAACACAGTAGGGATCCTGTTCACCCTTTAATGGCCATGGGACAGCCTTTTACATGCAGTGTTGATTAGCTGTAGGTAGCACAACTCTGGTGACAGATGAGAAATTTACAGTAAAACACTTTTTTCACAAAGTTTTCGTCTGTTCTAAGGTGACTCATCCAATGCTTGAATGAAGCCAGTGTCCTGGTTTATTTTATGCCATTTTGCCTAAAAATAAAAGGTTGCCTCACCCTGTGATCCATTTACAATATCTGACAGTACATAGTGCATTGATCAAGAAAAGGCCTGCTTTTAATATCAATCTCTCTCTACTGAAGTCAAGACACCATATGGATTCAGGCTCTTAGATTTTATCTGGCTAATTGGATTGTAAGTCATTTTCTCAAACTGTTCCTTTTTAACCTAGTTTTAGCCTTGGCATAAAAACAAATCAACAGCTGCATTTCCCAGCGAATGTTTTTTTCTTCAGTCATAATTATATTTAGAGCTCTGTATAGATAAGTTGATTAAAGGACCTGCTAATATGCTTCCCTCCAACAAGTATTAGTACAGTAGTGGGACACTGGGTACATCCTTACATTTTTTCATATAACTGTTGACATTCTATCCTGATTAGCTTTTACAATTACTTCCAGAGTTTACTTCCTATTGTTTTGAACCACTAACAATTTGGATTGCTTATGTGTTTTTAATCAATAGAAATCACAATCTTATATTGGGACGGATTCCACCTTTTAAATTGGCTTGGCAAGGTCACCCAAGAGTTTGTTTTTCTTTGCTGTTGACTCATAATTACCCATGTGTTAAATGCAAAGCTTATATTCAAATATATGAATCTTGTGGTCGTACTTTTCCTGTGAGTAATCTGCCTGGTGGTGATGGAAACTGACATAACACAGGCTTAATGAAGGGAAAGTCATGTAATCGAATATACGTTGGTCAGATGAAAACAAGGCTTAGATGTTTAGCCTCCAATTTGTAAACCAATTTCACAACCTTGGACATCTTCACATTTGAATGTGAGCATCACACACAGGGATGGGGGATGTTAGTTATATCACAGTGAAAGGCTGTTTTAGTGAAGACAACAAATTGCCCATCTGAAAAGACAACTTTTCAGTGATGATTACCATATGTACTTGCACCTGGAAATACTAGAAGCACACTTTTTTCCAGGAACTCAATGCACACTGCACACCTTGTAATGCTCCTTTACTCCTGGAAATATTATAAATGTTAAATAATATCCATTAAAATTGCCATCAAGTGTGTATCAAGGAGATCCTCAACTTTATAGTAGTTGACCATAGTAAAAGCACAGCAAAGTGTAATACCTCATAGTGAAAGTCTGATAAAGCAAACTTTTATAAGGACCTGATTCAGAACATTTGGGGGCTCACATGCAACTGGTTTGATCCCCAGGTTATTTTAGTAATCCAGCATCCTCCATTATACACAGATGAAGTAGGCCAGAGCAGTTCTCAGTCCCTAGCAGTCCAGGTTTTTGCGTCAACCAGGACCTTTTAATATTTGTTTTAAATTTGCGTCGGTTTCCATTGCACCTAAAAACCTGTGCTCCCAGACAGCCTAATATAGTTTGGGAGCCGTGTAGGGCAAATCTGGGATGAATGAGTCCGAAAAGTACCACAAATTTCGAGCTTTTTTTCACAAAATATAGTTATTGAGATGTAAAATTGATGAGGTCTGCTCAGGATGTGCTCTTACAAAATGTATTATATCAAGCAGAAAAGTTTAGCCTATCCAGCGAAAAATCGAGTATATTAATTCTGCCCAATATTAAGATAAAACTCAAAAGTATATGCTCCTTTCTGTTTAAAACAGACTAATTACTTAAATTGGTTTAACAATCATTGATGTACCTATAAAGACCATCACAGACTATTATTTATGTGTAATTGTGTAAAAAATGCGTGACTCTGCAGTTGGCCACCACCATGGGTGTTCACCCTTGCGCCACGTTGAGGCCCAGCATTTCCAACTTAGGCAGGGGTTTGGGTTTTTTGTTTTGTTTTGGGTTTTTCTTTTGTTTGTTTTTTTTTCTTAGTTTTTGTTTTTGTTAACAATACTCTAAATATGCTAACTTCTTAAGTTTCACTGAACATAAGGAAATAACTTGTTTATGTACTTTTAAAACTTAACCCTTTGCAGTCCATTTATTAAGTGTGTGTCAGGCGCGTCAGGTCCAATTTAATTTCACAAGTGCTGTTAATTTTAGACGCGCTGTTTAAAAGTATTTTTTTCCACAGTCAAACGGGTTTAAAAGGCCCTGCATATCAACAAAGCACTCACTAGGCATCTCCAGCCCCGCCCCACCCTTTCGTTCGCTATCGCTTTCACATATGCTAAGAAATAAATAATTATAATAATAATAGTCGTACATACCGATCAATCATATCCTGATCACTCGTTTTATCACCAAACTCCTCAATAATGCAATCCAAGTCATTATTTTATTACTATAACATCTCAAAAAAGCTCTGCAAATGTCCGTGATGTTCTCTGTGCGGTGATGCAGTATCAGCCAGCTTGTTTCCTTATGACCGCCCCTATCTGATGCCAGGGGCAAGTATGACTATTCATGAGATACGCCTTTTTTATTTTTGTTTTTTTTTATCGGCTTGTCTCGGCTCCTGTCACTCCCACTCAGCCATTGAATGGTTTTCTCTGCTTTTTCCGGAGAGAAAACGACTAGAAACCCGTTTTTTGCGTTTTTTTGATGATGTTGGACAGGGTCCGACAATGGACCGGATAGGAATAATTGCAATGTCCGACATAGGACTGCAAAGGGTTAAAGTAAAAAGCAAAAGAAAAGGAAATGTCCTTCAAACTGTTTAACTGCTCTACAGATCATCTACCATGAACTCTTGATCTTCCTCCAGCTCTGTAATTCTGGCACATTTTCCAGGTTCTGCAGTGCACGTGCACGAAACAACACATGGGACATTGTTTTTTGCACATCTGCAATTGTGAAGACATCACCCTTTCTTACACTGTGGAAGGGTGGGGAATTTACTGACAACAGAGACAGCAAGTTGGAGTTCTAAACACCACTTGGGTGCCCGATTTATTCTTTACCACAAGGTGGCACTGTGGTACTGCTTCTAGCAACGATGATATTAGCAGGTTATTTTGGTCACTTTTGGTGCACATGCAAGTGCCAGAAATAATAATCCAAAACAGAAGGTACAAAGGAAAAAGAGAAAACAAAACACTTTTAACAAACTACAAAATAAAGGTGCTGCACTCTGCAGCGTTACCCCGACCGTCGCTGTCTGCACGGCCCGGGTCTCCGTCCTATGCTCACCCGTCCCCTCAACCTGTTATATCAAAACTTTCTGGGGGTCTGCCCAAGTTTTTCCCCGCTACTAAAAAAAACCAACTTTTCTTTCTTTTTATTTCGTTTTGTTCTTGTTCCTCTCCGGCCATGCTTGGTGCTTAGAGCTTCTGCTGGCTCGTTTTTGTCTTAGTGGGGCAGGTGTGAGGGAACAACAGAGCATTATTTTAGGCCCAGAAATCCCCCAAGGCCCGCCTCTCAGCCACTCAGAGAGAGGGAAAGCCAACACACCCTCTTCCCCACCTCTCTGTGTCACTGCAATGACTGATGGGGGATCCTACGAGGCTGCTGCCCTCTTCCTGCAGCACCATGCATGCGCCAGACAGTCAGCACAGATCTCCCCTGTTACATACATCCACAAAATTAATTTTGTTCCAGTGACAGTGGCTTAGGTGACTTTGTCATTAGTACTGGGGTAAGGATACCATTGGTTACTCTTCTACCAAAGTCCAGTGGGTCTGGAAGTGTTGGATCATTCATGTGTGCACTTTTGCTCACATATATTTAGTGAAGAGCATGCAATGCATGCAGATGAAAAGAATGACTGGTAGGAGGCAAGCTTCTTAGGTCTGCTCTGGCAGATATTGTTCCAAAAAGATGGGCTCTCAGTCTGTCCAGACTGTTAAACTTCTCTCTGCCATAGAGCCTTACAAAGAGTTCCTTTGCCTCTGATATAACATTGTCAAACATTTTTCACCTGCATGAGATGGTACCTCAGCAAAGCTTGCAAGGGCAGTGAAATCATTGCAGGATGCCAAAACAAGTTTTGCAACTTGTTTTTTCCCTTTCCTGAAAGGATAACTGACTGTGTCACAGCCAGTAAAAATGGAAGCACTAAGCAGTAGGCCTGTTAGAGCAGATTCCAAAATCTTAAATTTAGAACTTAGTTGTTTGGAAATCAGATGGGTTGGAATATACCTTTCTTTCTTCTGCACCCATAATTCCTGCAGACCAGGTATTTTTGATGAAAAATAAATGCAGAGGAGGATTACGTCTGTGTCAGTTGCCTGCTCTCTCATAGCCCATTTCTGAAGCAGCATGATTAGGTGAGCAATAATCCTTGTGTCTGCTTCCTCATGCTTTACACAGCTCAAACTTGGAAGAAATGTAACAGTTTTTTTGTCAACTGATTGTTTTAACCTGGGCCTTTGTTCATGCCACCAAGGACAAGATGGAGCTCAAAGAGAAGACTGATGTGATCAGAAGTCCAAGACTCACTCTGATAATGTAGCAAATTCCCTTTATTTTTGGCATTAGAACAAAACACCTTCCAATCAGGTACTTGCAAGTCATCAACTGGGACATATTCCTGTACCGCAGAGACACCTGATTTTGAACCCTGGCGAGTTATGTCTACATCATAGCGGTCACCAACTGTATGAATACAATTGCAACCTGCTGGTCTCTCTTTGATTATTTTGCACAGGTATTTTTGCTGTAAGTCTCTAAAAGTAGAGGTAGATCTCTGGGCAAAAGCCATTGCATCAATGATATACACTGTTGATGATGGGCATTCTTGTAAAGAATCTTGTTCCCACAGAATATCAGTGGCATTGTGAAGTGGTATCAAAAAATCACTTTGTTGGCCCTTCCGCATAGCAAATCCAGTCACCATTGTTTGATCTTCTTCAAAGAGGGAAGGTGGACATGCTGCCCATTCATGTTGAAGTGCTTCAAGCTTACTCTTCTCATCCATATTTTCTGCAAAATAGAGAGACCTTATAACATTACTTTCATCTGCATGTATCTGTTTGACTTGCTTGTCGGTTGTGACTTTTTTCATTTTTGAGAAGAATGGCATTATCTTTATATTCTTAATCGTGTCACTGCCTGTTTCTTTAACTTTTTTCAGTGCTTCTATCCTTTTTTGCTTTGCATCGAGCACATCTTGTGAATCTGCTCTTTGTCCAGTAGTGCATTATTCACCAAGAATGGAATATCTCTTGAATTCCATGGATTTATATACAGACGTGCTCAAATTTGTTGGTACCCTTACAGCTCATTGAAATAATGCTTTATTCCTCCTGAAAAGTGATGAAATTAAAAGCTATTTTATCATGTATACTTGCATGCCTTTGGTATGTCATAGAATAAAGCAAAGAAGCTGTGAAAAGAGATGAATTATTGCTTATTCTACAAAGATATTCTAAAATGGCCTGGACACATTTGTTGGTACCCCTTAGAAAAGATAATAAATGATTGGATTATAGTGATATTTCAAACTAATTAGTTTCTTTAATTAGTCTTTAATTAGTCTCCAATCTTGTAATCAGTCATTCAGTCTATTTAAATGGAGAAAAGTAGTCACTGTGCTGTTTGGTATCATTGTGTGCACCACACTGAACATGGACCAGAGAAAGCAAAGGAGAGAGTTGTCTGAGGAGATCAGAAAGAAAATAATAGACAAGCATGGTAAAGGTAAAGGCTACAAGACCATCTCCAAGCAGCTTGATGTTCCTGTGACAACAGTTGCAAATATTATTAAGAAGTTTAAGGTCCATGGAACTGTAGCCAGCCTCCATGGGCGCGGCCGCAAGAGGAAAATCGACCCCAGATTGAACAGAAGGATAGTGCAAATTGTAGAAAAAGAACCAAGGATAACTGCCAAAGAGATACAAGCTGAACTCCGAGGTGAAGGTACGTCAGTTTCTGATCGCACCATCCGTCGCTTTTTGAGCGAAAGTGGGCTCCATGGAAGAAGACCCAGGAGGACTCCACTTTTGACAGAAAAACATAAAAAAGCCAGACTGGAATTTGCTAAAATGCATATTGACAAGCCACAATCCTTCTGGGAGAATGTCCTTTGGACAGATGAGTCAAAACTGGAGCTTTTTGGCAAGTCACATCAGCTCTATGTTCACAGACGAAAAAATGAAGCTTTCAAAGAAAAGAACACCATACCTACAGCGAAACATGGAGGAGGCTCGGTTATGTTTTGGGGCTGCTTTGCTGCGCCTGGCACAGGGTGCCTTGAATCTGTGCAGGGCCCAATGAAATCTCAAGACTATCAAGGCATTCTGGAGCGAAACGTACTGCCCAGTGTCAGAAAGCTCTGTCTCTGTCGCAGGTCATGGGTCCTCCAACAGGATAATGACCCAAAACACACAGCTAAAAGCACCCAAGAATGGATAAGAACAAAACATTGGACTATTCTGAAGTGGCCTTCTATGAGTCCTGATCTGAATCCTATCAAACATCTATGGAAAGAACTGAAACTTGCAGTCTGGAGAAGGCACCCATCAAACCTGAGACAGCTGGAGCAGTTTGCTCAGGAAGAGTGGGCCAAACTACCTGTTAACAGGTGCAGAAGTCTCATTGAGAGCTACAGAAAACGTTTGATTGCAGTGATTGCCTCTAAAGGTTGTGCAACAAAATATTAGGTTAGCTGTCCCATCATTTTTGTCCATGCCATTTTCATTTGTTTTCTTATTTACAATATTATGTTGAATAAAAAATCAAAAGCAAAGTCTGATTTCTATTAAATATGGAATAAACAATGGTGGATGCCAATTACTTTTGTCAGTTTCAAGTTATTTCAGAGAAAATTGTGTATTCTTCGTTTTTTGTGGAGGGGTACCAACAAATTTGAGCTCGTCTGTATGTACCAGTATTTACTAGTGACTCAACAGCAGAGTTTTTATTTCTCTGTTTGTTTTGCTGAGTTGCCATGGTGACCTTCCTGTGAATCCTGGTGTAAATGGATAATTTCTTTCACCTTTTCTGAAATTTCAGTCATGACAGGAGATATCTTTATGTATTTTTCCATTGCAGAATGATTCTGTGTGAGACCTTTAAACGGCTGTTTTACCTTCCCAAAGTTTGTTCCAAGGCTAGGTCACTCCATAAGCCATTAAATTTACCTATAGCTCTGTGAATAGTGACATTTCCATTTTTAAACTGTGTATTGACTTCTGGTGCTGATTGAGGGAGGTTTTTCATTTATTATTATTATTATTATTATTATTATTATTATTATTATTATTTATTTCTTAGCAGACGCCCTTATCCAGGGCGACTTATCACATTATTTTTACATACAATTACCCATTTATACAGTTGGGTTTTTACTGGAGCAATCTAGGTAAAGTACCTTGCTCAAGGGTACAGCAGCAGTGTCCCCCACTGGAGATTGAACCCACGACCCTCCGGTCAAGAGTCCAGAGCCCTAACCACTACTCCACACTGCTGCCCATCAGGATAGACTGATAGACTGATAGGTGATTTGCATATCTGTAGTGGCCTGATGTAACAATGTAAGGCAGCATTTGTTCAACAGCATTGAGATGTTCTTCCCAATTTGGCAGCAGTGTGGAGTAGTGGTTAGGGCTCTGGACTCTTGACCGGAGGGTCATTGGTTCAATCCCAGGTGGGGGACACTGCTGCTGTACCCTTGAGCAAGGTACTTTACCTAGATTGCTCCAGTAAAAACCCAACTGTATAAATGGGTAATTGTATGTAAAAAATAATGTGTACAAAATAATGTAATTGTATGTAAAAATAATGTGATATCTTGTAAATTGTAAGTCGCCCTGGATAAGGGCGTCTGCTAAGAAATAAAATAATAAAATAATAATATATCTATGCAAAATGGCCACCATTTCTTGGTACATCATCCAAAATGTACTTGTTGCTGTTGAGCTAAAATCATCAAACTCCTGCAGCATAGGCATAGTCTGTCAATGAATCATTACACATGTTTTAAGTGACATTAGGAATTTGTAAATGCACATTAAACCTGGAAGAACTGCAAACTATGTACAACTGTGTTCTTTCGTTAAAAACAACTATTTTTTTGGAAAGCAATCATCCTTATATGTTTGTGCAATTTTAAGGACTTTTGCAATCCATATTTCTGAGCAGACCTGTTACAAAAATGGACATTCAAACTATAGTACTTTTAGGGACTATGAAGTAAATTTTTAGAGCACTTCTGCCATGTTGGCTCCCGGACTAATAGGAGAATTTAAGTAGTCTGGAACTGCAGTTATTGCTATTTATGCACTAGACTACTACAATACAAACAGGGGAGAATAAATAAGCAACTGGTGGAAACAAAAACGTTTTATTGTCCAGAACATTGACCATGTGCACAACAGTACCTGCAGTATGTTTGCATTAACAGCAACAGGTTTTAACTTAACCTTTTACTTACAGTACTACAGTAAATGTGTTGAATTAATTATGTGTGAAATAAACAGAAAACACATATTTAAAACCTTTGTTCTTTCTTTCAGTCTTTTATTGCTTTTTTTTTACTTCAGTCATTTACATGTATATAAATAAAAATAATATATATAGTAAATATGGACTGGAGAGCAGGGCTATAGTGGAAAATTACAGACCCGAGGGAAGACTATTGTTACCAACAAGGGGCTATAATGCCCGAAGCCTGCACCCTGGAGCCATTTAATTTTCTGCAGTACATATTTAATATATGAGTCAGTCAAAATAATAAGAGAGGCAAGGTTGGACAGAAAATACGACTTTATTACTGTAAAGCCGTAAATATTTGTGAGCCTTTTATTATGCGTTTGTCGCGTATGGAAAAAAAAGGAAATAGGTGGAATGTCACTCATTTTGGCTGTGGTTTTGTAACTAATAACAAATAAAATGTCAGTTTGTCATGGAATTTAGAATGTAGTGGTGCGTAGTGATTTATTCAGTGTGAAGCGGCTTATTAGTATGCAAGCCATGGTATACATAAGCAATAAGGCACAACAGGGTTGGTGATATACTCTTATATCACCACGCCTTGGTGTATTACCACCTAAATCTTTTTTTTGTAAAGTTAAAAGTTTTAAGTTTGTTTTTTTAAAACTAAGCATTTTCAGAATGGGATAGGGAAACACTGTAGTTCTGGCAGTCAGGGAGAAGGGGCAAAGCTTGAGATAAAATGGCTGCCTTTTTTTTTTTTTTTTTTCAAAATAATAGTGGTGTATGGATATCTACCAGTGATCTCCCCCTTTTTTGATAAGAAGTGCCGATCCATGGTGATATGCTGTAATATCAACACGCTGTGACCCGTTTTGACCAGTCAGGATAGAGTATTTAAAATACCCATCTTATAAGCTATATATACACACAGTCATGTGATGCTGTTTACCCAATCAGAGGTTGTTATTTTTCCAAGCCATGTTATATATTATATATTATATATGTTATATATATAATTTAAGCCAATGTGCACTTTATTTTAAAGAATAGATACAAATAATGTATTTGTTTTGGAGGGTAGGTACTGGATCTATACTTTGGTAAATCTGTCTTGCAAGGAGCTTGAACTGGAAATGGACGACCTGATATCTTTGACCTTAATTGAAATCAGATTTAACAAGTTCCACAGCGCTGTCTCTGCCCCCACAGCCTGAAACGTATACAACTGAGCAATTAAAATATTTATCAATTTGTTGACGACTACTGCTACCAAGATAAGAATCATTATGACGCGTGATTCATAAAAACATGTCAATTTTGTAAAGTCCTGGAAAGCACAAGCATCCTCACTGGTATATTATTTAATCTTGTAGCCGCTGCGCTCTTACATTTGATCTTATTGCAGATCATACAAAACAGCCCATCTGGGAACATAACATGTATTTTGGTTGATGGCATCATACCCCTGACATGCAACAGTGAGAGCATGTCAGGGGATGTCAGAGAAATTTCTGTGTCAGACCCATACTGTAACATGGAGTGAGGCTGGTGGTTGTGCTGTATCTTATAAGTCTTAACCCTAAAAAAGTGGCCCGTCCTGTGATGAGTGAGGTGAGAGAAGGAGTCTCACTTTCAATGATGAGCCAAGAAAAGGCTCCTTTTTATTATTATCGGTTCTTCTGCCATGTCTGTGTATCTTGGACTCTCCTAAATGTGTGTGTGTGTTTTTCATTTTTTAAATGCAACATGTTTTAATGAAAGGAATTTCAAACAAAAAAAAAGACGGCCGGATGAATAATACATTTCTGCTTCAATTGAATCGTCACACTGTTAGCCAGAAGGGACCCTTAAACCAGGACAGACCACACATGAAATACATTTGTCTTGCTCCATTAAGAAAGAGCAAGCTGTGGATTGATTGGAGAGCGCTACCCAGCCTTTCATTACAGAATAGCCTAGGTTCAACTGGACTGTAATCAAACTCGTCTGTTGTTATTATTTTGACGGTACATGTTGTTAACCCCTGAGTAGGTTTATGCTAATTTTTCATTTCCTCCCTGCTGCCTTTTCTGCTCTTGTGTGTGTGTGTGTGTGTGTGTGTATATATAATTATTTCTGAAAACTAGACGGAGGTGGAAATACCAATGATGCTAATCTTTAGCAGCAGTGTTGCTAGCCTCAATAGAAGTGGGGGTCAGATGCACAAAAAAAACATAGTTATATAAATAAGATGTTTTTTTAAATACATTTATTTGTATATCCATGAAAGCCCCATTAGGATTATTATGAATTCCCTGGCGATATACATGCTGTTGAGTTTATCAAGCACGACACTGTCGGTGCCATTCATACTAAATATATACACAAAAATAGGAGCATACAATAGCTGGAGTGACAACATAGACAAAAGGATCATTTTAATGAACGTAAATTATCATAATTTATTTAAATGACACTCTGCCTTAAAGAAGGGAGCAGAGTTGGGACTCCGGCCGTGGTGAAGTATTGTTGTGTAGACTAGAAGGATCCTGATCGATTTTGCGCTGTTATCGACGCAGTCAAGTAGCTCATGTTAGTGGCGTGTGTGTCAAATATAGTTATCATGGAGCACTCCTGTCTTACTATAACCCTGAATTGATCGGTAACCTGTGATTGATTTAAGACAGAGAAAAAAAGCTTTGTGTCTCCACCATATCTACCTTTCATTTGGATCCTGGATCAAGAAGGTACAATTCACTAGCAATATAATAATCCTCATTCCCCTAAATGGAGGAAGAAGATAAAATAAAGCAGGCCTTTGTTGTTTTCTTTCTGTGCTTATTTATTATATCCATAATATATTTTGACTTTGCTTTGCTGTACAAGAAACAGCAAAATTAAGTCTGTAATATCTGTTTATCGGGGTCCTTGAAATTCTACTTCATCATCCCCGACCAATCAATCGATGGAGAGCATTCATATGAGGTTGCAGGCATCCCCTTTGTGATGCTTGACGTGTTATCGATTTGAATACAGGTGATTGTGGACGTTAGGGACCTTCACATTTAACGTGTGTCATAATCCTGCACGTCGCCCCCTACCTGGTTGACCCCGCCAGCATTTCAAACAAAATCCCATAGCCGTCGTAATGCTTGTGTACAATAGTTCTGGACTTTTCAGTGCCATAATTTTATGCCCTAGTGAAATCAACACTTTCATTTTAATTACCCTATATATGCAAAAGTCTTCTCAGAGTCTTCTCACCAATGCCGTGGTACCTCAAATATGATATATTTAGTCAGTCACATATAACTAGAAGAGATATATGTTACTGCCAAAAAATGGTTTTTGCAGGGGTGAAAGCTAAGTGCCTTTTGTATGAGGCTTGGTGGTCTAGTGGTTAGAGAAAAGGGCTTGATACAAGGAGGTTCCTGGTTCGATCCCAGCTCAGCCACTGACTCACTGTATGCAACCCTGAGCAAGTCAGTTAAACTCCTTGTGCTCTGTCCTTCGGAGGAAAAACGGAGGTCCTATTGTAAGTGACTCTGCAGCAGCAATTGTTGATCCATAGTTCACCCCTTGTCTCTGAGACGCTTTGGATAAAAGCGTTAGCTAAATCGCTAAATAATAATAATAGTATGAGGCAGTAATTGAGCTGTGGCCCACTTTTTCAAACTCTGAAAATCTTTGTGTCTGTCTGTTTTCAAACATGGCTTCATGATGTGCCGGTTTCCTAAAGTGTATTGGTACCCCGCTCGAGCGGACAACACCTCTTCATAAACAAGATGTGGCATCACAGCAGGCAACATCTCAAGTATCTTCACTTAATAAACAGAGTAACTGGAGCTATGTAAACACAGTGTGAAACTTGGATGACTTGTTTCATATGTTCATGCTGTCAACATGAAGCCGAAATCTGAACTGATAGACACATCGGTGGCTTTGTTGTCATCAGAATAAAGGTGAAGATACTGCAAGGTGAAGATGACCAGTGATTTAGTTAATATTGAAACATATTAATAGCTTCAAATTAGTCACAAAACATATTACTCATAGGCACTAATTAGATTTTATCAAGTACAAAAGTTGGTATGAAAACGTTTCTATAAAGAAACACACATGTATACATCTCAAAACCTAGCCACAGTACAAATGCATTCGTTACAACTCATACGCGAAAACATCATTCTATGAACACACTTAACAAATTAATATCCCAAAAGCTTGTATTTGTTTTATACTGAATTTTGACCATCCGTTAAGGTGAAATTTCGTGAGCAGACAGACTCTGACACGTTCAGCTTGTTCGATGTGGAACAGGAACAGGTTTTTGCCTTTTTGAGAAATCATTTAGTTTCATTTCTCTTCTAGCATCATGGTTCACAGTGACGCTGTTTGTACATTGTTGTGATGAGTTTTTTTAGACGTTTCTTTTTTTTTTTTAGACATTATGTAATAAACGATAACATTAATATTATGGGTCAAATATATATAAAAAAAATCTTGCTATACAGTACAGATGATCGTAAATCAAGCCTACATTTATTGTATTTCGCCAGTATTGCATGTACAGTTGTAATTTATCTATTAGAATACAGTGAATTAGCAGTACAGAAATGGCCAAAAGTTTTGCATTTCCCTATATAATTAAATAAGTTTGCTTCACATTTGAATGAAGCCTGTGGAATTTCTGCTATGTTAACATATTGAATAAAATTCTACTTTGCAGTTTTCTATACCTAACAAAAAACTGGCAATTAAAAACTGCCTTAAATACTACTATACAACTCTTACGGCTTCCGGTAGACTTTTGCAATATCGTTCTGTAGTTTATTTGATTACATGATGTTAAATAAAACATCTAAATTATGCTAATCTGTTTTTTTAAAAAATTTTATTATGTCTCAATCCAAAAAGAAATGTAGTTAATGCAAAACAGTTTGCCATAGACTGTACCTGCGGGGCTCCACCCTGATTCACTGTGTAGAACTGCTCCTTGAGCAGACCGGGCCGTTCAACGAACAAGCAGAACACGTTCCACGGCAAGAAGGTGGAACAGTTTTGTCAAATCAGGTTGTCTAGTTCTGTTCGGGCTCACGAAATTATGCCTTTAGTATCTCCCAGCAGACCAATCACATGAACTGAACACTGACCTATTGCCAGAGCAAATCTGTCAACTGTAATTTGCAAATTTGTGTTTTGATTGACAGTCCGCCAGTACTACCTTGCTACAGGTTTTTTTTTTTTGTAATCCCAGTTGACTAGACGCCACTTATGTATTTTTTACATCTAATCATTCAAGTGCCCCCCCCCCCCCCCCGAAGGTTGGGCCCGGGTGCGGTTGAATTTGAGTTTGATGATGATGAGTTATCAGGTTACAAAGCAGTACTGTATCAGTTTTGAGTTAGCAATGAATCGGTATCATTGTCAAAAAGGTGTTCTTTTAAGCAAAGTTCCTGTTCCTTTAGGCAGAGCATTTACAATGGGAAAAATCAGTTTCACCACAAGGGTGTTCCTTAAGCCAAAGTGTTTTCTAATGAGGTGTTTCTATACTATTATTATTATTATTTGTTTATTTAGCAGACGCCTTTATCCAAGGCGACTTACAGAGACTCAGGTGTGTGAACTATGCATCAGCTGCAAAGTCACTTACAATTACGTCTCACCCGAAAGACGGAGCACAAGGAGGTTAAGTGACTTGCTCAGGGTCACACAATGAGTCAGTGGCTGAGCCGGGATTTGAACCGGGGACCTTCTGGTTACAAGCCCTTTTCTTTAACCACTGAACCACACAGCCTCTATATGTGGAGACTAATGTACTACTAAAAATCTGGTTAAAAATATGTACCATTCAGATGGTAAATTACAAATAAAAATGCAAACGTGCAGACAGTAAATGGCTGACAAAAAAAGACTGACCTGTTAAAATATTATAAAGTAAATCATCTACCCAAATAACTATCTTCACTTCACCAAGGTCAGCAGAAACCCAGATAACAAGAAGTTACACTTAAGGACAACTTGATATGATATGAGTTTTGCTAAATTCTCAGAAAGCAAAGCGCCATACCCACGCATTGCTAGGTTGAACGACAAGGCTTGTGATTGCGAACTGCTGATGTAAACCAGCTACGTACAGCATCATTTTAAGTTCATTAACCCTGCATTGATTCAGAGCTTACATTAAACACAGGAAAATCACAGAATGTTTCCAGACAGTTTCAATGATATCTCACTTATTTATTATTTATTTATTTGTTATTTATTTCTTAGCAGACGCACTTACCCAGGGCGACTTACAGTTGTATACCAAAAATACATATCAAGAATTACAGTACAATTAAGAGCAAGATACAAAGTACAATGACTTCAGTCCTAATAAGAGCAAATACAAAACACAGTACGATTTGATATCAGGGCAGTTCAAGAGCAGATAACAGTGTTGATAGTTACATCAGGGTTAGATACGAGTGCAAGTGAAATACAAAATACTACAGATTGGGTTAAGAGCAGGATTAAATACAGTAAAATAGGGAGCAGATAAGCAAGTTAAAGTGCATTAAAGGCAGAGTGTTATATTGCCCAGAAGGGATGAGTTGAGTTTTACAGGTGTTGTCTGAAGAGGTGAGTCTTGAGGAGGCGCCGGAAGGTGGTCAGGGACTGGGCAGTCCTGACATCCATAGGAAGGTCGTTCCACCACTGCGGGGTGGGTAAGGAGCAGGCTCTGGAGGCAGGAGAGCGTAGAGGAGGTACAGCCAGTCTTCTGTTGCAGGTGGAGCGGAGAGGTCGGGTGGGGGTGTAGGGAGAGATGAGAGTCTGGAGGTAGCTGGGTGCAGTCTGGTCAAGGCATCGGTAGGTGAGTACAAGAGTCTTGGATGCAAGCGGTGATCGGGAGCCAGTGGAGTGAGCGGAGCAGTGGAGTAGCGTGGGAGAAGCGAGGCAGAGAGAACACCAGGCGAGCAGCGGAGTGCTGGATGAGCTGGAGTGGACAGGTGGCGGATGCAGGGAGACCGGCCAGGAGGGAGTTTCAGTAGTCTAGGCGGGAGAGTACCAGGGCCTGGACGAGGAGTTGCATGGAGTAGTTGGTGAGGAAGGGTCAGATTCTTTGTATGTTGCTCAGGAAGAATTGGCTGGTGCGTGCTAGAGTGGAGATGTGCTGGGAGTAGGAGAGGCAGGGGTCCAGGGTTACTCCGAGGTTCTTGGCTGAGGAGGAGGGAGAGAGCATGGTAGATTCCAGAGGAATGGAGAGAGAGATCAGAGGAGGGGGAAGATGAGGAGGGGAAGAAAAGGACGTCAGATTTAGAGAGGTTAAGTTTGAGGTGATGTCAGTGCATCCAGGAGGAGATAGCAGACAAACAGGTAGAGATACAGGAAGGGATGGTGAGGTCAGAGGGAGGGGGGGGGGGGGATGGAGAGGAAGATCTGAGCATCGTCAGCATAGAAATGGTAAGAGAAACCATATGATGCGATGAGGGGGCCCAGAGAGCGGGTGCAGAGAGAGAACAGGAGAGAAGAGAACCCAAGACTGATCCTTGGGGGACTCCTGTTGAGAGAGGGTGAGGTGTGGAGGTTGAGCCGTGCTAGGTTACCTGGTAGGTGCAGTCAGAGAGGTAGGAGAAGAACCAAGCCAAAGCAGTGCCAGAGATTCCCAGGTCAGCGAGAGAGGTGTTAAAGAGTTTGCAGATATCAGAGATTTCAGAGGAAATGAAAGTAGCAAAGTCATCAGAGGAGATAGAGGAGGAAGGAGAAGGTAGAGAATAGTTTCTGGGGGTTGTTAGTGGAGGATTGGATAATAGATTGGAAATAGGAGTGTTCAGCATAGGAGAGAGTAGAGGAGGTCTAGGGCAGCAGGGAGTTTGGTTCTCTTCCATTTCTTTTCAGCAGAGCGCAGTTTGGTTCTTGCTGAGCGGAGCACAGAGGAGGGTTGGGAAGGGGAGGGGATAGAGGGAGTCGAGGGAGGAGGTGAGGGAGGAGAAGAGGGTGGAGGTAGCAGAGTCTACAGAGAGTTGGGAGGAGTCGATAGGAGGGAGGTGAGAGAGAGCGGTGGAGGCAAGGACGGAGGGGCAGAGAGAGCCGAGGTTATGGCGGAAGTTGACAGTGGGGGTAGGTGGAGTAGGGAGAGAGGGGAGAGACAGAGAAAAATAAAATAAATAGTGATCAGAGCGGTCCAGAGGGGTGGCAGAGAGGGTGGAGGGGCAGCAGGCCCTGGAGAAGGTGAGGTCCAGTTGACGGACAGCTTTGTGGGTAGGAGGGGAAGGAGAGAGAGAGAAGTTGAAGGAGTGAAGGAGAGGAAGGAATCCGGCAGAGTGGGTGGGGTTGGAGAGATGGATATTTAAATCACCTAATAGGACAGTTGGGGTAGACAGAGAGGGGAGGGAGTGGAGGAGATAGTCGAGTTCATCAAGTGAATGAGAGGTCCAGGGGGACGGTACAGTATAATTAGCAGGAGTTGACAGGGAGAGGTTAGTTGGACAGCGTGAAATTCAAAGGTGTTAACAGAGAGTGAGGAGATGTCAGAGGGGACAGAAAAGAGTAAGGAGGGAGAGAGGAGAAGAATAGTGCCACCTCCCCGTCCAGTGAGATGCGGAGTATGGGACAGGACGTAGAGAGAGGACAGAGCAGCAGGAGTTAGTGTTATCAGGAGAAAGCCAGGTTTCAGTGAGAGCAAGGAAATCGAGAGAGCGGTTGGAGGCAAAGGCAGAGATGAAAAAAGAAGAGTGGCAGTTCCAGGGGGCACCAGAGTGCGGGAGGGGAGAGAGTGGGAGGGGGGGAGAGGCAGAGGGATGAGGTTAGAGTGGTTAGGGGAGCAGCAGCAGAGAGAGGACAGAAGACAGGAGTGAGAGGACAGTCCTAGCAGGACAGGTGAGACAGATAGGTACAGTAGTAGTGGGAGCAGGTGCAGTGGGTACAGACCTGGCTAGTAGTTGGTGTCTTCCAGAGCACTACTAGGTTCGGATTTTCTCCAACAGCCTCTCCTCACAGGTCTGTCCTCGCTGGACTCCCGGCTCTTTGACTGGCGCTTTGTGGTGGCGCACAAATAGGCCAGCTGTCTATTATACTAACTAGATGTATAAAAGCTGTGTGTAAACCAATCAAATTGCAAATCAACCTCTATTCATCCACACTCACCTGGTACTAATCACAAACAGTAGATCACCTAATTAAAAGAACACTACCTTTATAATGTTACTTAAATACAGCTAATGTTAATTACTTGAAGCAGGATAACTTACCTGTCTGCCTCTGACTGGTTACCTGTAGACTAGTAAAAGGGGCACATAAGCAAGGGTTGCATAATGGAAAGGAACAAACGGCTGTTGAAACAGTAAGAGCTTGTGCAATGTAACTGGAACAGAACAATGTGTCCACCGCCCCACACAGGGTCCATGTTTTTCAGAAAAAGCCTACATGTTCCGTTTGTATAGTGTGTTATTATTTCTTACACTGCTATCCACAGATGGCTAGCTTGGAACCACCAAATTCCTTTCAAAACGCATGTCCTTTAACCGATTTATGCCACTTAATTCCCAGAAAATCAGGTGGCACTGCAAAAATACATTTTATGACATGGACATTAATATGCAAATTGGCGATCATATGTCTGGAAACCCTAGACTTGATATTAGGTCAGGAGTTTTGGTTGCCAAGTGAGAGTATTGGCTTACAGGACAGAGATTGAGCTGTAGGTATTTAAGAGACTGCAGAGCCTACAGTATTTTAAGGTCAAAGCCTCGGTATCACATCAACAGTTCAAATCTGCTGTATGGGGAATCAGCAGAGACCCGACTTGTATAAATTAGAGAGCAAGCTGCACTGTTTTGTCACTTTTTTGTCATCTAAAGGATCTGAAGATGTTTGCTGTTCAGCTACAGCAGTGCCTTGTAAACCTGGGTCTTCCTCTTTATCTTTGCTTGGCTGCGTAGCTCACAATCACTGTGGAACCAGAAATTACATCAGTTTGTTTCCCTAATAGATTTCATGGCAACCTATAAAAGGCCAAGAGATGTATTGTTTAATTAGCTGGAGGGTTGCAGAAGTACTCCCTATTCCCAGGCTTAATTAAACCTGATGTCTGCAGTGCATGCTTGAGGGCTATTTGTGGATTATTCACATATCTCACTCATACATGGTGTGTAATAATAATAATAATAATAATAATAATCTTTATTTTTTATATAGGGCCTTTCATAGTGGACCACCATCACAAAGCGCTTTACAAGATACGAGACTAGGGTGTGTGAACTATGCATCAGCTGCAGAGTCACTTACAACAACGCACAAGGAGGTTAAGTGACTTACTCAGGGTCACACCATGAGTCAGTGGCTGAGGTGGGATTTGATTCGGGGATCTCCTGTTACAAGCCCGTTTCTTTAACCACTGGACCACACAGCCTCCTTACACAATGCATTGGTAAAAAAAAAATTAAACAGGAATGTAAATGCATTCAAAATGTTTAGGGTTTGATTTTGTAAAATGTACCTTTCTTTAATGGAAACCTGGATGGTAGTCTTAGAAGGATCCACACAAAATGGCAGACCACGATACCAGTTTAAGATAACTTGGTCCATATACACAATCTGTATTACTACTTCTGTATCAGACACTAAGACTATTTAAATAATTTTCTGTATACAGTGCTCCCTCGCTATAACGTGGGTCTCGGGGGACACACAATATGAGCGTTGTAACTGAAGAGCGTTATAAACGGGAGGGGGTGGGGGGCGCCGCGGGACACATAACAACACACATCTGACTAAAATACAAAATAAAATAACTCCCTCTCTATAATGCACATCTAGTGAAGCAAAATTGTAACTTTCCGTGAATTAACCATGCATAGGCACCGTGTAATCAACGCTAGATTTTTACAAAAAACAAAAAAAAGTAACATTCCCACTCGTGGATCATTTATTTTAATAAGCAGTTTTTAAACTATAAATAGCCTAGCTAAACAGCGGTCTGGAGTTCAGTTTGAAGCGACAGGCAAGCAAACCAAGTGTGAGAAGGAGAGCAGGTCTGGAGAGGGGAAGAGGGAATGGGCTCGCCCCTGGTTCGGCTGCTGGAGCGGGGCTGAAGCAAAGCTGAAACGTCTCGTCTCCCGGAGAAAGCTGCAGCTCCTCTCGCAGCAAAAAAGTAAATACATTAGGAATGATAACCAAGTAATAGGCCTAATATTTATTTAGATATAAAACAAATGCTGAATAAGATGTCTGTGTTATAAAGTGCCAGCGCAGCTTTTCTTTAGTTCAGATACTGTATCAAAAGGGAGAGACAGAAACGGAAGTTAGACTGAGAAGTTGTTTATAGTTTGAACAATACCGGTACTGTATTTACTGTAGAAATATTGCATGAATCACAAGTATATGGAATTGGGGGACATGCTGTAAGAGCGTTGTATCCGAGGCGTGTTATAACCGAGAGCCTTATAGCGAGGGAGCACTGTAATTACTTGGGGCCCGATTTCATGTACTGGTGTTACGACTGGAGGTGTATTATTAGTAGGGCTTCTGATTTTCGCTTTTAAACGATAAATGATAACCCACCCCTGATACCAAAAAATTTAAATTGGTGTCTATCCAACAAACACTGGAAAAACACTGGAAATGGTTACGCAATTCACGTTGATTTGACCCTTTTCCCTGTGAAAAAAATAATAAAAACCTACAGTGCAGTTGGACAATGTCCCTCCTTCCTGACTTGTAGCTCGCATTGATTCATTCTGAATACTTTAATCCCACCCCAACTACTGAGTGGCAGCAAATTCCTACATTTCTTTTGAAAGATTGTAATACACTTGTAAGATTTAAAATGTGATTACAATTAAAGAAACAAAAGATTGTTCCTGCTCGCGACAGTTCGATAGGGAGTAGTTGTGGAATTTAAAACAGAATTACAAATTGTGGCGAAATGTAAATAAATGCAGAAACACACAAAAACCCCAGAAGAATATACCCGTGACCATAAGGCTTTTGTTGTGGAAAACAGCGAAGAAGGTACAATTGAAGTGTGCAAGTACTGTTGAGTTACTGTACATATTGTGACAGAAAAAAACACCCAAGAATTTTGGAAAGTAAAGAAAAACAATAATTTCATACAGTATATGAAAAGCGAAAGCCCCCAAAAAAATGATTTACATAAAACTCTAATAGCTAAAAATAAGCACCGAAAAATGAAATTAATAAAACCCGAAAAACAGCCATAATTATTATCACTCCTCCAGACTTTACTCCTTGCTTCTGCTGACTCAGTTAAAGTGATTACAATTTCACACTACAATTCATAATTTTGTAGCCTATATATTAAAACAGGGAGTGGGTGAAAGCCAGACCAAGACAAAACTGCCCAGATGGGGCACTAATTGAATACTATACTATACAGTTGTAGTCAAAGGTTTAGATACCCCAATGGAAATTTATAATTTCTAGAAATTTCTCAAAACCCAAAGAATTTTAGGAATAATCTTGTGTTGCAAAAGTTTTGCTTTTGTGGATGAGGAAAAAAGTTACAAGAAATTATTTATTTCAGCAATTTTTTTGCAAAACTCCAAAAATGTATTCAAAAGTATTCATACCCTGACAAGGAAAATGAAATTAATAGCTAGGCACCTTTAGCAAGCAAATTAATAGCTAGTTGATGCACCTTTTTTTTCCCTCATCCATAAATGCAAAACTTTCTTGACTGTATGTGCCATGTCTCCGGATTTGCTTAAATAGGGTATGTAATGCAAGCACACTTTTGCTTTTATTTAAGAAGCTTCCGGACCAAGACATATTTATACATTGGGTGGGTGTATATTTGCAGTCTTGGAGTGTAATATGATTATAATATGTAACCCGTGTTGCATGTCATGAGTCCAGCTGGTATTGCATGTGATCATCTAGAAGTAGATTCCAAGTCAGGTCTGAGCTCCTCACCTAATTCCGACATTGCCCGCCGTGTGAGGCTAAACCTTTTAACAAACATTTCATCTGGCAGAACTGACCATTTATTTGAGGTCTGATATGAGCGGATGGGATTTCCCCTGCCTAAGTCTTGCTCTGACACCTTCTACTGTATGTAAACAAAGAATGGCAGACACCTTCTTACTACTCCCATGTATAAGAATGGGGTTAACACCCCAATTTTGACCTCTCCTGATTTTAATATCGCTCCACTGAGAAGGTGCTAATAAGTGTCCTACACCTTCATAGATTGCACAAATTCTATAATTACCATGGAAATGCTCCAATTGCACTCAAAGCGTTAAGAAAATGTGTCAATAGCACTAATTCAAGCACGCAGACTGACCTGTGTAGGTTGCTGAAGAAGGATATTAGCATTTACAATAAATCAGAAATTATTATTATTTGTTTATTTAGCAGACGCCTTTATCCAAGGCGACTTACAGAGACTAGGGTGTGTGAACTATGCATCAGCTACAGAGTCACTTACAATTACGTCTCACCCGAAAGACGGAGCACAAGGAGGTTAAGTGACTTGCTCAGGGTCACACAATGAGTCAGTAGCTGAGGTGGGGATTTGAACCAGGGACCTCCTGGTTACAAGCCCTTTTCTTTAACCACTGGACTGCACAGCCTCCTAACGTCAACAAAACAAGGTTGTGAATTGAGCCCTAAGTGTTTAAAGGTTTTGCTTATTCCTTTGTGTTGTTTAAAGCATTTCCACTTCTTTTCTGGATATAGTAAGTGTAAGAAAAAAAACCTCCAGATTTTGTAGGCTTGAAGTCATTTTAAACTGTAGTTTGTAAAAGTAGTACTGGTTGTGTCTCATCGAAATGTTTGCAGAATGACCATGCAAATTAACCATGGCAGCTTTACTATTCCAGTGATTATCCTATGTATTTTCCATTGCCCATGTCTTAACATTTTTCTCTGTACTATGTTCTTCATGGTGCTTTACTGTGTTTTTACCATGGCTAATCTGCACCCAGGCTTGCAGTCACATACAGGTGAGAGGGTAGTTCAGTCTTTATTCCTCCATGGCAGGATAGTGTGTGCAGTTGCTCTGTGAAGAAACAGACATCAGCCTGCCGTCTCATTTATCCCTGTTCATTTGATTTGAACAACTCTTGGTGTAGTTGCAAACTTGATCTCAAACCATGAACATCACTCATTTGTCTGACAGGTATTTCGTTTCTACATTTCAATTGATTGTAATATTTGTGACATTGTCCAAGATTAGACATGAGGTAGTTTGAAGTAAATAAAGTTGTTTAGTAAAAGTCGTCAGCGGCAAGAGTAGACAACACAGATCATGCTCAGAAATAAAAATAAAACACGTACTTTAGGAATGTTAAACTACCAATAGATATGGTTCAAAGCATATCTGTTTTCCATTTCCTTTTTTTTCCCAGGATGCTCGTTTGTATGACTGGTTTGTTTGTTTTAGTTCTGCAAAATTGACACACTCGAAAAAACTACCAAACTTCATTGTCATTTTTCTTCTTCTTAATAACTTCCAGATCGTCAGGATGTTTGGTAGGATAGTAATAAAGAGGCTTGTGTTTTCAGCACTCAATGCAGTTCAGCAATTCAATGCAGTAGATGTTTGTTCTGTTTGCACCAGTGCAAAGTCTGACCCTATTTATTCTGCATGGAGAATGTTTATTTGATAAACCAAGCAAGAAACAGGTTCTGGTAAAAGTAGTTCAAATCGCATTCAGAGTTTTTTGTACTTTAATATGTTGCGTGTGTGTGTGTGGTGTCTCTGATTGTATAAGAGGTCATCTTGTGCAGTTTGTGTGAGATGTTCACAAAGCAAAGAGACACCTTACACACTATGTAGTAACTTGTTATCAATCACAAAACTAACACTGTAGCCAGGCAATACTAAATACTTAAACATAAACACACACACACACACACACACACACACACACATATATATATATATATATATATATTGTAAAAGACTCACCCTCACTCGGGTTCGTTGCCCCTTTAAGAACTTGACCCAGAGACAGAAATTGAGTTTTTTTCAAGCGCTCACGCGCTATTTTTTTAATAAACACAAAATTAAAACAAAGTACACAAAATAAACACCTAGCTCTTTCTGAGCACTAACTACACACGCAGGAACCTAACTACCACAGGACGGCTAAGCCGTTTCCCTGTTCCACACAAAACTTCACCACACGGGTTTGCACTGTACCTTTCTCGGGACTGCCAGCAAGCAGAGCACTCCTTCTGCCTCCTTCTCTTTAGCAGCCCTGAGCAGACTGCCTGCTCTCTTTTTAAACCCCCGCACCTGGGCTTAATTTCCAATAACGCCCAGGTGCGGATGACAATTGACAATAAAACAATTAAATCAACACAAATCAAGACAGTGCATTTCTCTAGCAGGGAGGTTTTAACCCCCTCCCTGCTGTTTCTCATAACCCGCTATGTTACATATCCCCCCCCTTGTCTTTACAAGACACAGGCCACGAGACGGCCACCTCCTCCCCTAAAACATAACCACCCACCCTCAAGTCCACAAATGTCCTTTCTTGCCCTCTTCCACGGGCAGGCTTGAGGGTGGATCGGTCCACGTCCCGGCTCAGCCAGGTAGGGACCGCGCACCGGCGACAAGGGGACCCAACGGCTCAACAGGGGCGACCGGAGCGTAGACCGTGGCACTGGAGGATGCAGCAGTGGGCAGAGATCTTCCCCTGGGAACCGGCGCAGTGATGTCCGATCACCCAGGGGAAGCGAAGCAGCGAACAGGGGGAGCAAAAGCGACGTCTGGCAGCAGCCCAGCGACGTCTGGGTGCTCGGGAAGAGCGGAGCAGGGAACCAGGGGAAAAGCTGTGGCCAGTGCTGCACACTCCTGGGCTCAAGGTCCAGCGCAGGAAGGTCCGGGAAGACCGGCCGGGTGTCCTGGAGCAAAGGGTGAGGGACTGGACGCAGCGGTGCCGGACTGGACCGTAGGGGCGGTGGTCGGGGCTGTGGTGGAGGTAAACTTTTCACCTCCCCCCTGGGCTCCGGAAGCGGCGGCTCCTCCCCTCTGGGCTCCGGAAGCGGCGGCTCCTCCCCTCTGGGCTCCGGAAGCGGCGGCTCCTCCCCTCTGGGCTCCGGAAGCGGCGGCTCCTCCCCTCTGGGCTCCGGAAGCGGCGGCTCTTCCCCACTGGGCTCCGGAAGCGGCGGCTCCTCCCCTCTGGGCTCTGGAAGCGGCGGCTCCTCCCCTCTGGGCTCCGGAAGCGGCGGCTCCTCCCCTCTGGGCTCCGGAAGCGGCAGCTCCTCCCCTCTGGGTTCTGGCAGCGGCGGCTCCTCCCCCTCTGGCTCGGGAGGCTGCGGAGCTCCGCTAGCCTGCTCCCATTCCAGGATTAACCGCTCCAATTCTGTTGGCTCCCTCCTTTTCACTGGAGCCAACCCCATCTCTCTCTCCCATCTCTCATTTTGCTCTCTTTGAGCGGCTGTATTTTTATTGATCTTCTCGATCAGTTCCCATAAATCCATATTTCTCTGGGTCTTAGGGGCGCCCACACTCGCTGCCACCATATGTAAAAGATTCGCACCCACTCGGGTTCGTTGCCCCTTTAAGAACTTGACCCAGAGACAGAAATTGAGTTTTTTTCAAGCGCTCACGCGCTATTTTTTTAATAAACACAAAATTAAAACAAAGTACACAAAATAAACACCTAGCTCTTTCTGAGCACTAACTACACACGCAGGAACCTAACTACCACAGGACGGCTAAGCCGTTTCCCTGTTCCACACAAAACTTCACCACACGGGTTTGCACTGTACCTTTCTCGGGACTGCCAGCAAGCAGAGCACTCCTTCTGCCTCCTTCTCTTTAGCAGCCCTGAGCAGACTGCCTGCTCTCTTTTTAAACCCCCGCACCTGGGCTTAATTTCCAATAACGCCCAGGTGCGGATGACAATTGACAATAAAACAATTAAATCAACACAAATCAAGACAGTGCATTTCTCTAGCAGGGAGGTTTTAACCCCCTCCCTGCTGTTTCTCATAACCCGCTATGTTACAATATATATATATATATATTGTAAGGGAGACGCTCGCCACACAGGCTCTCTCAGGCTCTTTCCCCTTTAATTCACCCAAACACAGGAACTTGAATTTTTTTCTCAGCGCGGTTGAGCTAATTTTCTTTTATTCTTAGACACACACAAAAATAAACAAATATAAACAAAAGCCTAGCTCCACTCTGGAGTGCTAACTAAATTACAGGAACACCCTGTCTAACACGGGACAGCTAAGCTGTTTCCCCGTCCTTACAAAAACACAGCGAGAATCGTACACACAGTACCTTTTTTCCTTTTTAACGACTCACAGTCGGGCTCTTCACACAGCAGCAGCCCTGAGCAGTCTGACTGCTCTCCTTAAGTACCCTGCACCTGGCTCTAATTTACAGTGATAGCCAGGTGCAGGGGATAATTAACAAAAATTAACAATTAAATTAGGGTTTTTCAGCCCATGTCCTTCTGGGAGGTGTAGTCCTGTTTTCTCACCGGACTACACTATCTTACAATATATATATATATATATATATATATATATATATATATATATATATATATATATATATATATATATATATAATTTTTATTTTTTTATTTTTTTTTCAAACTGAGTCAGAGTTCTCTGTGTGAGGTAACATCTGTACACAGGATAAGATACACTGGAGTTCTGACAGGGACTGATTTCTCATACATGATTTATAATTCGGGTTCACATGACTTTTATCAGCAGAGTACCAGCAGAAATAGTTTAGTACTTGCCCAAATTAGGGGTCATCATCCAAGTCGCTGTCTAGCTCCACCTCTTCCTTCGACAGCTCAAACAATTGGGATGGCCATGTCAGAGTCCACAACAATAGTTTATGAATGTTTAAGCTGGAGTCCGGATTGCTGGTTATTACAATTTTTAACAAATCATCACACATTCTCCATTTATTTCAGTATGCTACCACCGTATTGCCGCCCTGGGGATTCAAAAACAAAAACCCAAACACATTGTCACTTTATTAGTGTTGTTGAACATGTTAGCTTGAAGGCACAGTGGTATTTACATAAGGATATAACTGAGGGGAGAAAATATATTATTTTAAGTAAAATGGTTAAGTAAATATATATTTTTTAAATGTAACAGCTTTCAAACATCGACTCATCCGCGCTCAGTTTGGGAAGTGAAGCGTAAGCGAGCTTCCACAATGCCACTCCCCGTAACTGCATCCCTCTTCTCTGAATGGACGGCTTAATAGAGATCCCAGCTGTCATTGGTTGTTTCAAGTGCCTATTAAAAGAAAAATATTGATGTGAACTAGAATGGTTCCACCTATCCCTCTCCATTTTTTTATAAAAACTTGAAGCAGCCAATGATAGCGCTAGCAGGGAGGCACTGTGGTTAAATTGGAACCGTCCTGCCTTAAGTGAAATATGGGGACTAGTATTTAATTACGATCAGCTCAGTTACTCGGAGATCGTTGACAGAGCCCAGAGACCCTGAGACCTGAGAAGGTATGGGTCACCTTGCAAGCGTGAGCACCCTCGCTACCTTTATGAAAAATGCTTTCCTGTTAAAAATGTACTGATGGTACTCCTTTGTGTCAAAAAAACAATATGGAAGTCTGCATTCTTTTTCTTATTGGTGTCCATGCGTACCTGCGTACCAGTTATGTAAACCCCTGTTCATAATTGTTTATATCAAATCTCGTGTTGGGATTCACAGGAAGATATACCTGGTTAGCCATGTTGGCATACATTAATGGCAAGGTTCACACACCCTGTTTGCTCCTAATGTTACCTAAGGTAAGGTAGTGCAAGATAAGTGATCATTGGGGTTAGTGACACCTAACATTTGTATTAAATAGACAAGGAAATCTAGACTGTGACGACAATAACCGTGTCTGCATTTTAACAGGATTTGATATATCATTTCTGGGAGGGGTAATTTTAGTCAGTCTTCGGCTTTAATATATACAGTTAAACTATCAATCAGGAATCATTTTGAACTTGTTTTTGCTAGCATAAATCTAAATCTCCGAATACCGCTTTCTTCAAAAATGTTGCCAAGATCTGTTCCATTTCTTACCATACTAGGCTCTGCAGACAAAGCCTAAAGATGATTCTTTAGCAAACACCTGAGAAGACTTTGAGACAGAACAGCCTGTGGACCAAGATTCATTTTTTTTGTCTTTGATGGGAGAACTCTTTAAAGTTGAAAGATGTGAGATGTAATTCCCCCTGCGTTCCCTTAGAATAGCTTGTCTGCTGCAATACTGTGGCTGTGACGGAAGAGGAAGAGTAATTGAAAAGCACTACTCTATTACATGTCAAGCACTTGCAAACATAATTGCAATCATTTGCTGCCCATAGCCACTAAACTGCTTCTCGCTCTTTTTCATTTGGAATGGCAGAGGGACCTACAGTATCTGTGATCTCACAGCAAGTGTAAGTTGCAGCAGGTTATGAGTTGTCATGATTTATTTTCACATTTTCCTTTTGCAAATTCAGATACAAAGCAAGCTGGCCCTTTGCTCTTTCTTTATGAAAGCCTAGATGCTTTGTCGCCTCGAGTTCCAGTTAAATACTCAGGATTTCAGATTGGGCTTTATTTGAACACCTTATATCATCAATGAACCAAAATTTTTGAAAAAAACCTTTTTCAGTTTTTCATTTTGTTTTATTATATACATATCTGACTGATAGATATCTTAGTGGCTGACTTCCCCCTGCCTCCTCTTAAACACCTCTGTGACAGGATGGATGTAGTGGTGACGTCAGGAAGGTTGCAGGAACAAAAACAAACAAAGGCAGTACTGCAGGCAAAAGGCGTTTATTTTTAACACAACAAAAATAAAATAAAAATTTAAACACAAAACAATGCTCACAGAGCAAAACAAAAACAAATCACAAACACAAAATAAACAGCCAATACAGGTCAGGCTGGGCAAATGCCTTCACTGATCCTGTCTATTTTTCTATTTTAAATTTCTCTCTCTCGCTCCTCGCTCGCTGTTGTTCCTCTTCTGAACACCCACCACACGAGTGCCGAGAGCTGCAGGTTTATATATCGTGGCCGAGGGGTTTAACTGGCTAGTAATTATTCTATTACCCCTCGGCCACAATCTGCACAAGGTTTTTAATTATTCTTGGTAGAGGATGAGCACTAACCTCGCCTCTGCCAGAACACGTTTTAAATAAACAATAACAAAACGTGGCTACGCCGTCATATTTATAAATAATAATAATAATAATAATAATAATAATACTACAAAACAAATACAAAATAACATAAATGAGACACAGGGGCGGAGGGGGAGACCCCGTTCTAAAAATAAATAAGCAATCATGTACAGGGCTTCTCGCCCTGTTACAACCTCATAAAACAACATCCCATCAAAACCGTTGACCCCAAAAGGGCTCTGAAGACATATTTTACATACACTGGGGAGAAGATGATTCTACCTTTCCAGCATCTTTCATATAAAGTGTCCTCAACCTGTAAAATAGTTCAACAGTACATTATGAAAGAAACTTTTATAAAACATACTACATTTCCTGTTACAGTTGTATTCTATTTAATTTCAGCTTTATTGTTAAATTAAATAATGGATAATCTCTCAGAACTAAAAAAGGAAAGGCTATCAAGAAAAAAAACTAATTTTAATTCCTTACTGCTCAAGCACTTTGATGGCTGCATTTGTGAACTTTTACATTTTATAAAAAAAGGCTACAATTATATTTCTGATGATTTACAATATCCCTAATTTACAGTATTTGTGCTATCCTGTTATTATTGCTTTTGTATAGAAGAAAGTGGATGGATACATGTGATTTGTAACCATAAATGATATTTTTCACAGCTATACTTGCATGACTTACAATGTACCTCTAAGAGGAGTGATGGAGGCTCCTGTGCCCACATAGCCACCACATGTAAATTAAATACTGTAGACTATGATCCACAGCACTGGAGGACCAGAACACAATGGTGTGATAGAAAGACAATGATTCTTGGTGGTAAATCTCCCTCCCGACCTGTGAGGGTGCTAAGTAGCGAGAACAGAGTACCTTGGCTGGAAAGGGGGCGGAACTCTGGTGCATTAGCTCATCGACCCGGAAGGGAAACGTCGTGGCAGCCACAGATTGGAGAGGCGGTTGCACTCGTTTACCAAGGGGTCATGTGTGACGGCATAAAAGGGGACGGAGAGACGCAATCTGTTCCTTCACTTTGGTTTGAATGATAGAACCCGGAAGGACCTGTGAGACATACCTGTGGTAAAATATCCTGAGTGTTTTGTTTGTTTGTTACTAATTATTATTGTTTGGTATTAGTAAACGGCTAACATGTTCTGGAGCTGTCGCCAAAGGCCAGCACAAAACCCGGAACAACACTGCACTATTGTCACGGATAAACTTGTATCACCCACCACAAGCTCTACTGCACGCACCCAGGACTGGTGACCATGTTAGTATATTGTGGGACGGATACGCGTGTTTATTGTTTGGGACTGCAACCCAAGCATATTAATTATAAAAATAAAAGAACCACTTTCCAACTGGATTACAAGTCTCTGTCTGTTAATTACGCACCGCATCACTCCTGCACCTGTACACTGCAAACCACTTTGCCACAAATGGCCATAACTATTTACATTTCTTCAGCTTTGCAATGCAGTAAAATTCAGTTCCTATGGTCTCCAAACTTTCCAACTACTGCATTATAATGAGAAAGCGCTGTAGTTCTTAATTAGTACCTATTTGAAATATATACTACATTTTATTTTTTTCAGGCAGGTGTTTTCTATTGCTACATTGTAACTGCAGTTTGAGATCTTTAAAATAACCTTTACTGCTTCTTCATGCAATTCTGCAGTAAACCACAGTTTACAGTCTGATGTTTATTTAAAGTATTTTTTTCTGACACCTGGCACTTTTTTTATGTATTTTGTTTTGCATGCTGTATTTGTTTTGTAAAGACTACTGAAGTAAAGATCATGCTAATCAATTAAGCCAGTGTTTCTCAAATTGGGGGTCTGACCCAAAAGGGGGTCGCATGGTTATTGTAGCGGGGTTAAAATCCTTAGCATTTCATCACAGCCTGAAACATTTCCAAAGGGGGGCCCAGCAAAAAAAGTTTGAGAACCCCCGTGTTAAGCAAAGAATATTGGTGCTCTAAAGCATACTATGGCCACCCACTGCACATTCAGAAATTTGTCTTACATTTTTTTCGGTAAAACCTCAAATTTCAAGAATAACTCGGTATGCCTTATAAACTGATTGTTGTTATCAAAATAATTCTAAACCTCTTCTGCACTTCCATTAACTACAGAGGTCTCAGCTGTGCTGTTTTAAAATAAATGCATGTTATAGTAGACATACCAGATATTAGGTTTTAAGATACAAATACATGTTTACTGTATTTGTTTAAAAACTGTTCATTTGAGGCCTGTGCAATGAATGGAAATGCACAAAAGTTAAGATTCATGGAATGAATGTTTTATTTACAATCCCTTTAAGTAATGGAATTGGATTTGTCTTGCAGGAGTTTCTAATTTGGTTTTGTAAATAGAAAATCTCTTGTTTTTCTATGTGCTTAGTAGAAAATTGCTTCTACCGGTTCTTTTTAACACCCCTAAGCTACACAGAACTGGCCCTTGGAAACGAGAAATGAAAAATATGGTATGACGTAGAAGGGTATATAAGGACAACACTACATTGAATATTGCCTGAGAATTGCTCATTAAAATCCTTAGCATATTTTCAAAGAGGAGGCAATTTTCTATTCAGGGATACCAAGATATTTAGTGAGTAGTCTGTGTGAAGTTATCCAGCAACATACTCCCCATCCCCAGTTGTACTGCTTTCCTAGGGAGAACCATTCTATTTGTGAAATGTCTTGCTTATTAAAATATTTAGCATATTTTAAAAGAGGATACCAAGCTGTTTATTAAAAAAATGGTCTGAGTGAGGAAAAATGGGCAATACACCCCTAGTATTGTTGTAAATCATTTGTTGCTGCTTAATTTGTGCTTGTACTATATAGTGTTGCGGACAACCAGTGATCTGCCTTGCACTTGTCCGTGGAACAATTACAATAAAACGCTTAATCTAACCCTGAATAGGATCACTGACAGGTGCCTGAACCGGGAAATTGTAATTCCAATATATATGTAATCACTCGATTACAATTTTTGATCAGTTATTTTATGGGCATTAGTTGATTAATCGGTATATTAATCCGTGCGCTGTCCTGCATAGTAATACTAAAAAATTAATAGAATCTAAAAAAATAATAATAATAAGCCAATGGGAATTTGGTCTTTATAAAAGCATTTTTATTATTATTTGTATTTTAGTAAATGTAACACATAGCTACGAACTTGACTTCGTTGTACTGCTGCATCTAGCAGAACCTGAGGCACCGAAGAATACTGTGGTTATTGACAAGTGATTGCGTAACTCCACAAGAGCAGCTGTCAACCCGACGTCATGCAAATTAAGGGGAAAGGACGGAGCGCATATGCAAATTAGCCATGTGCACAGTTCTTGGGCTGTTTCGCCAGTAATGGTGGTTTACATGCGCAGAGAACTGTGGCAGGGCAGGGCCCTGCCTGTAAATATTGGTTTGTGGTGTTTCGGTGGTGGTTGGCTGGGATGGGGTTAATTTCCTATCTCTGCCAAAATACATGTGAGAATGTGGCTGGAGCTAATTGAATAATTGATGATAATTAGGCTCCAGCCACATGGTATAAAAAGAGAGAGAATCCTTTGTTTGGTGGAGGAGTTTTGGGTGAGTGTTTGTCCTGTGGGTATTTTTGAATAAAATAAAAAATAAAAAATAAAAAATAAAAAATAAAAAATAAAAAATAAAAAATAAAAAATAAAAGTAAAAGTAAAAGAAAAACAAAAACAAAATTAAAAAAATAAATAAATAATAATAATAAAAATAAATAAAAAATAAAAAATAAAAAATAAAATCAATAATTGTAGTGAAGGCTAAGGCCCAGCCAACGTTTTTTGTATTTTGTTTAAACCTTTTGTTTTGGCCCTTGAGCTGTTTATTTTGTTCTTGTTTATTGTGAAAGTTTTGTTTTTGTTTAACTGTTTTATTTTTGCTCGGTGTGCAGTAGTGTTTTGTTTAACTTTTTGATTGATTTTTGTTTATTAATCCACGCAGCAGCGCTTAAACTACAGCTTCCTTGCCTCTGAGTCTCTTTGCCTGCCGATACCCTCTGGACCCGCAACGCTACCCTGTCACAAGAACATTAACGTGAGATAATCTCATCAAGAAATCCATGGTTGTGTCATGTGACATTTAGTTTTAATTAAACTGTTTAAAGATGCAGTGTTAAATTGGTGTAATAAAGCTGTGGTTTGTAAATGCCTTGTGTCTGATCATTTAATACTTTGTTTTACTGATCTTACCCAAATTGTTTTCACGTCATTGGTGGGGTAACCTGTCGTTAGCAGTGAATATAATTTAAAATACTTTATCTCCCTGTTTCATTAATTGAAGATACAATTAGATAATTAACTCAGAGGTGTTTAAAATGAAGCTGTCCAACCCAGGTACTGCAGATCACCATGGCTGTAAACCGACAGACGTAGGATTATCTGTGAGAGACACCTTCCAAGTATGCTCCCAAGGCATTATCATTTGCATGTGATATGCAGGTTTACATGTGGAAATAGGCGTTGATTTCCCATGTTTTTGTCATTTTTTTGTCATTTACTCGTGTTTTTGTGACTGACCCTGTCCTTCTCTGTGGCCGTTTTTTTCGGCCACAAACCGGATTCTCACGAATTTTCCTCCCAAACGTAACCCCTTTTTATACTTTTATATAATCATTATACTTTTTATAATCATCTTTAGATGATTAATCGGTCCGATTAATATGTTATTCGGAACAGCCCTAATATATATATATATATATATATATATATATATATATATAGAGTCTGTTTCAATGAAATACCATTGTCTTTTTTGTACTGTTCAGTCTGGGTTGCGCACGCACTACAATGTGCCTCTTGCTTATTCCATTCCTGTATGCACCTGTTATGCAAAATAATGTTCTCTAGTATGTAAATTCTACACCCCTTGTTGACAAACAGTCACCCTCCTCTAACCAATCAAAAGGCTTAATACACAAACATTTCAAACATCCTCATCATTGTCCTGAGCAGAAACAGCACATCCTTGACAGCATCTCTTTTATTATTTCTGTACATGTAAATGGTCTAAAGATGGCAATGACAGAGTTATTGAGTTGTGTTCCCCTGCTTGAGCCCAAGCCTTGGAGAGTTATGGGGATAAAGTATGAGGAGCTTTCTGTCCATCTGTATGCTGTCTGAGGTATATTATGCCATGAGTCAGCAGGGGTTAGAGGGTTGCAATCCAGTTACATATCAATATGGATTAGGAAAGACTACAACCGCAGTTGATAAGTACTTTATACTTGTCTATGGTGATCACATCCGATTGCATGAAAATAGAGCCCCGCTCGATAGCTTGAGATAGGATGCAATCCGATCGAGCCTGATTGCACGGTGCAATAATGATGGGATAACCATGCAATCACGGGCTGCAATCACGGGCTGCAATCACGGGCTGCAATCACGGGCTGCAATCACGGGCTGCAATCACAGGCTGCAATCCGATCGCATGCGATCAGGTTGCACTGAAATTGCATAGTGTACCGTGGCCTTTACAACATTGGATGCCATTTTTAAAAAATAATACGTTAAAACACAACAATTCTTAAAAAAATATTTTAAATACAATTATGCCCAAAACATATGACTATATTTAAAAACATTAGTAATAATAACAATTGCCTAGAAGAATAGGATTGTAGTGGTGCACTGGGATTCAAATTAGCATTGGTACATTTTACAAATGCACTGTTTTACAAATGTGTACTAGACTTGGAGCATTTTTGTACAAATGTAACAGGGTATTTTTTAGAAACGTGTTGTTCACCAAAATGTTGTAATTTTAAAATGTATCCACATCAAGACAGCACTTAGAAATAGTTTGGAAACTGTGACAGGCAACACTGACTGGCTGATAAACTTGCTTTTCTGTTTCTTTGACCAAGGCCACAATGTGAAAGTGCTACCATGACATACCACAAAACAAACAGGAAAGTAATGACTTAAAAAAAAGAAGATTTTCACAAAAATGTTGTCATCCCAAGTAATCGGATAATATCTAATATAGTTTGCTGTCCTCTTCCTTTTTGAGCATTCATGTTACTTCACCATGTACAAAAAACACTTGTATTTCTATATATAATTAGAATGACATCTTTCAGGACCTGCAACATAGGGAGTACAAGCAAGGTCCTAATTGTTTTTCTCTGACCTTTCACATAGGAGTAACAGAACAACGCTTAGCTTTGAACTCCTTTTGTCAAATAATAATAATAATAATAATAATAATAATAATAATAATAATAATAATAATAATAATAATAATAATCTTACCTTATTCGGTTCTTCAGTAGCCGCTGTTTGTCTATCCATGGTCATTGTCAGGGTCTTCTGCAGTTTTAACAGAAGCTATGACGGTGAGGTATTGGAAATACTGGACTTGCATTTTGCATTTGTGCCCTATCTTTTGCCGTTATATTCGGTGCCAGTTTTAGATTTGTTTCCGGAGCTCACCAACGGCCTTAGGAATCTCTCCATGGCTGAACTAAAGCTTGGACTGAAACCCAACCACACTTCTCACTTTACAAAAAGTGAGTATGCGCTCCAGTGACATGTACAGTTATAGTTGGTGTAAGATCTGGTATTTTTGACAATTTTAGTATTTTTAATTTACTTTTAATAATAATTTAATTGACTAACTATTTATTGCTGTTAACTGAATTAGTTCAATACGTGTAATGGTTGCTAGAAATGGGTGAAACTGCTATGCAGTAGGATTCTTATTTTCATGCTTGTGTGTGTGGGCATTATAGTTTGTTTGTGTGTGTCTGTCTGGGTCTCTCTGTCTCTCTCTCTCTCTCTCTCCTTCCCACCTTCCCTCTCTCTTTGTCTTTCTATCTTATCTTAGAACTCATCTGAGGAATGTGTAGCAATTTGGGGGTTGTAGAATGTATCTATTGTGGGCTGGGGTGGGGTCTGTGTGGGGGAGGGGTGTAGAGGTTTTATGTAGTGTTGCAATGTTAGAATCAGGGCAGTTGGAATACAGGAGAAAGGCTGACATGCACCAACTGTCCAGAGCTAATAGCTGAGTATTTTACTTCATCTGTTACTCTGTATCAGGGCTAATTCATAAACTTTTGTAGTAGTGAATTTCTCTGTATAATTTTACCTGTATGTTGATAATAAAACCTGATGACTGTGATTTGAAATTGTTAGCTGTGTCAAGTAATTTTCACTCTCATGTCTCAATAGATATTAAAGAAAATAGTAGGCCTTATTTTCTTACATAGGGAGCCCATTTTTTGTGAGTTTTAGTTTTTTTGCAAAAAATTGAAAATTCCGCGGGAGAGAGCAAATTCTGTGATTTTTTTCAGAGATTGCGGAATCCTGGAGGGACTAATTAGAGGTCGGCACGGGTAGAAAATCCAGAACCAGCTACCCGCCGTGACCCAGGTACCCGGATCTTTATAGGGTAATGATTGAAAAAATTTAAAAAATCACATATATTAATGTTTTATGTACCTAATACATATTTAAATACTATATAGTACACACACATTTAGTCCCTTCAGATCTGTAGACTTGTGTAACCTGTTTCAATACTCGAAACATCAAAATAATAATAATAATAATAATAATAATAATAATAATAATACCTTCATTGCTCATTTCTTGTAAAGACGCAGACATATCTGAATTTTGTTCATCGCAGTTTTATTTTGAAACCTTTCCAATCACATGAAAATAATTTGTTATTTTCCTCATCTTGGTTTGACAAGTTTTCAAACTGTCTGGAAACAAGTAGCCATCGCACTGATAGATCAGTGAAATTGACGGGTATGGGATTTGTAGTTTTTAATGTGTGATTAACAGTGGGCAATGGACACCAATAAACTACATTCACAGAGTACATTGCGATTGATTAATGAGAATCTGTTTTTTTATATATGTTTTTAATACTGTCAGCTAAAAAAAACCAAAATAAAACCTGTTTATTTTTTATAGTCAACCTTTAGGAAATTCTAGTGGCACACGTGCGCCTAAATTAAAATTTACATTTGCATAAGCACATTTTTTGTCTTAGTCTCACTGTAGAGCCCTGTTATGTTGTTTTGTTTCCGGTTTAGTTCCTGAGAATACTCGCCGCAGTTATTATTATTGAGGTGTACTTGCCGCTCTCTGTGTTATTGTTTTCTGTAAAACATTGATATCCTGTCAGTTAAGAAAAGGCTTCATGCAAAAGCTTGTTTTAACATTGTCTTTATTACACCGGCCAGAGACCCGCGCTTACAACTGTACTGTCATATTTTCTACATTTTCTTTAAATTCTCAAATTAATAAATCGAAACCCGGGTAGTAAAAAGAGACCGGGGTAGCGTCGGGTAATTTTTAAAACCTGGGTACCCGTGCTGACCTCAATAAATAAATAAATAAATAAATAAATAAATAAATATAGAATAATAAATGGGCTTCAGTGAGTTACAGGAAAATAATTTCATCTAGAGTTTCTGTGACATCATAAATTACGAGGCTGAAGGTCGAGTAATTTATAAACTGTCACAGAAACACGAGATGGAATTGTTTTCCTGTAACTCACTGAAGAGGCCCATCTATTATATTTTATAAAACATGGATACCCTTGTGATGCTAATATTAAGAAGACGAGGTTCAGCAGTACAGTTTGTTTTTTTTAAATGTAGTGTTTCAGTACTGTACAGACGTTTCTCTGAGATACGAATGTACCAGCTTTACATCCTTTTTTTTAAGTATTCTCATTTTGTTGATCATTAATGAACATTTCTGTATTGTGGGTGTTGTCGAGTGACTGAAAACGAGACATTTTGTGTTTGAATTAAAGTGATGGTCTCGAGGAGTCGAATGGGTCAAAGTATATTTTCCTCTAAAGGAATTATCACTTTTTGACGTCACTGCTCTGGTATTATGCCTTTTTTTTAGAATGGCTCAGGATGCAAATATAGCCTTCATCCATGTATTATATATATATATATATATATATATATATATATATATATATATATATATATATATATATATATATATACATATATATATATATATATATATATATATATATATATATATATATATACATATTATATATATATATATATATATATATATATATATATATATATATATATATATATACAGTACTGTGCAAAAGTTTTAGGCAGGTGTGAAAAAATGCTGTAAAGTAAGAATGCTTTCAAAAACAGACATGTTAATAGATTATATTTATCAATTAACAAAATGCAAAGTGAGTGAACAGAAGAAAAATCTAAATCAAATCCATATTTGGTGTGACCACCCTTTGCCTTCAAAACAGCATCAATTCTTCTAGGTACACTTGCACAAAGTCAGATACTTATCCATCATGCAATACCATCAGGGAGGCATCTGATTGGCCCCAAATTTATTCTGCAGCATGACAACGACCCCAAACATAAAGCGAAAGTCATTAAGAACTATCTTCAGCGTAAAGAAGAACAAGGAGTCCTGGAAGTGATGCTATGGCCCCCACAGAGCCCTGATCTCAACATCATCGAGTCTGTCTGGGATTACATGAAGAGAGAGAAGCAACTGAGGCTGCCTAAATCCACAGAAGAACTGTGGTTAGTTCTCCAAGATGTTTGGGCCAACCTACCTACCGAGTTCCTTCAAAAACTGTTCTGTTCACTCACTTTGCATTTTGTTAATTGATAAATATAAACTATTAACATGTCTATTTTTGAAAGCATTCTTACTTTACAGCATTTTTTCACACCTGCCTAAAACTTTGCACAGTACTGTATATTAGCTCAAAGAGCCAGTATACAATATATATATATATATATATATATATATATATATATATATATATATATATATATATTGTATATAATGGTTATAAAATAGACAGGGATATAAAATGGTTCTTATAAATGTGAATAGAAACCCTTGTTAACCACATACCTCTAGAAAGTGCTGCATCAAACAGAAGACCCCCCTACAGGGTCTAAGAGCTGTAACTGGGTTTTGAGCTCTAATTGTAGCTTGTTATTGCACTTTCATGTTAGTACTATTCCAAAGATGTGTTCTGGTTACTTAGAAAATAATATACAGCACAGAGGGAACTGCCAGAGATTATGAACTGGTTTAGTTTACTAATGAGCCCACACTGAAGGTGGTAATATGGCCATTGGCATATCCAGTAATATACAGACGTGCTCAAATTTGTTGGTACCCCTCCACAAAAAACGAAGAATGCACAATTTTCTCTGAAATAACTTGAAACTGACAAAAGTAATTGGCATCCACCATTGTTTATTCCATATTTAATAGAAATCAGACTTTGCTTTTGATTTTTTATTCAACATAATATTGTAAATAAGAAAACAAATGAAAATGGCATGGACAAAAATGATGGGACCGCTAACCTAATATTTTGTTGCACAACCTTTAGAGGCAATCACTGCAATCAAACGTTTTCTGTAGCTCTCAGTGAGACTTCTGCACCTGTTAACAGGTAGTTTGGCCCACTCTTCCTGAGCAAACTGATCCAGCTGTCTCAGGTTTGATGGGTGCATTCTCCAGACTGCAAGTTTCAGCTCTTTCCATAGATGTTCGATAGGATTCAGATCAGGACTCATAGAAGGCCACTTCAGAATAGTCCAATGTTTTGTTCTTATCCATTCTTGGGTGCTTTTAGCTGTGTGTTTTGGGTCATTATCCTGTTGGAGGACCCATGACCTGCGACTGAGACAGAGCTTTCTGACACTGGGCAGTACGTTTCGCTCCAGAATGCCTTGATAGTCTTGAGATTTCATTGTGCCCTGCACAGATTCAAGGCACCCTGTGCCAGGCGCAGCAAAGCAGCCCCAAAACATAACCGAGCCTTCTCCATGTTTCACTGTAGGTATGGTGTTCTTTTCTTTGAAAGCTTCATTTTTTCATCTGTGAACATAGAGCTGATGTGACTTGCCAAAAAGCTCCAGTTTTGACTCATCTGTCCAAAGGACATTCTCCCAGAAGGATTGTGGCTCGTCAATATGCATTTTAGCAAATTCCAGTCTGGCTTTTTTATGTTTTTCTTTCAAAAGTGGAGTCCTCCTGGGTCTTCTTCCATGGAGCCCACTTTCGCTCAAAAAGCGACGGATGGTGCGATCACAAACTGACGTACCTTCACCTTGGAGTTCAGCTTGTATCTCTTTGGCAGTTATCCTTGGTTCTTTTTCTACCATTCGCACTATCCTTCTGTTCAATCTGGGGTCGATTTTCCTCTTGCGGCCGCGCCCAGGGAGGTTGGCTACAGTTCCATGGACCTTAAACTTCTTAATAATGTTTGCAACTATTGTCACAGGAACATCAAGCTGTTTGGAGATGGTCTTGTAGCCTTTACCTTTACCATGCTTGTCTGTTATTTTCTTTCTGATCTCCTCAGACAACTCTCTCCTTTACTTTCTCTGGTCCATGTTCAGTGTGGTGCACACAATGATACTAAACAGCACAGTGACTACTTTTCTCCATTTAAATAGGCTGAATGACGGATTACAAGATTGGAGACATGTGTGATACTAATTAAAGAAACTAATTAGTTTGAAATATCACTATAATCCAATTATTTATTATCTTTTCTAAGGGGTACCAACAAATGTGTCCAGGCCATTTTAGAATATCTTTGTAGAATAAGCAATAATTCATCTCTTTTCACAGCTTCTTTGCTTTATTCTATTACATACCAAAGGCATGCAAGTATACATGATAAAATAGCTTTTAATTTCATCACTTTTCAGGAGGAATGAAGCATTATTTCAATGAGCTGTAAGGGTACCAACAAATTTGAGCACGTCTGTATAGCTTTCATGCTGGCATGGTTTCTGATTTTGTTTCCTTTTCGGTTTGTAAATGAAATGTTTCATCAAATTTATACATATTTCTTCTCTGCCAACCCCAACCCCCAGTATGACAAAACTTATTCCCCGTAATGCATACCGAAATATTGGAAATAAGTTAAAGAATTAATGTTTTTTATGCTGTCCCAGAGAATGTCAGTATTTGACAGAAACAGATGGCTGTTGAATAAATGTAAATCTCTGAAGCTGAGACCACAAGCATTTGACAGCTTTTGAATAGCCAAGGTAATGACAGGAGATCGTATGCTTATCAAATGCAGTTTGATGCAAAGCTTACCCTTTATTCATTATTGTTGTTCTAAGACTTTTGTTGTTTTTAGATTTTTCTGTGAGAACATGCAAGCTACATTTCAATAGCAGTATTTATTGAATTTATACATATTTATCCAACCTGACAAAAAAGCAAAGGTCTTTACTGAGGTAGAACGGTGGTATCTTACTAAGGGTATATTTTTGAACTGGAGAAGGACTTCAACAAACTGTGCCAGGGAGATGACTATATAAAGTTTGTTCCATACTCTACTGTAGGCCCTCTATTAAATTGTGATCCAAAGATTGCAAAGATGGTTAGGTGAAGGCCCTGCTCAAAACAGTCTTACATCCCATTCAACATAGTGCATTATACATGGGTTGGGAAGGGGAAATCGTCAGGGACAATGTCACCTGACCGCACTACAGCGCCACCTACTCAAGCTCAAGTGGACACGTAGAGGGCTGGCCTTTGTCCTCCAGGGGCCTCAAGTTCCTGGGTGTAAAGAAGAAATTGGCTTGGTGGTGGGATCAGAGGACACCAACTCGTCTTCAATTCTCCAAAATTGAGCTGTTGTGGTGGATAAATTGAGGAGAACTGAACATTTTTTAACACTAAATGGAAAAATAAACCTACATCTGCAGTGATCGTCTGCTACTAGCAGTGTACAACCTTTAAATCTCAAGTGACCTCACCTGAGCACCACCTGACTCCCCACGGAGCATAGATTCTCCCACTTTACCGGAGGTGCTGGGTCTTATAAATACAGGTTGTTTCATAAGTCAGAGACAAGTATCAAGGTCAGTTGTCTTGATTTATCGTGAGATATAAAATGTCAAATCTTTACTTGTACTGTATGCAGTTAACAATGCTTTCCATATGTGTCCCCTGTACATATGTTTTTTACATGCTTTACCGTAGTGGTTCATCATAATTGCCTGTGCTTTGAGATGCGTTCACTACACTTTTCCAATCCTTGACTATACTTTGCTTTAACCCTATAGTACTGTAAAATTTATTAAAGTGCATTTCTATTCCATTTGGATTAATTACCCATTTTTGCACAAAGATTATGTGTAGATTCTATAATGTACAACGCCAGGGAGGGTTGGATGACTGAGTACAGTAGTATTTAGACCATTTACATCAGTCACCACTGGGATTGAGGCTCTTTGACCAGACTATTGGTTCTTGAACAAAATATGCAGAAAGCATTTTAAGTAAAATAAAATAAAAATAAAAAATCCATGGTTATAACTCCTTTTAATGGTGGGAAAAGTTCCAATTTATTTTATGAAAACACTACATATTTTACTGCTCCTGGCTGCAAGTTCTTTATTTCTTCTTTTATAATAATGATGGGTGCAAACTTGCTTTAAACTCAGTTTCTGTATACAGTATTTAGCAACTATTTTCAGTCAGTTCCTTTTAGTTTTAAAGTATTCTCTGTTTCCTTTGTGTGTGCCAAAACTGAAGTCAGAGGTTCATTTTCCAACCATTAATACTAATACTGTGCCTGTCACACTTGCAAGCTATGAGCTCATATGTGCTGATGGATTAAACATGACTAACTTGCTACCTCCCTGTTGTATCGCCTACACACAGCCAAACAAATCAAAGATCATTTTGGGACATTGGAGGATACACAAATAATGTTGTTCGGTATTACACTGTCAACACTTCTGACTAGATTTGATCAAATTTAGAACCTGCAAGACTACCCCCTGCGGTGGTCTGGGGTCCAGCTCTCGAGTATGGTATTAAATGCTCTGTAGTGTATTTAGCACTTTTAAAGCTGGTTTAAAAGCAACCAATACAGTTTAATTGCATAGTGTGGACAGGGCCTTAGTTTCTTAAAAGCTTTATCTTTGGTTAAACAAAATGAGTCCTGTTAAGTAAAGGCTGATTTTAAAAGCTCTTAGAGTATGATAGTTTAGCAAGCTTCATTATCAAAAGATCAAAAGTATTAGTGACAGGGCAGTGACATTTGGTGTGTAGCACAAGAGAAAGATTAGAAGCAAACAGTATTTACAAATGCATCACATGGCCATGACCGATTTTGTATGATGCCATCCAGTGGGTAGTGTAACATGAACTGGCTGTGCTTCTTAAACCCAGTTGTCATAACCACTAGTATTTGTTTGCTAAGGTGCCTTGGTTCTGCATGCCAAATGTTTACTCGTTAATCAGCTATATAGTTTGTATTATTTTAGCAGTTTCTTGTTTTCTTTGTATTTAAAAAAAAATAAATAAAAAAAATTCTCTTGGCTTGCTCACGTGTACAAGCCACTGGCAAAACCACTCGGGTCAGTACCACACACAAGACTACATTGTATGAAAAAAAAAAAGTTTCAAGAAATAAAATGTAAGTATTAATTAATATTTTTTAAAGATGCAAGCCCACTTTTTTGTTTAAAAAAATAATAAACAAGTGCTGTATGTGTGTGAAGATCACAGCTGAGAGTTTACAGTAACATCCGATCCGATCAGTGTTCATTTACATGCTCGCTCAGCTATAAAATACAAATCTCATTCGCTGACCTACATAGCTACACGTAACACAACCAAACAATTTATAGATACTCACAGATTTGTATTTTCAGTGAATAAACATGACTTTATAGTTGGTGTGAATACATGCATCCACTGTCTCGTTTGAACAAAATACACATCACAGGGATAGAAATAAGACTCCTATTGCATAGCAGTTTCACCCATTCTAGGTTTTAATATGAGCTTGATTAGCCACAGTGTATTGGTAACAAGCTCAGGTGTTCTATTAAACTCATAGTAACACCAGTAACGAATCAAATACTGTGCAATAGGAGTCTTATTTCCATCCCTTCATCATACAGTAGTAGCCCATCTGGACCATTACTAGTGACAAATGTGTCTGATTTTAGGTTTAAAAAAGAACCAAGAAACGCTAGGGAAATTCCTCAGATTTGATTGATCTCAATGGTGTCCCACAGCCACCAATGATACCTTCAGATTCGCTGCATCCCATTCATCTATTCCATTGTGGATGATGAGCTTCTGTTTCTTGTCCCTGCATTTTATATTAACCTAGTTCCTCTATAAATCGTGCTACATTAGGCTACATTCCTTTGTCCGTTGTCGTTGTTTGATACATTGAACTGCACATTAGGTGTTATACCCACTGTTTTAATAAAACATAAAAATGTGAATTCACTCCTAAGACTGTGCTGAGTGTTGATCAAGAAAAAAAGGTCATAAACAGAATATATGAACTTGCTTAGCCAGGGGGCTAAACCTTTTTTTAAATTTTATATTACTATTACTGATAGAGTATTATCTTTACCTGGTGATGTTTTAAGCAAATGAGATGCTCAGTAAAATCACAGACGATTCCGGGGGATGTTTTTCTGGTGACAGTAAACATACAATAACCCTCAGATGTGTAAAACACGCTTTTAGAAATCATTTTTCCTGCAGTGTATTTTTTATGTATTTGTAAACGATTGGGATTTGACAGCAAGAAGTGGAGGAGGAGAAGAGGTAGCTTATTATTTAGCTTGCCAGAAAGAAAAAAAATATGGACTTGGGGCTCTATTTACAAAACTTTAAGTACCTTTTGCAAGGCGTGTTTTTAAACCTCTTAGGCTAATCTGTGCTTTAAAAAATGGGAAAACAGTGTTATGATGATTTATAAAGATCAGGATTGCTTGCCGTCTGAAGACGACCTTTGGAGTGAATCCATAGCTATGTAGATTTGATTTACATTACATGATTAGGGTTTCTGTTTTTTCATTAGGTCTGATTAAACACAGAAAAAAGACACCCAAAACAGGAAAACTGGAAACACTGGAGTACTACTTATTTTGTATCCACTAACCCTGGTTCATGGTGCTGTTTATTGTATTTTGTTGCAATAGTCGTACTGTACAATGCCCTCTCTGATTCCGATCTGCTGTTATTTGATTTGAACCCTATATGGTACATAATATGAGCCCTCTTCACATGCTTCTGTACCTGGGTTACAAACATATTATATCTGTGCTCTGTCCAACAAACTAAAGTCTGGTTAATTTTGGCTTGTGATAAGACTGGAGCTCAATCTGAATTTGCTTTATTTCACAACGACAAGGATCTCTTACTGTAGCACAATAGCATGGCTCAAGCATCATCGGCATGCAATTGGGAGCAATGGAGAAAAAAATATGATTCATCATGTCACCTTCAGCAGAGCAATTCGAACCGCTGTGTCACTTAACACCTGGCGGAAAGTGCAAGGTAGTTCACAATCACTAAGTTAAAGAGAAAAACACTTAATGCCCAGAGCCATAACTTAAAATGTGTTTATCGCCCTGGGTATATCACCTTCCTCCAATCTCCAGCTCCCCCCCCCCCCCCCCCTCTCCCCTCTCCCCTCTCCCCTCTCCCCTCTCCCCTCTCCCCATCACTCACCGCTTAATTAGCAAATATCTGACTTATTAAAGTCATCTTTAACCTTGATCTTTAGGGGGCAATCCATCAACACAAACCTAATTGTGTGTATCTCCACATAGATGCTCCAAAAACAATAGGAGCCAGTTGAATGACTGCATATGATGAAAGCAGCTGAAGGTTGAGTGGGCAGGAATTGTGACGGCAAATACAACACAACACAAAATAATAATACAAAATGTGGGACAGCGTGCAAGATCCTGCGTGTAATGAGCCCCAGTGCTTGCATGCTGCTGTTGAAATCCATGGAGGAAAAAAAAAAATTGAATATTTTGTCACCTAGAGGCAACCTTGATTTGGAAAGATTTCCATTGAAAAGGTATTTGAGAGCTGTACAGCACAGTGCATATAAAGACAGAGTTTAGCCTTGACAGAGATCAGTGCTGAATGCAGATGCTGATTCTTTCTTCACTGGCATAAATGACCTATCAAACCTCATGAAGCTGTTTTACAGACTGCACAGACTTCTGAAGTGCAGTTTCAACAGTCTTGTGTGTTCTCTGCAGGCATCTGATTCAAGCATTCAGAATTCTGAAAGGTATTGACAGTGTCAACCCAAGGGACTTTTTCGACCTGAAAAAAGAAACAAGGACCAGGGGTCACAAATGGAGATTAGATAAAGGGGCATTTAGAACAGAAAATAGGAGGCACATTTTTACACAGAGAATTGTGAGAGTTGGTTCCAGACCCTCACAATTCTCTGAAAGTAGAGTGAGATGTTACATTTGTGACACGCTATGCACCTTTTCTGGTCCTAAGCACTGTATTCTGGAGGAAATGTGGAATAGATATACTGTATATATATAATATACTGTATATATAATATACAGTATAGTAGACGCTGATATTGATAGATTCAGGCAGTGTCACAATAAAGATAGAATAGGGTGCTATGTTAGATGGAAGCTGATGCAGCAACCCATCTTTTTTTTTTTTTTAAATATTATACTGTAAGGATAGATTTAATCGAAGAAGTGGAATGAGTTCGGGTGACCTCAGCTTGGCGGATCAAGTCCACTTTCTGTAACAAACAAAAACAGCAAAATAATGTGGGACAACAATTGATGTCATTAGCCAGCAAGCACAAAATGGCTGCCATGTTCCACTGCAGTGTTGGCAGCACTTCATCGTAGCTCAGTAATTAAGTTTTTAAGGTGCTTTGTGATCCTGTATGGAGGAATAGTTTTAGTTCTCCATGTAATTATTAACCCACCTTTTGTACAGTATTGTTTAATTATCCAATTGGTTCGGTACAGTTCAAGATCAAGAACTGATACCAAAAAGGTTGTGGGCCCTTGTTAAAACTTGTACAAGATTTATTTGTGCCGCACAGTGGGATCCAATTAGTTTGGCACATTAGTGACACAGTGTTCTCCTAAACAGTTATATGTCTTCATGACCCTGTTTATTCAAAACCTGTGGTTTGTTCTGCATACTGGCTTTGTTTTTGCAGTAAATACCCTTTGTTTGAAATAGTGCCATCTGCTGGATACTTTACAAATAACATTTTTTTTTCTTTTTTTGTATTGGTAATGAAATAAGTAGGGGTGGGCAATGATATGAAAATTGTATATTGATACCGATAATATCGAAGTCTTCCAAAGCACAGAAATATAATAACACAATTACAATATCAAACATATATACATCTATAGACGTTAACAAATATTTGCATATGAAAACCAATAACTTACTTTAACTTAGTGATGCTTTGCTTCACAGTAGCCATGGAGAAAAACAAGTTATATTGTTTTACTATTCTATCATCAGCCACCTCAAAACTGAAATACGATACTTCACTGCGCACAGACTTTCTACCCAATCCGGAAGTAAGTGAATCTTCAGCTTCTCTGCGTGTAAATGCTGACTCACGGCACCTCCCAATCATGCCCAATTTTGCAATATTCTGCCAGAACTTCAATTAATAACATCTTTCGTTGCCAAAGGAAAAATGGAGTTCAAGAAAGTTTATATATGCAGAGACCTTTACATGTTGTAATTAGTTCACAGCAATTCAGTATGTTCCCAGACTAGGGTTGCCACCAGTCTGAGAATTGGCACCTGTGTCTGGCTGGCAGGAATTAACAAGCCCGGGCGCCCTAATGTTCGCTTAAGAATGTTCTCATATATGAACACTCCAAAAAAGAAAAGGCAACCCGGGCCGGCCTAGATTTAGGCCACCGTTTCAATAATTGCAGGACCAGGGCCGGCCTTTGCATATATATGAACGCAAAGCAGACTTAGGGCCGCATTTTCGTATTACATGACCAATTTGGTTACATACAGTGCCTATAGTAAGTATTCACCCCCCTTGGATGTTTTCTCAGTTTGTTGTGTTACAACCTGAAATCTTGATGCATTTAAATGTTTTTTTTTTTCCTTTGATTTACACAAACTACTCAACACATTGAAGAAGCAATAGAATTTTAATTGTGAAACAACAGTTAATGAAAAATAAAAAAATGAAATGTCTTGGTTAGATTAGTATTCAGCCCCCTGATTCAATACTTGGTAGAACCACCTTTGGCAGCAATTACAGCTGTGAGTCTTTTGGGGTAAGTCTCTACCAGGTTTGCACATCTGGATTGTGCAACATTTGCCCATTCTTCTTGGCAAAATTGTTCAAGCTCTGTAAAGTTGGATGGGGATCGTTGGTGGACAGCAATCTTCAAGTCTTGCCACAGATTCTCAATTGGATTCAAGTCTGGGCTTTGACTGGGCCACTCTAGAACATTCACTTTCTTGTTTTTAAGCCACTCCAGTGTCGTTTTGGCTGTGTGCTTGGGGGTCATTGTCCTGCTGAAAGGTGAATCTCTGTCCCAGTCTTAGGTCTTTTGCAGACTGAAGCAGGTTTTCCTCAAGGGTTTGCCTGTATTTAGTTCCATCCATTTTGCCCTCTACCCTGAGAAGCTTCCCAGTCCCTGCCGATGAAAAGCATCCCCTTAGCATGATGCTGCCACCACCATGCTTCACAGTAGGGATGGTGTTACCTGGGTGATGTGCTGTGTTGGGTTTGCGCCAGACATGACGCTTTGCATTTAGGCCAAATAGTTCGATTTTTGTTTAATCGGACCACAGAATCTTTTGCCACATATTTTCAGGGTCTCCCACATGCCTTTTTGCAAATTCCAAGCAGGATTTTACATGAGTTTTTTTCAGAAATGGCTTCCTTCTTGCCACTCATCCATACAGGCCACATTTGTGGAGTACCTGAGCTATTGTTGACACATGGACAGTTTCTTCCATCTCAGCCATTGAACGCTGTATGTTTTTCAGAGTTGTCATTGGCCTCTTGCTGGCTACTCTGACCAATGCCCTTTTTACCTGGCTGCTCAGTTTGGGAGGACAGCCTGCTCTAAGCAGATTCTGGGTGGTGCCGTATACCTTCCACTTCTTAATGATCAACATGACTGTGCTCCAAGGGATATTCAATGCCTTTGAAACCTTTTTATACCCCTCCCCTGCCTTTCCACAATTTTATCCCGGAGTTGTTTTGAAAGCTCCTTGGTCTTCATGGTAGTATGTTTGCTTGAATGCACTACCCAACTGTGGAACCTTACAGAGACAGGTGTATTTAATCAGAAATCATGTGAATCTCACAGATGGACTCCATTTAACTTATTGTGTGAATTCTGAAGGCAATTGGTTGCACCTGAGCTTATTTAGGAGTGTCATAGCAAAGGGGGTGAATACTTATCTAATGAAGACTTTTCAGGTTTTTATTTTTAATTGATTTGATTTGTTGTTTGATACACCATAACATGAAGTCAAAATAGTCAATAATATGTATAGTTTATTTTTTTTAACATATACCATATAATTAATACTGTGTTGCATTGAAAAAATATATATTAATAAGAATCATCTGCTACTAATCAAGGATTACTGTATATCCCGGTAGCTCTTTGTGGCAATGTGCCCCGCCCCTGTGTGCATTTCTGTGTTGTATGTTGCGTGCGTGTGTTAATGTTGGTGTATAGAGATGGCTGCACGGGATATAAATGGGTGTGTGCAGCACGAGTTATTTAAAATGTATAATTGTATTTAGGCACGGGATTGCACTTCACTTCACGTGCATTTAAAGTATTTAATATGTGAGCACGAGGTTGCACATAATTAATTCACGTGCTGGGATTCAAGTGAATAATTAATTAGTAATTGAATCCTGGCACAACAGTATATATAGGTGCACGTTTCACTCACTCGGGGTTGTGTGTTCAGGGCGAAAGAATGGGAGAGAGTGAGGAGAGAAAATATAATCAATTGCTATGTGGTGCTGGAGGACCAGCACGGTACGTGTTTGTTTAGTGTTCGTCCCTGTGTGTCAGTGCCTGTTCGTTTTGTTTGTCTGTTTATTTTGGCTAAAGTGCCGTGTCCTGCATTTTGTTTTGTTCAAACCTTTTATTTTACAGTAAACTGGCGCAAGCAAGCGCCTTCATCATTTCATCTCATCTGTCCTGTCTGTGTTATTTATCTTCTGGTTCTGACGTCACCACTCAGCCAGCCATGTGACGCTCTTCCATTATGAGTGCAGGCTATCGTTCCATAAATGTATAAATACAATTTAGTGTCACATTATTTCCGTATGTTCCTTTTATCTGACAAATAGTAATACAGTAAATAATAATCATACTAATAATTTGACATTTATCGAGCCAAATCAGAGTACTAACAAGTATTCAACCACCTTTGGCTTTTATGTTTGGGGTATTACTTAATTATATACAAGGCTGTGTGGTCCGGTGGTTAAGGAAAAGGGCTTGTAACCAGGAAGTCCCCGGTTCAAATCCCAGACCCTGAGCAAGTCACTTAACCTCCTTGTGCTCCGTCTTTCGGGTGAGACGTAATTGTAAGTGACACTGCAGCTGATGCATAGTTCACACACCCTAGTCTCTGTAAGTCGCCTTGGATAAAGGCGTCTGCTAAATAAACAAATAATAACATATGAAATGAACAGAATAAGAGAAAAGTAAGGCAAGTGTAATTTAATAAACTATAATAATAAAGTAATAGACAAACTAATGTTAATAAACTAACTGTCAAACTAAATTAACACAACACCCCTACAAACTTTAAAAAATACAGCAGGTCTAGATTAATTATGAATACCTGCACATGAGCAATATTCAAGAGATGCACAACATTATTTAACAGAATGGTGAAGCAACTTGCCAGAACAGGAAACACCAAATTGCTTGGCGACTTGTGTCTGATTCAGGTTTTTTTCCAGGAGCTCTGACCCTGAGCAAGTCACTTAACCTCCCTGTGCTCCGTCTGTCGGGTGAGACGTAATTGTAAGTGACTCTGCAGCTGATGCATAGTTCACACACCCTAGTCTCTGTATGTCGCCTTGGATAAAGGCGTCTGCTAAATAAACAAATAATAATAATATACAGTATATCCTTCCCAACAATCAAGGCCATTGCACACTGGATCCGATAACGCATCTGAATTTAACGTGCGTCTAAACAGAAAAAAAACGATCACGCGAATTCCCTATTGCACCTTGCACACTGAGTCCGTAATTGTCGTACGACGGTGATGCGTCAACTTGGGCATGAATGATATGTATTATAAAACATGAAAAGGTGGATTTTGTGCAGTATAGGTTATTACAAGCATATACTTAATATATTTCAATTGTAGTCGAGGAAGTAAAGAAACAATGGCCTAACCTGGAGACACATATCAGAGAAAGAAGCGTGACAGGGCAAGAGCGGTCAGGGCTTAACAGTCAAAAAATTATGTAAAGTATTTTCGGTAGTTCATTGCTAGCTTACCAACTTTTAGATATACATTTATTAGAGAAGCGAGTGTTTGAAAAATTAAATATTGGTCATATGGTTCCTGATGCTATCAACCGTGTTGTGTAATAGCATATGTTTTTTTTTTTTTTTATGTATTGCGTAACATTATTGTAGTCTAATAGAAACGTAATAATTAGCAAACGTTTTCCATCGGCGTTTGCTGATTAAGTTTATACTACATTTAAAATTTTTTGTGTTCACAGTTATTGTATTTATTAACTAGGTATATTTACTACAAAACCTCCACTACACACCAGCGCTCTGAAGTACGATATTAATGCATCTAGTGTGCAATGGACTGACACACGACTTTTCTAAAGATTCTAAATGACGGAACAGATCCAGTGTGCAAACGCCTTAATGCTGGGGACAACAAACATATCTACATGAACGAGATGGTAAACTCTGCTGTTTCGTCCGTCTTTGCTCACGCGGAGAGTTCCGGAGCTCACTTTCTCCATATCTACAGAATGTAAAATCTGCCACACGGCTCACTTTAAGCACTGTCACGATTACATCACTGCAACTTATAACACAATTCACATTGGTTCACAGAGACACATGCCTGCTTTACAAGTCCATCCCATTATGTATATGATTAATGCATTTTTATCGCCAGCCAACCACTTTATATTGCCCAAGTCGGTCTGCTGCTCATTAAGTATTCAAAAGCAATTGACAGGGTGGCATGGCTTGGTTGTCAAGGGATGAGTCAGACAAGGATAAATATATATAAATTTCAGAATAACCTTGAGATTAAACTTAAATGTTTATTTAGTGTATCGTGTTTAATTAAGACAGACACAACATAAATAATAGAATATAGTTTATTACTCACCAGAAAGATAGGGCTTAAAGATAATGACACATTCAGACTAAAAATGGTTTAGTCATGTTCTGTGATTGTTCTTTGCCGGCTGAAAACAAAGCACACAGTTTTCTTTACATTACACAAAAGGAACACACAGTACCTTTCCGTGACAGCTCGGCAGCAGAGTACACCTCCTGCATCCTTCTACTCAGTCGTCCAGTGCAGATTGACTGAACCTCTTAAATACCCTGCACCTGGTTCTAATTTACAATTACTTCCAGGTGCGGAGGATAATTAACAATAAAATAATTAAACAAAATGTGCATACCCACATGTTTTATGCAGGGGGGATATTAACCCCCTCCCTGCTGTGTTACTATATATATATATATATATATATATATATATATATATATATATACACACACCCTGTTGTGCAAAACTCTTAGACATTTTTCTACTCTGATGCATTATGAGCATCAACAATTCACTCAAAGCCTCCAATAGTGTTTTCTACTATTACAACAACCTTAACTTGCATAAAGAAGGAAAAACATTGAGTGAAATAGATTGCATCACTCAATGTTCAAGGTGTGGTATCCGAAGCATAACACTGTGTAACAATTTTTTTTTTTTTTTTTTGTTCCTGGGTAGTAAGTGTTATTTCCTAATTGCTTATGCCTCAAAAGTATAGAAAATGGCTATTATTCCCCACAAACTTTGCTTTTGTGACCAGGACAGTGATATTTTGAAATTTACCTATTTCCAATGAGAAAACGGGCGAATTTGTGTCTTTTCGTTCACATAAAGTCAGAAAAAAACAACATATGAATCCAAATTAACATGTATTTATACTAAAGTAATACAAAAATGACTACAAAAGATTTAGAAGTGAGTAGTTTTTCGAGATTTACGATTATACTGTAAATCACTTTCACGAATCAGCCCCCAAATGTAGTCTCCCAAATGTAGTCTCTCTTGTTATACTGTCCTTCACAGACAGCTCATCCAGGAGCCTCAAAGCCGTGCTGCTCCATAATGGTAACAAGTACCCGTCTCTTCCCCTGGCTCACTCGGTGCACCTCAAAGAGGATTACAACAGCATCAAGACCTTGCTGGACGCCTTGAAGTATGATGAGTACGGCTGGGACCCCCGGAAGGTACTGATGCCACCACTGCACATCAAATTGGGCCTTATGAAACAATTTGTCAGAGCTCTAGATAAGGAGTCGGCAGCCTTCAAGTACCTTCAAGACTTCTTCCCTAAGCTGTCTGAGGCAAAGGTCAAAGCCGGTGTCTTCATCGGACCACAGATAAAGAAGATCCTGGAGTGCAATGAATTCCCCAAGAAGCTCACTAGTAAGGAGAAAGCGGCTTGGAACAGCTTTGTCGCAGTGGTTTGGGGCTTCCTGTACAATCACAAGGCCGAAAACTATGTGGAGCTGGTTGAGACTCTGGTGAAGAACTACGGCACAATGGGCTGTAGGATGTCCCTCAAAGTCCATATCCTTGATGCTCATCTTGATAAATTCAAGGAGAACATGGGAGCGTACTCGGAGGAGCAAGGCGAGCACTTCCACCAGGATATACTGGACTTTGAACGCCGCTATCAAGGACAGTATAACGAGAACATGATGGGAGACTACATTTGGGGGCTGATTCGTGAAAGTGATTTACAGTATAATCGTAAATCCCGAAAAACTACTCACTTCTAAATCTTTTGTAGTCATTTTTGTATTACTTTAGTACAAATACATGTTAATTTGGATTCATATGTTACCCAGGAACAGAAATTGTGTTACATAGTGTAATCAACAAGTACAGAGAAAAATCATCTGTAATTTACAAACCCAGGACTGGAAGACCCAAAAAGCTGTCTAACAAGGATGAGCAATTCTTGAACATAATATCTTTAAGGAATAGAAAGACGACAAGCGTTGAATTGACAACAGAACTGGCAGATGCCACGGGTGTCGTTGTCCATCAAATCAACAGTACGAATGTCACTCTTGAAATCAAAACTTAAAGGATGTGTTGCAGTAAGAATACCTCTGTTAAGAAAGGGGAACAAGACTAAAAGGCTAAAATATGCACAAGAACACAGCATTTGGACTATCGAACAATGGTCAAAGGTGCTTTGGACTGTTGATTTGACTGTCCAGGCTTTAGTCCATATTTCTAAAAAAACCACCTGGTTGACAAACATTTTCTTCATTAATATAAATATTTAACGAATGCACTAATTTGCATAATGTGCCTCTGGTTTGACATGACATAACCTCCTTTAAGTAGTTCTTCATATGAGGAGTTAAGCTTTAAGTCACATATTTATAATCCATCTTTTACACCTAAATATTAAAATAGAATATTATTAATTAAATATTGATAATTTTTGAGTGACATAAAATTAAAGTAGAAAGAAAAACATTAAAAACTGTTACTGGAGCAGGTCCTGATACTAAAGCGTAAAAAGTATTATTAAAATAGTAACAAGGATTTATTCTTTTAAATTTACTATGGATTCCACATTTCATTTATGCCGATCACTCTATGACTTGTACAACCAGAGAAATGATGCTTGAAGTGGCAAGTGTGAGTGAAACTTGCATATTTACATGTGCATACAGTGAATTCACTTTTTTTGCACATTTTTTGCAAATTGAACGCAGCAGTGGTTGACAGTAGTGTCCTAGATATGCAAGCTGGGAGCAGTCATTCATTACATAGAAAAAATAACTAATTATTTAACGCAGCAGTTTAAAATGACATTTTAATAAGTAAACATTCATACATGCTGCTGAGCGATGATGCTGTAAATACTCTCAAAGCTTAATCCTTGAAACTGACCAAAGGGGGGCTTTGATGGAATCAGGGCATTTCTCTGGGGGGGGGGATTCATCCTTTTTCAAAAGAAAGAAAAAAAGGAAATCAAATGCAAAAACAGCCCTACATTCCTGAAAATGATTTACTTATTTATTACCAGTGCAGAACATGCAAATCAGGATTCGCAAAGGATTAGCATCAGCTGAAGTGCTGAACACATGGATGCCTTTGAATCGGCAGTCCTGGGACTATGCAAACGTGGGAAGCTGTCTTTGCATATTGCACAGCAATGTTTGTTAAGTGAGGTTGTGTTGCTTTTAAAGCAGCCATGAAAAAGGAAAATTACAAGTGGGCCGCTGGATTAAAAAGAAAGAAATGAGAGCGAGAAAATCTGTTACTCTAAAGTCTAAAAGGTATTAGTGTTGGTAGCCCCTAAAAAGTTTTGAAAAGGAGCAAGCCCAATTTTCTTATTGTTATTTATTTATTGATTTTTCAGTTTTCAGAAAAAAAGAATAAACTAAATCATGAATATATCTACAGTATATATAAATTTACAAAGCCAACAATGCATCTGATACAAAAAAGAACATAGTAATGAAAAAGAGTTAGAGAGAGAGAGAAAGAGAGATGCATTGCAGAGGGTCAGGGAAGGGATGGGATTCTAATGCACACTGAAACCAAGCAGAAAGAGCTGCCAAGCAATACATTGTCAATTATAGCATCTCCAAAGAAAATATTATCTAACTTTTACCAGTTAATGTAAATAAATTAAATTAATATACCAAGATTAACTTAATATTTCAATAGATCCTTTTTTATGTTCTTGTATATAGTTAAAGGGGTCATTTTAAACAAATTGGCCTTCTGTTTAAAGTGGATATTTGCAGGCAGTTTATTAATACTTCCCCCTTCATCAGAGATTTTGTGAGAAAAATCCCAGTTAGATTTGGTTAAATCCTTATATAATCTATAATATAATTCAATTGTAAACCTTTTTACTTCACATTAAAGAGCTGAATAAGATCCCTGATCCAGTGGACATATGAGGGTGTAGTTGTTTGTTTCCAACCGATGGGAGCAGTGGGCGGTTTAAGGAGCCAACCTGGACAGGAGCACTACACATGAATAAGAGAAGCTGGAGCTTGTTTGCATCTGTCACAGGTTGGACCCAGTCCTGGACAGATTATGGACAATTTAACATTACATAGGTGAAGTCGTGGGGAATTTAAAAATTGTATCAATCCATGACGGGCACAAATTGAGAAGGAATGCACTCGTGAGAGAATGGCTTTCCAGACATCCTCTGATAAGATAATGTCTAGGTCTTGCTCCCAAAGGGTTCTCAGTGTATTCAACGAAGGACAGTGCAAGGATAAAATGGTGTTGTACATTTTTTTAAATCAGACCCCTACACCAAGTTCGAGTATAGAATCGACCAGAGGATTTGGGGGGCAGCTGGAGAAAGTGTGCAAGTTTTAATACTCACAAAGTTCTGGATCTGTAAATAATGAAAGAAGTAGGTTTGTGGTAGATTGAATTTTTGAGAGAGTTGATCAAATGATGCAAAGTTATTATCTATGAACAAATCATTAAGAGAGTTAATTTTTTGCACTGATGTGAAATGCAGAATCTATCATGAAGGCTGGAAATAAATGGTTTCTATTGACGGGCTAATATGGAAATAGACTGCAGATCCAAATGACAAAGGGCAAGCAATTACAATTAAAACACAGATTATGACTTCTGTGATGAAAACACTCAGATCTTTAGCAAATAAAACATGCTGTCGTGTTAAAGATTTATAAAATCTATATTGTTAACAATAATGATTCGAGGTAATGGCGCACGCTTGGCCTTTACCTGAGTGATGGTCTCTAATACGCCTACAGAAATACACTTTCAGGGATGTGCCATTGTTATATTCGCACTCTTGTTTACAGCGCAACCAGGTCAGAAAATGAAAAAAGAAAATAAAGACCTTATGAAACTTGTATAAGCTTGTTACACGGGAGTTTCTTGAACATTTGCATAGCCTTCAGCATTTTGGAATCCTCTGTTGTTTCATGGGCGGGGGGGGGGGGGGATTAACTTTGGACACTCATTTTTAAAAGCATGGAATCGTTTGTTAGATATTGGTTAAGAGAGATCTTTAAGTATAGCTTATGTGGGGGCTGGGTGGAACCAAAATTAGTTTGATGATCTAAACCTAGCCCTGCCCTCCCACACCACAAGACACATCACAATCCCATCACACAGTCCATGACAGTCTTTGCTTGACTGAATGACTGTGGGTGTTCAAGTCAGAATTGATTTCTGAGAGGAAGCTTTCATGGTGTAAACATACCTGACTGTAGAACGTGCCTTTTGTCACTTGACTTGATGTGTATGTTATGGTTCTATGACTATATTGGTTCTAGTTTGTTAGACCAACTTTGAAAAACTCTAAATAAAGATTGTTTTTAAAGAAATGTTTGCTGTATAAGTTAATAATAGATTTATGTATGTCTACAGTGAGTCCAGGATATATATTCAAATGTCTTTGCATCAGGCCTGCCAAAATCTACATCACTCAAAACGAGAGGCATATTTTACATTTTTCCAATAAACAAATCATTTTTTGTTTTAAAACAGAGCTGATATCCTCTTTACAACCCACAATAATGCTCACACAGGCTTTTAGTCTTGGAAATGCCAGGTCTATAGAGTTACCCTTCAGCAGATACAGAGACTGTGTGGCATGCTTTACTTCTGGAAGATTTGCTTTCATTGACATCTATAAAAATAATGTGCCTTCTGTTCTGGAATTTTTGCAGATTCCTGTCACGTGAACGATAGGCTTTGCTTGTCTCCATTTAATCCTAAATGTGTAAAACATTTACAGTAGTCTTATTTTTTTTCTTATTTTTTTTCATTACATTTTAATTGGGGAGTACAGTACCACCACTTACACAGTACAGGGTTATTACCCTTGTACTGTACTTTGGCTATTTAATCCCTGTACGCAGTGTCAGTTTTACAGTTTGAAAAAACAGCACTGACTGCAACAGCAAGCATGGCTGGAAAGAGAAAAGCGATGCGCCTCAGCACGAGAATTCAATGGAAGAGAAATGTCTCTGTTAGATACTGTGCGCTTGCTAAAGCATGCTTGGAACTCTGTCAGTCAGCAAACAATGCAACGTTGCTTCAAAACAGCTGGGGTTTCTGTAGTTGAGGAGGAGAGTGCTGATGAAAATACAGCCAAAACTGAAACTCAGACACCACCAGAGGGGATGTCAGAGGAAGAATTCTCACCTTAGCGACCAGGAAGCTCTGCCTGAAACAGACACTGATGACATAAGCATGCGTGCTGCGCTTATAACACTGCTAATATGGAGCAGCATCAGCATATAGAGCCAAATTGGGATTTTTTTAAGAAAACGCTGACAAGATTGTCCAGATGCGTATCACAGAGTTCTTCGCTGGAAACAATTTGCAGTAATGTAGCCTACCTGTACTGTACATTTCTGCACTTGCATTGCTTTTTTGTACTTACCTTTTTATTACATTCATAGGTTTTAATACATCTTTTTTAATTAGTGTAATGAGTGTCTTAATAAAGATTTTAAACCGTATACACACTTGTTTGTTTTGATTACTGTACTGGTGATTGGGGGACATTTTGAATGTCAGGTTATTGTGTGGGAGTTTATACCGTCTATCGCTTACTGTGGGTGAATCACGTTAACACAAGCGTGTCCGTTCTAAGCGGTGGCGACTGTATCAAAAACAGTAAACGAAGAATAGACAAGGCATTGTTTAGTAACATAGTCAGTATTACGATTAAAATATTAATCTGACCAGGGTCCAGTCCCACCTGGTTTGGATTAGCAAGTATAATGTACTTTGTTAAGCAGAGGGAAAAAATACATCTCCTAGCTACCTAGCCAATATCAGAAACCTGAGCTGGGTTACAGCAAACCAACAGTTTCTTAGGCGTGACCTGCAAATCCCTGATTTGAGCTCTTTAAATCTGCATCTGCAGAAATACAATTCTTCCACATCTTTATATTTAGTAGTTATATTTCTGAATTGCTTTCTGCTAATGCCTTCAGTGTTGTTATTATGGCGTTATCTGACATGTTTGTCTTGATTTTTTACATAAAAATATATGAGTGTTTTGAAATTTTAGATGAATTGCTTTTTGAAGTAAACCATGTTAATTGAAAAGTAGTGTTACTAATGCCATTGATGGAAAGCCAAACTTCAATTAGAATTCCATTTATTTATTTATTTAATTTGTGTTTTCAGAAGTTAAACCTCAACAAAAATGAACTGTTACTAATACATGAATGAAACCCTCATATCTGACAACCATTAATAATGTTGTATTTACGATTTTAATCAAAGTTTCAACAAACTCACTTTTAAAAAGATCAGAAGCAGCACATTTTGATGTTGAAGGACAAACATGAAATCTTTTGCATTGGTATTATACCATAAGTTGTCCATTAGCAGCCATTCATGTTAGTTGTAATTCCCTAATTAAAGGGTGCTTGCTGTAATTAGTTTCAGATCTGATATCTTTCAGCACAATGCAGTATTGATGTGGTGTTGAAAGAGTGGCTATAGTACAGCATTTGGTTCCTTTAGGGATTTATTCCTACTAAAAAAAGCACCTGAATATCGATGCTGCCCAGCATATCCAATATACTTGTATTAATGTTTGTTTCCTGATAAAGTATTTTTAAACATTAATTATTGTCTAATTTCACCCTGATCAATAAAGCTTACCAGCATGTTCCTTTCATGTCTAACTTCCTGCATGAGGAAGTTGTTTAAGGACCAAAAGATCACAAACTTCTACTTTACTTGTACGCAGCCGAATTATGAAATAGCAGTTGGAAATGCAAGAGAGGTCATATAGACGAATACCCGCTGCAGGGAAGCTTGAAGCTGAAGGAAAGCTTGAAGCTGAAGGAACTGTGAATTCTGAGCTTCTGAGGAATCCGAAGAAGGCTGTGAGGCAGATGGTCTCCATTAGGAGATCTTCGTAGGGGGAGAAGCAACCTTTCCGAAGAGTAGAGATGAGAGAATGGAGGATGTCTGTTGATATAGGCAGGCGGGAAGATGCAGCAGGGGGGGGGGCTTTTGAGGATTCCGCGGAGAGTCAGACGAACGACTGGTATGGAGAGGATGATGGGTGAAGGCACGGACATGATGCGGTAGTGATATTGGATTCCTGACATGTAAGATTTAATGGATGCTGGGGAAAGATGGAGAGATTCCTTAGCATGAACAATGAAGGCTAGGATCCAGTCTTGATTGAAGGGAATAGGGTGGATACGATTATGAGCACAGAATCTTAAAAATGCTGACCAGGCCGTAGAATAAGAGGCTCTTGAAGAAGGGGCGAGGGCTGTAGACATGTAGTTTTGAGCAGATTGAAGGAGGTTGCGAAGGGTAGAGTTCAGTCTAGAAGCAGCTGATGAAACTGTGGGGTCTGGAGAGGGCTTGGGGAGGCAGATGGAACCAGCTGACGGAACTTGGATACCTGTAGGCGAGAGAGAGCATCAGCAGCATTATTGTGGGTACCAGGAAGATGGCGGGCCTGTATTAGGAAGTTGAGAGATACGGAAGACTATATGAGACGACGGAGCAGGCGCATAATGAGGGGGGATGAAGAACGTCCTTTGTTGATGATGTGCACTGTGGGTTTGTTATCGCTGAAGAAAAGGATTGACTTTCTTGACCATTGGTGACCCCAGAGGACAGCACCCACTATGATTGGATAAATTTCTAGGATAGCCGTAGATTTCTCTTGAGGGGGAAGGAACTGAATTTCAGGGGGCCAAGTGCTGGAGAACCATTCGGGAGCGAGGAACCCGCCGAATCCGATGGATGAGGCGTCAGTGAAGAGGGCAAGGTCATGAGGGGCTGAAATGAAGTCGTCATAAAATAGAGAGAGGCCATTCCAGTTAGTAAGGAGATTGATCCACATCTTTATGTCTTTTCTGGCTTCGGCTGAGATTTTCATGTGAGAATTCATATTCCTGACAGTTGATGAGAGGGCTAGGAGACATGAAATAAAAGTTCTGCCCTGAGGAATGATGCGGATGGCGAAATTAAAATGACCGAGGAGAGACAGGAGGTCCCTCTTCTTAATGAAAGAGGAGATCTGAAAACTGTTAATGAGTGAGAGTAAGCATTGGAGTTTGGCAGGAGGCAAGCTGGCTTCGAATTTCACGGTATTGAGTGTAATGCCGAGGAATTCCAGGGAGTTAACAGGGCCGATGGTTTTCTCTTGAGAAAGAGGGACACCAACTAAGGAGAAGAGGGTCTTAAGCTGATTAATTGCTTGGGCTGGAGGATCCGAAGGGGGGGAAATAAACAGAAAGTCATCCATTAGATGGAGAAGGAAGGGGACATGATAGGAGTTGAGCAAAATCCAAGAGAGGGCTTCTGACAAGGAATCGAATATTTTTGGGCTACTGCGACAACCAAAGGTGAGCTGGGTGGAGAAATAGAACTTGTCTGCCCAACAGACTCCGAAAAGGTGACGGAGGGAAGGATGAATAGGCATGACCTTGAATGCATCAGAGATATCGGCTTTGGCAAGCCAGGCTCCATGACCTGCAATTTTGATGAAATAAATGGCACCTGAGAGCTTAATGTAGTGAAGAGCGAACTCCTCGCTTGAAATGAGGGAGTTAATGCTGCGTGTGTAACCGCCCCGAGGAGCGGATAGATCAATGATAAGGCGTTTCTTGCCAGAATACTTGCGGGTAGCGATGCCTATGGGATTAATGCGAAAGGTAGTGAAGGGGGGTGCTGCAAAGGGGCCGACCATGAAGCCTTTGTCGACTTCGGCATGGAGAAGGGAACTGACGACTTGTGGCTCAGCGATGGCAGAACGGAGGTTCTGACAGATGTGAGACTCGGAAGGAACGTGAGAAATGCCAGTGAAGAAGCCATTTGAAAGTCCACTAATTAGATAGGAGTCGAACGCCTTGTCTGGATGATTTAGAAGCGCATTAGCGAGAGCCGGAACGTTGATAGGAGTAAAAACCTGAAGTAACTTTGATTGTCACTTAGCTTTAAGAGGACATATGGACCGGGAGTGGGCATCATTGCAGAAGCTGCAGACATGGAGGTTCTTGCAGGCGCGGTTGAAACAGACAGAAGAATTAAAGTTATTGCATATTTGCCTGCCACCTGAAAACTTAATGGGACGGCCATAGACATCTTGAGCTTGAGATCTGGTGGGTGGAGCTGAGGCATGGATGGAAGCAGGGGCAAGATGTCTTGAACTGAGAAGAGAAGGCAAGGGATGAGGAATGGGTTGGGGAGCACTAGCTGCTACCTTAGGACATAGGTAAGAGCAGTGCGCTGTGGAGGCACATGCGCTGCAGGCATTGGCACGAATTCCGCTGAAGATGCGGGTGAAAAGATCTGGGTCGGAACGGGACCAATCCACAATACGGTTATCGGCTGAGAGGCTGGCGGCAGCTTTGGCTGAGAAGGCACGGTGGTATTGATAGAACAAGGTGCCTCCATAGCGCACAGACAATTCAACGACCAGAAAGAGATACTGATTTAGCTCCTGTAATCTATGTGGATAAACAGAACAGAGAATGTCACGATAGACGGAGAAAGCAAGGACGAATTCTCCCACGGAAAAGCTTTTTTGAAGACGTGGGTCGCGGGACTTTAGAGTGACTGAAACGTCTCCACAGTCAACCACTCTGTGATCTAAAAACTCAGAAGAAGCAATGAGAATACAAACGAGATTAACATCCTTGCCTTCAATTATTAGCTTCCTAATTTTTGGAGAAATAGAATGGCTGGTGATAGCACGGGGAGAAGAGGAACTTGCTACAGTGGCTGAAGAGAGGTTGAACTCTGGAAGAGCAGCGGGGGGTACTGAAGAGGACGTACCAAAAGTATAAGCAGGAGTGCTGGAACTGAAGGCGGGTGGAGCCGAAGAAGGGTTCTCCAGTTTGTCAAGACGGGCGCTGAGGGCTAGCTGAGAGTCTATAATGGGCTGGAGCAGAGATTGCAGTTGATTAAACGTGACCTGAGGGGCGCTGCTAGAGGAGGGGACGGGCGAGGTGAGTGACTGCGGCGGCAGATGCTGTGGCTGCGCTGACTGCGCTGGCAGGGGGAGCTGGGCTGCGAGAGCAGGATCTTGCGCATGCGCAGCAGGAACAGGAACTGAGAACGTAGCAGGAGAGGAGGGCCTGATGGCCGAAGCTTGCAAGCGGGGGGGAAAAATCGGCTCGGCTGACAAAGCTTCACAATAAGTAAGAAATAGGGACATGCGATCTCCGCCAACGGGAATGGGAATGGACTTTTCAAAGAGTATTTTCAGCAGCTTGGGTGTCGTCCAATCTTTATAGTGGAGCTGCGGTGGAGGCTGCCTAGCGGAACCGCGCTTTGAGCCCTGCTCTTGCCTAGCTGAAAGCCGGGTAGAAGCAAGGTTGACTGGCGGGGCTGGTGCGGTCATGGACCGGGATGAGAAATGGGATGCCTGACAGAGACGGACCGGTGGAGGGGTCGGACGCAGGAACTCGTCTGAGTCGGAAGGAAAGGCGTAGGCTGAACGCTTTTCCATTTGGAAGCAGGTAAGACTGCGCGTATAAATCTTGTTGAAACAATGGTCTTCGTAATAATTTTTTTTTTTTTTTTTTTCGAGTAATGCATAACACTACTGGTCAGGATTCAAAATGAAACACTAGACAGAAAAGGTGCAGGTGATCAGGGCTTAAATAGAAAATAGATGCTACTTAACAGGAAATTAGAAAATTGGGAGATTGAAAGATTGGAAGCACCCAGCTCCACGCCCCCTGAACCACGCAAGCTAACATTTCTCAATGTTGTCAGCTGTCAGCGCCCCCCTAGCATAGTCTGAAGATCGCATGCACCGCTGCACTAGAAAAGGAAATGCGTCACTTCCTTAGCAACAGTCTTAATGACCACTAGCCTGGTACAGAGCGAAAACGAAATAAATAAATGACCAAGATGCCACCAAAGAAGCCATCTGAAACCGAATTCAGAAAACAGAAGAGAGGGAGAGAAGAGGAAGCATGTAAGCTTTCTCAACAGTGGCAGAATTGGCTCGGAATTGGAAGCTCAACAATAAACTTTGACGCTGTGATAGACGAGTTCGCTAGTGTTAAGGCTAGGAGTGTTCCTCTGTAAATTGTCACCCTGTCAGCATTTCAAGCTGTGTTTTCATCAGGTCATTTTTTCCTATAATATAATTTAGTTACAGATTGACTCATTACTGAAAAGTGACAATAATTCATTTTCTTTTCGCTAACTGTATAGATGGAAATGTGATTTTATGTCTTTCTGAATGTGTTTCATGCCATTAAGTCATTGCAGTATGGGTGGGAGCAAAAAAAACGGGTGGGTGATGGTGGGGGACAAAAATAGGATTGCCTGCCCCTGGTGCTAAAATGCTACGCTCCCAAGAAATGTTTATTACAAAAGTAAAAGCTCTCACGTTTACAAGAGCAGATCTTGTAAAAGAAGAAAAACATAGAACTTGTTTTTTTCATTTCCATGTAGTTGGAATTCTAAGGATAGTAATATTTTAAGAATATCATGTCCTCTGAATGAGACTTGGGCTTCACAGTAAATAAATCGTAGAATAAACTGTATTGGCGAAGGATCAGCTCTCTACAGTCAGATTTTTTTTTTTGGCGTATGTTTAGTATTTTCAGGTTTAAAGCTAAGTGAAAGCATGGTAAAGCATAGATAAGCATTGTAAAGACCAGCAAGGTATGGTAATGCATATTATAAAAACATGACAAACCAGGATAAATGGACAATATAACTATGGGGAAAAAACATGGTAAAACTTCAAAAATACTGTGATACACTTTTATAAGGGAAAGCAAGGAAAAACCAAGGAATAACCTAGAGCTTGTTTTAAAATGTTGTACAGTATGTCTCATGCTTGCCAGGAGTCTTTAATCTAGTATTTACTTTCCAAGAGGCACCACAAGAAAATGTAAGATCCATTTTTGGTAGATGTGTGTCATCGTTGGGGAATATAAGGGCATATTCAATGAACTACATCACCCATTGTGTTCTTGTTCATTGCATGTTTTTGGATAAGGTGCATGAGAGGTTTGCTCCACTCATAAATATGCATGAGGCTCATGCTGCTTTTTCATATTACAATGTATTCTGGGCTGGTTTTACGTGTCTTTTGTTTTTTTATGGTTCTTCTGTTTTAGTTTTGTAAACATGTGCTGCTAATGAAAGAATAGGATGCTGTCATGCTGTAGGTCCCTGCTGTTTACCACACTTAATGTCAGTAATGTATTTATGGAGCCTAGGAGACAGGAAGTGGGTGTGGTACTCCTACCCACTCCATGAGAAAAACCCATCAGGCCAATTGGAGGGGAAGTCAAATGCATATTTGCCACATTCCCATTCATCTGCTACTCCACGCAGAACACAGCATATAAACAAATACAATCTGTGACTCCTACTGGCTATTAATAAGCTACTGTGCATTTTTATTTTTTTTTTGCAGTTTGTTGTTTGAAAAATTGACGAGTGAAAAATTTATTTTGACATCAAAGGTGATATAGCTGTACAGAAGAATATTTTTGTTATTTATATCAGTAACCAGTTAAAACATATATACAAGTTTTGATTTGTGTGTAATGTAATATCAAATACAATTTGATACAAATATGATGGTTATTTTTAGCATGCTGGTTTACATAGTCCAATATGGCAGGAAGTCTGTGCTTCCTTTAATCATTATATTGGGCCATGCAACAAAGGGTTGGTGCAGGTGTAACTAGCCAGCTGGTGAGATTCTGTAATACCTGGTTTGTGTGTGTATTCATCTGTGTGCCCGTTGGTTATATTTGAGGCATTGCATGTAGATTATTTCTGTATAAATTTGTTTGCATGCACAGTACATCACATTGCAATTTAAAAGTTGGTCTTCAAAATAGATTTGTTTTCATATGTAATAAATTGAGTTACTGCCTGTTTCACAATGAATTGTCCTGGTTCTGCTGGAGCATCTCTTTTCCAGCTGTGTAATGTTCTTTCTGTATTCTGTGAAATCGTGGGGAGAAATTACTTCTTACTGTTCTGCAGCGATGTGATGCTCAGGTAATGTTCCAGCTGAGTAGCATTTTGCTGCTTTGCTCTGTGGTGTCTTTTTAGGCGTACAAGTCTAGATGAAAGTCTACTGTAGATTCTAGGGATGCGAGTCAGCTGTGATTGGTTCGGGTTTTTATCAAGTCTTTCAGCTGATAATGACATCCAGACAGGTTTTGGTAAAACCATAATGAAAGATTAAAACCGAAAAACCTAACTACGTTTGTGCAACCAAGGGAACGGGACATATCATTATTACACACATGTTTGGTTTTTTTTAAACATTTTTTAACTGTGATAAATAAGCTCAATACAGAGTTATTGCATCACTCATACCAATGTATTATACAATTAGACAAGGTAGAACAAATATATTAATGCATTAAGAGACAAACATTTGTATGTACTATTTGCTTGGTACTCCCAATGTAGCTGTGGTCGGTTCTAAGTGGCAAATCATGTGTTGAATTGCAATTGCAATAATGTAATAAACATGTTATCTTCAAGTGACTGGAATGCGTGGGAGTATTTAAAATGGTTTCTGATGAGGAAACACTTCTAATTTAAGCAGCTTCCAGATATTTGTGTGCAGTATCCTGCTTGTTCAATTTTCACAATGGTTCAGGACCTCAACTAACATTTTCTTTAAATACTTTTGCATGTAGCTGTTTTAGTCTGTTTAGCATCATTTGTTATTTTTGTATTTGGTCTACACAGAGTAATTTAACAGACAAGGCACTCAAACTTCCACCGTCAGCTTTTCACTTCTTAGGTTATCCCTACTAAGGGCAATCAAGTAAGTCTTGTCATAGCTTTTTTGATTTATGTTACCATATTCAAATTATTAAGGGATGTTAATATGAACTGTCTACATGCAACAAAGTGTGCGATGAGCTCCAGAAAAAGCCGCCAGCTTACTGCTGAGACTACCGATGCTTTTTCATTGTACAAAAAAAAATAAAAAATGGGTTCAGTTCGGTTTTATCATTTTTTTTTCGGAATCGTTCTGTTTGGAATTGTATGCAAATGTTGGTTTAAGTTTGGGAAACTCATAACCGTTGCATCGTTAGTAAATTCACAAGATGTGTTGTTTGCTACTATTTGTCATGGATTGTTGATAAATCAAGGATGCTAAGCAAACGTTTTACCAGGCTTCAGAATTGGAGTCCATTGGATAATTAAAATGTGTAATTGTATCTTGTATTTCCTGGATTTTATGTAATATTTAAAAGGTATGAACCCTGTCAGTGACTGACTTCCCCATTCTTCTATTTGAGAAGTTGTAGTATCTGGTATAGAAGCAAAAATGTGATTGGTGCCAATGCCTACCAAAAAAGAGCCAATATTGACAGTAACTACATATTCGTGCAAGCCTAATTGAAACCACCTAATTGAAACCATCTCTTTGTGCACATCCCAATATTGACATTTCCTGTATCCTGGGAAGAGGCAATACCCCTCCCACAATACCAGAAAAAACAGTACATTCTGAAAATATGTGCATTCTAACTGAACTTGCTTTTATGACTGATGTATTGTGTGAAATTGCATTTTGACATTGCTGTCAGGAAGCCACTGTGAAAGCAAAGCTGCTCGGCAGTGGGCTAAAAGATTCAGGCTTATTAACTGTATTCCTGCACCTGACAGAACAGTTGAAAAGCCTGCAAGGTTGTCATTAGCGACTGCTAGAAGCAAGCTTCCTGCTTTTTTTCTGGAGAGCTGCAAAGAGTTCCAGCTCTCAATGATTAGAGCAGTGGCCTGCAACTTTAAGCAGGCCACATTGTCATGGTGATGAGAACTTTACTGACTTTGCTGCCTAATGATGGAATGCCTTCAGCTAGTGAAAGGCCTACTCTATGCTCATATATAGAGCCCCGTGTTTTTCACAACTATGAAATAAAATTAAATGTAACCTATAAAATAAAACGACATGCAAAAATAAAACAAAATAAAACGAAAAATCATTATAAAGCAAACATAGTGTAGTGTTTCAGCAGGAGGCAGAAAACGAGAGAGACTTTTATTGAGCAGGCCTTTCTCTCAAACACAGAGACCACAGCTCTGCCAGCTACGCAGGTTACAAGACCAACAACAACACAACATGGCGTTGCAGCGCATTCTTTTCACCTTAGCCCCGCCCCCTTATTGTCCGCACATCCCATTGGCCCTCAGCCACACACTAGGCCCAATGGGCACAGTCAAACAACAGCCAATGAGGACAGACAGACAAACATCACAGGGGAGACACAGAACATGCTCACACAGACTAGGAATACACAGACACAGGTAAACAAACCAGCGGCGAGAAATAAAGAGCGGGTGGGGAACACAATTACAGCGGAAATTACAGTACACAAACACAACTGCACGGATTACTACAATAGAATTACATTTTTAAATTGGGAGGTTTATACAAAAAATACTTTAATAGAGTCCAAGCTATTTTCGCCTGTTTTTTTTTTTTTTTTTTTTTTTTACTGTTGTTAGGTTTGTGGCTATAACTCTTTAACTATAAAGGTTACAGGTATATGTCATATATGAAATGCATGTGCACACACTAGGCTTCCATAAAAAAAGTGAAATAGTCTGAAACTCCTCCTGTTCAATACAGATACCAAAAAACACAGAAAAAGAGAGACGCTTTTTAGAAAAAAAATATTTATTGTTTGTAAAAAATATTTTAGCATGGCCAGCTCAAATCTGACACAGTGAAACGTTAAGTTACTTACCGTAACCCTGGTTCCCTGAAAGAGAAGACGACCACCAACGACATTATGTATGGGATATGCCTGCCCATTGGGTAGGTAAATGCTGAGCTCTCTATGCGGTAAAATAATGAACAATAAAACATTGTGTTGTTACACACTAAACAATACCTCTAAATCATAATACAACAAATATAATACAAAACAACACAACATAAACAAAGTACACACAAGGTTGGGGTTTACCCCATCGCACACCTTCAATTAGAAATGTCATAGATCTGTTTCATTGTTAATCTATGAATAACAATCTAAGCATGATTGAATAAACCGTGCAAGTAATTGCTTATTAATTAGCCGACCTGTTATGTTAAATATCTGCTCATTTTCTTTGCAGATTACCAGAGTCGCACAGTTTGCATTTCGCACCCCTGTGAGCAGCTGAAGCAGGTGAGGAGCCGTTTCTGCAATCTGTGAGTACTGCTGCTGTTTTTTTTTTTGTTTTTTTTTTGCCTTTCACTTACAGGAGTGCAAAAATGAACGTGTAGTGCTAATGTAGTCATGAATGATCATTTTAAAGTGTATGCATCTTCAAAGTTCTGTGCTGTAGTCAGTGCTGTAGTCAGACCCCTTAACAAAAAAATAAGACTGCTGCAACCTGCTGTTGGTGTATACCAGAAATATTGCTGCAACCCTCCTGTAACAGGCTGCAGCAACATAGCAGCTAACTCACAATTTACCATGCAAATTAGGTTGCTGCAACCTCTTTCTCTTGCAACGTTGCAAAAAGGTTGCAAAAACTGTTAGGTTGCAGTAACATAGCAGCTAACTCAAAATTTACCATGCAAATTAGATTGCTGCAACCTCTTTCTCTTGCAACATTGCAAAAAGGTTGCAAAAACTGTTAGGTTGCAGCAACATTGCAGCTAACTCACAATTTACCATGCAAATTAGGTTGCTGCAACCTCTTTCTCTTGCAACGTTGCAAAAAGGTTGCAAAAACTATTAGGTTGCAGCAACATTGCAGCTAACTCACAATTTACCATGCAAATTAGATTGCTGCAACCTCTTTCTCTTGCAAGTTTGATTGCAGTAATATTGCAGGAACCAATTTTGCTGATTAATTACAATTCCACAGGGACCTGTTGATGGATGGCACTCTTCAGTTCAGATACTGTTTGCTTTTTCCACTACAACAGTGCAAAGTGCAAAATAACTTTATAACTACCCTTTTAGTCACAACAATAATTACACTTATTTGTTATGTTTTTATGTTTTTGTAGTTATGGGTCTGTTTGTGTTATGTGCTGGGTTTTACCCTTTGGAATGGGCATTGATGAAGTTTGGAGCAAAATATTCTGCAAAAAATGTAATGTGACAGGTTGTAGAACCGTGATTTTAGGCTTACCGTAATTGTAAGAGTATCATCTGCATCCTTTTACAAGAGAGTCTTCTGAGTGCTTGTGGCAAAGTGGGTGGTGAGGGGTAGCTGTGTAGCAGTGATGCGGTGCAGGAGTAATGAGCAGACAACGGTAGTCCAGTGGAAAAATAGGCTTTATTTGCCAGCACTGGTCTAGTGCTCAAAATAATAAGCCCGGCAATACACAACGATGTGTAAAGCTCGGGCTGACAAAACACAGGATACAGTCCTGAACAAAAGAAACAAGAATACGGTCACCCGTCTCGGGTGCGTGCAGTCGTGATTGTGGTGAGTGAATACACAGGACGTTGTGACAGTACGTGAGGAGGTGATCCGGCTTGTGTTCGCCCAGTGCGACAGCTCCGGATATGTTCTAGCTGTCTGGTGATTCGGAAACAAGACAGACAGTTAGTTTTCAGCCACTCCAGCACACAAACACACACACACAGCTCTTTTAGAGCAGAACAGATTTTTAGGTCCTTCTCGGTCCTTGGTTTAACCCAAACGAAGGAAAAGAACAGCGTTACCCCGGCCCCTATATGTAATCCCGCATGATATCTAGGTAAACGGTTGCAGCTGCCTTTTACTTGCAGCTGCCCCTCGTTTACCTGTCAAATCAATACGGTCTTACAACAGAGTCTCGCTTCCTTCCAGGCTGACCCACTTTCCGGTCCCGGAAACGAACTGTCAGGCCAGCCCTTCCAGATACTTCTCCTCCCGTTCTTTAGCGCCCTCACAGGTCGGGAGGAAGATTTATCACCAGAACTCATTGTATTTCTGTCACAGTGCTATATACAGTGTGCAATGGTTTTGATGGGGTGGTATGCAAGTGATTTATAAAAGAGGTACATGTTAAACAAGAGGTGCCCACGTAACACCGCAGCTCACCCATGTCTGTTGTGAGATATATAGGTTGCACGTTATATACTGAATATTACCATATACAGATTTCTACCTCTTCAATTTCTTTTTTTTATCATTAAACTAGCTGCCTAAAATGGAGCGATTAACCTGGTACACCCCTTCAATAATGCAGCTCTTATAAATCAAAGACAGTATCTTAACCACTTATCAGGATCATTTTAATAAGTGTGCTAAGTGGAAGAACCTGATGAAACTGTTTCCTTCTGCTCTCTGATTTGTGTTAACATGTTAACATAAAGCCAGTTTAAACATATTAGGTTTTGTTTTTTAGAACGTTTTAACCCAAACGGAATTATCCTAACAAAAAAAAAATTAAAAGCTGGTAAATATACTTTGACCCTCCCAACCCAATGTTTAACACCAGTATTTGACCCCCTATATGGCTGTCTTAATGACAGGTGCTGACGTAAGTCTGTTGACTGTTAGTGGGCCATGTTCCATGCACTCTTTTGGCGGATCACAGTCCATGAATCAATCTTGAGGAGGCATTTGCTTAGGATTCATCTTTCCATCTGATGCTGCTGATCCAGACAGGCAGCTTGCAGCACCACTCAGTCAGGGTATTGCCAGGTTGATAGACTTGTGCCCTGCCCCCTCCCAAGTATTTACCTTCATCTGTCACAGCCATTCGGTGGCCTCTAAGCGTCAGGGGTGACAGTAGCCAGGTGTAACATAAGACCATCCTCATTTGTTAACTGTCATTTGTCAGCAGGTTAAAAAAATCTAGTTATTTTACCCCCTTGTTAGTGTAGTAATTATTGTAGCCAAGCTGAGAGAGGTATTAAAAAGCAACTGATTAGTTAAGGTTAAGTGGCTTTTTCATTTTTAAATTTGCACTTTGTTGTGGCAAAATTAATATCAGGCAATAGGGTGTGAAAGAAATTAGACTTTAGAATTATCTTTTTTTTTTTGGAAACTTCAACCAGGCATCAAAACACTTAACTCTCTATCCAATGCTGTTCAAAAATATACAGCTAGAAATGTAATTTGATTGAATGGCTGCTCCACAAGGATTATATAGCTTCCTTAGTTATTTTCCCACTTCCTGAGGTTATTTGAATGTAGACAGGAAGACTCAGGTGGTGGTAGTGGCGGAGGGGGAGGGGAAAAAGGGAGTTTGCGTTTCCATAAACATTATTTAGCATAGATTTTGAAACCATGAATTCCTTCTTCAGTAATCAATATAATGAGGGTTCTTGAAGAATTGATTGCTAAGAATGGCTTTTGGGAAGAAAAGCTGATGCACTAGCTAATACTATAGTGCTAAATATTAAAACAATTTAGTTATGTGCCAGCACCAGGGAGATTCGGGCAAGCAAGCCAGTTAGCGCTCCCTTTGATTTACAAATGCCTCAGAGAGAATACATCAAAGGAAAACCCCATTGTCCACTGGATAAATCATGAATGAGAAACCGTGTGATGTCTTTTATGACGCATGTTTGCTGAATAGTTTAGGAGTCAGTGATTAAGTGCTCGAGTCACAGATTACAGTCAGTACTCTCTGGACTAGCTGGTAAGATATGCACGGTCACGCAGCTGTTACAGGTGATCATGCCAGTCCTGAAACAGGTCTCAATTATTTGAGAAAAGGAAACTGCCCAGAGTGAACGTATGTGACCAAATACAGCATCCAATTCAATTGCAGCAGTGTAACAGCATATTGTTGAAGCTGACACCCTGGGATCCTTCAGAAGCTGCTTGATGAGATTCTGGGATCAATAAGCTACTAACAACCAAACGAAACTTTCTTATGTTCTTATGTTCTTATGTTGTATACGGTATACCATGCACCTTTATTTCCCATGGGTAGTACATTGTACAGCAATGTATGTTGTATGTAGGAGGGTGTTAGATATAAAATTACATCAAATAACAAAAGGCACAGCATACACAGGTAAGTAAGTAGGGTTATTTATTTATATTTAAACATGAACATAAAAAAGTCTTAGTAAAATGAATCAAAACAACAATAAAAAAACATCAGTATTAACAGAGAAATAAAGAGAAGAAATAACACATTTAAAATTTGGTATAAAGTGCTAGTCTAAAAAAAGTGAGTTTTTAATCTTAATTTAAAAATATTAAGCCACTCAGAATCTCCAATGTCAGATGGTAGTTTATTCCACAATCTGGGAGCATTGTAACTGAAAGCACTTTCTCCTTTGCTTTTTGTCTTAGTCTTTGGGAGGGACAGAAGACCAGAATCAGCCGAACTTAAAGCATGTCTAGGTACATATAGGGACAAAAGCTTCTTTAGATAATCAGGTGCCATGAAGTGTACACCATTGCATGAACCTACAGAAATTACAAAGGGTCTTTATTAACGCTGTACTCATTTGTTGCCTGTAATTTATCAGCTGTTCATTCACAGGTGTGCATGTTCTACTTTATTTTAAGAACTAGCACAGAGACGGAGGAACTTGTAACGTGAAGATGGTCTGGAAGTTGGGCTATTTAGTAGTTGTTAATTGATCAAACAGGAGTATAGGGGGGCTCGGGAGAGGTCTGACCAAATATAAGTGTTTAGATATGAATCACTAGTTACTTTTTTAGTTTTTTTTTTTTTTTGTGACTCATATGTGCTTGGGTGATAATTGTGCAGCGTGTTGAATCATTATGGGGGGGGGGGCAAATGTCCTTCATTATTTAAGCTTTGATGCCCTAAGCTGGGAAGGAGTCTACTTTTCTGGAACCTGACGTTTGCAGTGCCTGCACAGATGTACAGAACTGTTGGGTAATCAACTAAGCCGCTGTTAGCAGTAAAGGGCTTTCTCTGAGTATGGAGTTGAAGCCCAGCTCCTTTTGTGCCAGTGTGTAAAACCTAAATTAAACATTTGTGTGGCATGATAATTTGACCATTTTGTTAGCAGTTTCTCAGTATCTGTGCTAATGTGTTATATTCAGGAAATTTAGAAGCACTTACATTGTGTTTTTCTCTTCTCCTGCTGCACCTGACACTGTTTTTGTGGTGCTTGAGGACCTATACAGTACTTTATTATGCAGTTAGGTAATGGCTTATTGGGTCCATTAGGCGCCCTTGGCTTCCCCCTAGGGACAATTAACTGCCTTAATGCTGTCATTACCTAATGATATGGCCAGTGTTGCTACATGTTACTGTTTATTTATAATTAGCTGGAGGGCTATTGGTTTGTTTCGGTAAAAAAAAAACATTTTTTTTCCAGGTTTAAGATTTTAATACCGGTTAAGGTTTGAAATGTCTTATCTCCCTGGAATCGGAGAGAAAGAACAGAATGCCTGGATAAGAACACCTATAGGACTAAAGAATGAAATGTTGGTGGTACATTTTGTGTACAGTTCCCTGTAAGGCAGTGGTACTCGCTTGTTGCAATTCCAATCCAGGATCCTGTTCGAAGCAGGTCCTTAGTAATTGAACAATTAAAGGCACTTTTTTTTTAAACTGCAGTTTCTTTTTTTTTTTAAATGATATTTTTATTGTTTTTGTTTTTTGCGATACAAACAAAAATACAATATAGTGATAGGTCACTCCCCCCCCCCCCCCCCCCCCACACACACATACAACATACAGACATATGCATATGTAAAAGATAAAATGCAGTTACATATAGCATCTGTCATACATTGACTGTGTTGCATTTTAGAACACAGCTCTTAATTATGTTTGTGTATGAGTCCCAACGATCTTCCAGTGTACATTGCAAGGTAAAACGGTTAAGAAAAAGATTGAAAACAGTTCAAAAAATATGCATTTGTCAGATGTGTTCCCTTCTGCCTCACTTGATGGAGTGGTTACACTGGGGAAATATTTAATTATTTATTATTTATTTATTAGCAGACGCCCTTATCCAGGGCGACTTACAATTGTTGCAAGATATCACATTATTTTTACATACAATTACCCATTTATACAGTTGTGTTTTTACTGGAGCAATCTAGGTAAAGTACCTTGCTCAAAGGTACAGTAGCAGTGTCCCCCACCTGGGATTGAACCCACGACCCTCCGGTCAAGAGTCCAGAGCCCTAACCACTACTCCCCAATAAAAGGGCCCCATACTTTTTCAAATGTCTTAAGGGATTTTCTAATGTTCTACAGAGTTTTTTCAGGGGTACAATATGATCATTCTATCAGCCATTGAGTTTGAGGGGATGCTCTGACTTCCAATAAACAAAAATATATATATTTTTAGCAGCTGCCATTGCGAGTAGTATACTGTGCATCTTTTTGGCTCTATTGGTTCAACAATAATGCATCCCCCAGAATGCATATTCTGGGATCTGATGGAATTTGAAACATTTTTGAGATTTCCAACAATATGTAATTCCAGAAATTTTTTCAGACTGGACAGGTCCAAAGCATATGTACAAGGTCCCCTGTGTCTGCCTTGCGACATGCTGCTGAAATATTCTTGTTCAGCTGATGTTGTCTATATGGTGTGGAGTAGATACGACGACATGCTTTGTTTCCAGTTTCCATATGTCCTCCAATTTACTCAGCTGCTCTCTTTTTCCTTTTTGTTTGTGGGCTCCATGAGACATTAATATGCCCTCTCACAAAGGCCTAATTCCAGTTTCTAACAAAACTAGTGCTTAGTTAGTTCACCCTTTTCATATACATTTCTGCTGTCGTTTTCTGAGGATTTATGAGTCATACTCTCCCCTTTTTCCTGGGATTGATGATCATTCTTCTGGAAAAATAAAACACTGGTTAAAGGACTAGATAAAGTTTTGCAACTGGTTTATTTTTTTCCAGTGTTATACACTTTCCTTCCCCACCCACATGCCCGTAAACTCCTTTACATTCCTATAATTCCTATAGTTCATGTCTGGTATTGCATGGGTGTGTTTTTGCTACTGAGAGCTTTGTGTTTTTGCTACTGAGAGCTTTCATTTACTCCGTCAGCTCCCTAACAGGGAGGGCCTTGAGTCTCTATTCACAGAAAGCCCAGATCGTATTTAAATGAGACTTTCCAAAATTAGAGAAAAAAAGTTGTAGCATTCTGTGCATCACTCCACTAACCTGATCTTGACATCCCTCAGAGACAGTTGAGTTATAAATGGATTGAGGAAAATACCCATACTGTACTTGGGTCGCCAGTTGTAGCTTTAATACTGCTGCATTTGAGTAGCCCCACAATAGCGATCTAACCAGGTTTTTGGTGTATCTTACAGTGTTGGGAAGGTACTAAAACCTTGGATGAATGTTTAGAATTACATAACTAAATGTAGGTGTATGTGTGTGATGTCTTTGTCTTTTGCTGGTTAATACCCAAATTCTTTGTTAAAAAAATAATACCTTTGTGAAAATAACACCCGAGTGTGTGTTTCCCTTTGGTGTAACCTCTAATGTTGTTTTCAACATACTGTAACATAGAGATACAAAACACAGGCCGATTTGAACCCATCAGTTAAATGGCAGGTTAATTTATCAGTGACTGAAATGACAACAAATGCTGTACTTACACTTATGGCTTTTGTTGATGTACTGTATGATGTCTCTTTTCATATAAATGAGATTAGAGAGGGATTCAATCAACCTTGCATGTCCTGCAGCAACCGTCCAGAGACACATACAATATGCTATTTTAAATGAAGGCCATTTTTGCGAATGTAGTTTGTATTCAGGAGGTGACCTTTTATGTCTAAAAGTTTGATTAAATAGAGCCATAAAATAGGGAAGTAAAATTTTATATTTATATAACTGAGGGTCGGACCAAATCAAAGTTAGCACTTAGCGAACGAGGACGCGAAAGCATTTGCGGTAATAAAATACAAGAAAAATTCCAAGCAAATTCTCGCTGAACCAAAACAAGCCCTTTTCACCCTTCAAAAAGCAACAATCACTTGTTGACTACAAGTGGGTTGTGAAAGGGGAGTGGTTTGCTATCACCCGACCAAATCTACTCAATTCCAGCTATAAATGGCATCGCAAGACATTCACTGGACCGGATTTTATAGTCAACTTCGAACTTGTTGAAAGCTATCACGTATTAAGCAAATAGTAAAGAAAAACCCACTAAACATCCTGATATTTGCATAACTCTCCACTGACCTCATATATCGAACACTTGCACACAACAGGCAGCAGTGTGGAGTAGTGGTTAGGGCTCTGGACTCTTGACCGGAGGGTTGTGGGTTCAATCCCTAGTGGGGGACACTGCTGTTGTACCCTTGAGCAAGGTACTTTACCTAGATTGCTCCAGTAAAAACCCAACTGTATAAATGGGTAATTGTATGTAAAAATAATGTGATATCTGAATAATGTATAATGTGATATCTTGTAACAATTGTAAGTCGCCCTGGATAAGGGCGTCTGCTAAGAAATAAATAATAATAACACTGAATAATTTAAAATTAATAATTTACAGTATCAAATATTAGTATATGTATTATGCCTATTATTATCATAATATATGTTGTTTTTGTAGTTTTCTTCTTTAGCCTACTTTTTTTTTCTTTGCCACAGTTCAAGTTAAATGTTTAATAAAGCAATACGTATTATTTAATACGTACGGAGGATACACTTTTTTTAAGTCCATGGACATATTCACACGTTATCTGCCTCTGTTCAGATTATTCATTTCTTAAAGGCACAGTGCATAGAACATTGAACATTGAACTTCGATCAAACTAAAGGCTAACAAATGTAAACAAACTAGAATACTAATAAAGAACGTATGAATGTTTTAACCACTTTAAAGATATTAACGTTTAGTTTTAAAGGGAGCACATTTTGGCTAAACCGTGTCAGCATGCGGAACAATGCAGCACAATGCTGCAGACATTGTGGAAAAGAGGTAATTGCCAAGCATGTGTGCGTGTGTGTGTGTGTGTGTGTTTTCTTTCAAACTCTCATCCGTATTTTTCAATATTTTACACAATAAAAATAAAAGCAGATTATTATTATTATTATTATTATTATTATTATTATTATTATTATTATTATTATTATTATTATTAAACGTATTTTTATTATTATTACTACTAGTAGTTCACTGATATTCAAATGAAACAGTAGTACAACACAGACTTATATTTCATTTTTTGTTCTGCCCTGGCTGTCTTCGCCTGCCTTTTTGCATATTACCGCCTTGTTTCCACCCCTTCAAAATACCGGCTGGGGATTGGTCAACAGCTGTTTTCATGTTGTTTTCGGCGATCCCTCCGACTCCTGCGAAACTTCACTCCACCCCTTTCGCGTATTGGAAATGGCTAGTTTTGGTTTTGTGATAAAAAAAATGCGATATAGAAACTAGCGATATTATCGCATAAACACTATTTCGCAAGAGTGATTGTGGTTTCTTTGGTCCGGCCCTAAGTCAGTTAATCGGCATTCTTATTATAAAATGCAATGCAAATGAACAAGCAAGTAAAAGCTGACCTGTTGTCTTACAGTTCGCTGCTATACTTGTGTGGCAGGCAGATTTGACATTAAAGCCAATTGTAAACCATTTGATCTTTCGGTAAATATTGAATGAAGTGTGATGGTCTGTTTAAGGAGATTTCCCTACTGTTGATTTAAATTGGAAATTATGAAATAATGCAGGTCATTTCCATTTCCATTTTGTTTTAATTCTTCTGGCTTCTGAAGACATTTTTAAAACACATGCCTAACATGCTAGAATAAATCCTAAAGCAATTTAAAAATATATATATATATATATAGTGTAGAAATGTATTGTCATTTGAAGTTATGTGAAATGTTCAAACAGCAAAACAAAGTCTCTGTTACTGAAATACAAGTTGATTCCCTTAGAAGCTGTCATTTGTACAGTACATTTATTATTATTATTATTTATTTATTTATTTATTTATTTATTTTTTATTTAAACGTAATGTATCTTCAGAACAGCAGTAATGGCTTTGTGTGCATTAATGTGTTGTATATTCTGTTTAAACTGAATTACATTTATTGCAGTCCGAGAAACACACACAAATATACATTTATGCTGTAAAATTGGGGCTTCGTTAAATCAACCTTAGTTTCTTAAACACTACTGTCTTACGAACCATTACCTGTTCTAACTTTGGGCCTTCTGGGAGTTTTTTTGTAATGCTTTTTGGGTTGACAAAAATCCTGGAGATGTTTTTTTTTCTGTCCACATAGTGTGACAGATGACCTATTGAAATCATTACAGTGCAGTGTTCCTGTTGCCAAGCCAACCAAGGCTCTCTTTGGCTTTTTATCTGACCATGTGACTGGGACTTTGACGTCAGTAGGAGACAGAGTTTGGTACTCGGTCGGCAGAGCCAAAGGCTTCTAAGAATCTTGTGGACTTTTGTGTTCCTGCTGCTGCTGCTGCTGCTGCTGCTGCTGCTATCGGTTGAACTACCAGGGAATGGAGTAATAAATGTTTTTTTTTTCAGCTGAGGTAAGCTTTCAGCTTTTGTGTTCTGACTGGGGTTAGTGTTCCTTGTGAGTGTTGTCTTTTTTTTATATTCTAGTTGTAAAAAAAAAAAAAACCTTGATTCCACTTTAGCAGTGAGAGTTGTAGCGTGGCTAGAGGAATGTCCATTCATTTCCCCCCTGAGCTGCATGACAATACTTGGAGGAACCAGAGGTGGGGTGGGGGGGCATCTTCCACCCCATAATATTATCTTTTATTTGAGAAAGAAATACAGGAGTTTTAATGTCATGGTAAGTGGGAAGATGCTGTGCATTGCCAAGATATACAACTCTCACTAGCAGGCAGCACTGGCATAGCTGATAGAAACACTGTCTTGGGAGACTCCAAGATTCGTGGATTAGACAAGGAGGAAGTACATAGGGGATTAAATAGAAAAAATAAAGTTCTGAATTTCAGCACACTGCTTTCTCTTGGCTGCTTCATTTTTTTCCCTCTGCCCACTACAGGCTAATAATAAACAAATCTCCCCGGAGTCAAACAGGGAGACAGGAAACGCAGACAGAGATCTGCTGCTTTAGAGACTGTAGGAGGTGGTGAAAGTTTTTTCAGTACTGATTGTAATTGTTTGTAACACGATATTGTATCCTGTTCATATAAGTTAAAACCTGAACAGAAATAAAACTAAAGAGGTTGTGGCTATTTGATCTCCTGCTGGGCTGGAATCAAGCTTGATACAAGTTTAGACAAAGTGCTCAGAGGCAGACTGGCCACCATTAGCAGGGCTCCTGAAGCTGAATGCTGCTATAAACAATAGCCCGTGGGGACCAGAATGAAATACTGTGGTGTCTTGCTCCTGCAGAAGGGAAAACTGTGTATTTGGCGCTGCCTGGACTGTGTTGCAAATAGGGCAAAGGAACTGCTTTCAGCCCTCCAGCTCTACTTGATTTGTATTTGACCTGAAATAGTAAGTACATGTATTTGTTATATATATATATCTGTACATTTTCCAGCCTTTTTGATTATCTTGAACACACTTTATCTATGTTCATATAGTGGTGATTTGTTTTTCGGAGCAGTTGTCTCTTTTGGTCTGTTTCACCAACCGGGTATCCTGTAGACTGGACAGTAACTCACTCATAAGTCCTTTTTTAGTTTCTTGAATCCACTGAGCAATAAACCAACAAAAAAAAGGAAACAGTGCTTAACTGAAACAAGTCTTCTTACTAAAAATTAATTTAAAAAAAATTAAAACACAGCATTCTCTAAGCAGCTAACGTGGACTGCTATTTAAACACATTTTGTTATGACGAAAAGAGATTATCTGTGCAACTGCAGTTGTTGTGGGCTTATCAGTGCACATATTGTTGGAGGGAATTGGCTTACCACACTGGCTGTAATCGGGGCTCTAAAGGTGGAACATGCGAATCTGAAAATACCAAGTTTTTTATAAATGAAGAAATTGTGCTCAGGGAAACTTAGTTAACTGTACTGTCATTTCAAATGTTGTTGTGTGTAGTCCTGAACCACACTGTAATTTCACATTCTGGTGTGTGTAGTCCTTTAATACTGATCCCATTATCTGCAATGTATATTTATACAGTAGGTGTGATGATAAAAGATTAAACAATGCAATCTATCTGCACCAGATCAATAGACGGCACTCTCATACCTTACTGTTCTTAATTTTTTTTTATTTTTACCAAGCAAGAAAAAAACTGCTTTGTAACAGGTTCGTTTTACAACATTATTTTGTCCACACCAAGCAGAAAACAGGTGCAAACATGGTACTGATTGATAATGTTGGTAAAGCTAATAAAATGCAACAAATGTTTATTTGGGATTGAATTTAATCTGACTGAGCATTCTTATGAGAGTCACTATATCTGTTTATGACATGCAGTACCCTTTGTGGACCCAGAACCTGACCCAGCTGTGAAGAGGCTTGCAGGTTTTTTAGCTCACAAATCTAATAACTAGAACCGAAGTTCGATAAAGAGCTTTAGGAAGACTGCCTTTCAAGGGGACAAAATGATGTTTTACTGCTGGATACAAGACTCTTGTTTCCACCACTGAAACCCTGTGCTGTCAGCTTAAAAAGGCAGTCTGAAAGATCTTTATTGTGCTAACTTCTTTCGAGCTGGGTCCAGTTCTGGGGCATCGAAAAAATACATTTTATTATTATTGCCATCCTTGGTTTTCTTGTAAATAAAAATGAGATGGCAACCACTGGGTTTGTTAAGCAAGCTCCCATCTGTGAAAAAGCATTGTGTCGACCTGAAGTGTTTCACAAAACAAATGTATTCCTTATCCCTCCCCACCCCACCTTACCCACACACACACCCCCCCCACACACACCCACACACACACACACACCCACCCACACATGCACACACAGACACGCACACACATCATGCTGACAATGAAACTTATACAACCAAAAGAAGCTCCCTCTAGCTGCTAACATCTGCCCTGGCTGGTTTTTTTTAGAGCCGTGTTTGTTGGCTACTTTACAGAGGTGTCAGAAGCCACAGGTCAGCAAAAGCCATGGCCATGGAGGGCTGCTTAACCTCCTGGAGCCTGGAGTGCCTGTGGGTGGGTACCCATATGTAACATTTTATATAGTGGCGGCATCCTACTTCTGCAACTTGTTGTCAGCAAGGCACAGACAAAGAGCTGGCAGGTGTTCTAGGGTCTTAAGGGTTAAATCTGCAGTGTTCTGACAATCTGTAGTGTTAACTGTGTTGTTCCATAGTTTACAGAACGTGTTTAGTTGACACTTTTTTACTTAGAATGTAATTGTGCTCATATTTTATATAGTGAATTTCATTTTTTTTTTCCTAAGGAAAGTAATACTGTATGTGCATGTTCTGCATTCTCTTATATGCATAAATCATCTAGTGTTTTATAATACTGGGTTTCAAATAGATGTGGGTTTGGTACTATGTGTTCTAAAAATATTATGCAATTTCCTTTTTTTAATATACAGACCCCAAGCTGCCATGTTAGATTAGTGAATGCTCAACATTCTGGTCCATAGAGTAGGAAGTGCCCCAGTGTGACTGCAGAGGGGAGCTATGAAACGGCTGTGATGACACCTCATTCTGAGCAAGACCTTGCACAAATCTGTGTCTTCAGCCCTTCCCCCTGATTCCCAGGAATTTAGAGCCCTGAGAGAGTGCTTGGGGTCTCGATAGTTCTTTATCACAGCGAGGCCCCCTTTGTGTAATGTAGCAGTGTGATAGAAGGAATTGTTTGCTTGCCTGTTTTGTCCTGTTACTTGGGGCGAGTGCATCTCCAATTAGAGCAATTATCCTCCAGCAGTGATGCTGGCTGACGTGTTGTGTGTGCCGCCCTAGCCTTCTTCATTGACATCTGTTTACTTAGTGTACACAAACCACTGCCGCTTCCAGTAAGATTCTACCCCAATAACTGGAGATCACTTAGCTTTCTTCTTTTCTGCAATTTCCTAAGGAATACACAAGGCAGCACACCCAATAAGGAGGACCCTGCCCTTGCAGTTCATAGTTAACTTGTGTAAAACACTCATTATGTACAGCAAAGGATCTATGAGGAAAATCCAGGCAGGGGAAGGAAAGTGTAGTTCTTTGTGTGTTTTTTGACTGCACTGTCACTGTTTTAATATAAATAAATACATATAAAATATTCTGTTTAACTATGTTGCATGTTGTTAATATAAAACAGCAACTTTTGTGAAAAGACAGCTTCAGTGTCATTTTCATTTATAATATAGACTCAATAAAGAAAGTTTATGGTGCTGCCATTATCATGGCAGTGGTGCCTCAATGATTTTTATGTAACCCATGCCTTGGATACAATAGATTTAACTACCCATTTGGTAGCTTTAGTGACATTTTCACATCTCTTAAATATTGTTTATTTGACATGCTCACTGCTGATGTACATTCTGTGCTGGTGGAACAGAGAGAACATGGTAGAAAAGTGCATGTGACTGAACTAAAGCTAAAGAAATGTAGGAAAGTGTTATTGAAATGCCAGCAAGAACACCTAAGATGCTTATGCATTAAATCACCTGTACAGTAACAATGGATTGTATTGTATTAATATAAAAATGCAAGAGTGCTGCAGCGTAACTCGGAACCAGGCTTTAGTTGCTGTTGCTTGTCTGTCTTCCAGGAGATGGATTAGTCCATGTGGTGGGAGAAGTTGGGGGGGGTAAGTAGGTTGAATTAGATAAAAATAAGCACTCTTGTATGTTATGTAACTGTCACACTCAAAGGCCTGAGGGGTTATATAGAAAACATCCTTCCCATTACTGAGGACTGAAGCTCTCTGCCATGTGACCCGTGGGTTGTGAGCTCAGTGTAACTGCAGTACTGAATAGCCATTCTATTACAAGGGTATTGTACAGTTAACACAATTGCACAACAAACCTATATGTTAAATCCTTGGAATTAGCAAATACAGTAACAACTAGAGCAGACATTTTGAAAAGAGCTTTGAAACAGACTAATGTTATAAGTGTAAAAAGCTGTCAGGCTGTTAACAATGAAAAGAAAAAATACAGTTACGTTTTATAAACAGTTGTAGCAAGCAACACATGGTGATGTGTAACGCGATGATATGTGGGATAATTTTTTAAGCAGCAAGTGGTATATAAATAGATTGTCTCATCAACCTAACTAATTATAGTGGGAGTACGTTATTTTTTTAATTTGAACAGTTGTAGATCTAAATACCTCAGGCATTTTACTATACTGTATATTAACCCTGCTAATGCTTTCCCACAGGGATGACTTGTTGACCTACAGTTCTTATTAAAGTCACCACAAACAATGAAGGCACAGTTAAACAAGGTGCTCTGAAAATCATTGTTAACGTCATTAAAATACTGTAGACCCCTTGCTCTTGCTTTATTAAGAATTGAGAATACAGTGGAGTAATGGTTAGGGCTCTGGACTCTTGACCGGAGGGTTGTTGGTTCAATCCCAGATGGGGGACACTGCTGCTGTACCCTTGAGCAAGGTTCTTTACCTAGATTGCTCCAGTAAAAACCCAGCTGTATAAATGGGTAATTGTATGTAAAAATAATGAGATATCTTGTACCAATTGTAAGTCACCCTGGATAAGTATTTATAGAAATTTTCAATACAACAGAACCCGGGATTGCCTTCACAACCACTGCATATTTTTCTTTTGTCTTTTCTTTTGTTTTCATTTTCGTAGTAGACCCTGAACCTTTTTTACGGTGTCTGCTTCGCTTGTGTTGGAGGGATAGTCACAAATGCATGTACACAGCTACTTTGCACAGGCATTGTGATGGATCTGGCTGCCGCATTGTCTGTACCCAGTGCTGTGTTTTGATAGTATTTCGTCACAGCACTGCCATTTCAAAACAAACAGCTTCCCGTTTGCAGCTGGCTTACCTGTTTTTTAGCTGCATGCTTTTCTGTTCGTACAGTTTGTATTGTTCTTGGCTCCACATTCTCTTCATCATAATCGCTGAGTGATAAGTCAGCATCACTGTCGCTGATATCGAAATCCTCCGAACTAACTTCACTCCCGTCGCTCATTATAGAAAGACCACGTACGTTGCCATGTTTAGCTTTCGCTAAAAACTATATAAACTATAACTAAACAAGTAAAACTAATAATAAATAAAAATAATAATAATTTAAAACACTATATATATACTTGTAAAAGCTGAATGGCTTCCTGCAATACACCTCAGCCTTCTAAACCCCCACAGTTAGATTGCAATCGCTACAACACACGCAATTGGATAAAAATGTCACCTGACCCTCCCCCAACATTCACAGTACTAGCACTGCTTTAGAGAATGAAACTTAAAACGCTAGACTGAGAAACCGATCATAGAATAGAATGGGAAACTTGATGTACGCAGGTACGGCATGGTATTGTAAGTGGGTTTTCAATTGACGTACATGCGTACGTCATGGTGTTGAAGCTGTTAACCAAGTTGGATACAGTTTCTCTCGCACAATCTTTAAGTGTTTTACCTGATAAAACTGTTTTTAGAGAAGCCATTTCCTTTTGTATTTAAATAACTAATAACTATCTAATTCCTTGTGGATGTCTCTTTACCTCAAACCACCACAGGAACACTCCACCCCTCTTTTTAAGAAGTGAACTTACCTGCGTGAGACTGCTTACTTCAAGCTGATTCTGAGCTTCTGCGCAACACACAATTTAACTTGGGACAGTAGCACTTATCTTCTCCATTGCTTGAACACATTAGTATTTTTAAGCACCGTTTGTTAACTTTTTGTTATAATAAAAAGAGAGTACTTTTGAAATGTGTACTATATTGTATTCTTTAACCGTTTAAAGTTGGCTTATTGACCCTTTCATGTACACAGTGGCTCTTTGAAACCTATTGGAATGTCATAAAATAACTGTGGGCCATATTTTCAAACTGTTTACTCCTCCAGTCTTTAAATGTGTTCTAGTGTTTACGAGATCTCCAGTAGTTTTTTTTTTTTTCCTGTATATAAAGTTTTCATAAGGAATTAAGCAATCCAGCCAATATCCATTTTTATTAAAGAGAGCAATTCACACCATTTCCTATGAAGAAACAGTGGAGCAGGAATACCACAGAAGCATTAAATACATGATTCTGTTTTTGTATCCTTGAGACTCGACAATGTTCAGGAACATCCATAGCTTTAAACACTGAAAAATGAATGATGCTAAAGAAACTTTGTACAGCAGTCAATGTTTCTAACAACATTTCATTCAGACATTGACTAAAGAGTTTCGCTAGTTTTATTCGGTATCCAGGAACAGCTGATTCTCTAAATATGTATCCTCATGTCAGTCATTTCTGAACGGGGGTGTAACCTGTAGGGACCCTCCTTAATGGTTATTGCTGTCCTACATCTGGTTTATTTAGGCTACCCTGTCATCACTTGTCAAAATAAATACAGCTAAATCTTCAGAAAGCTAGAATTTAAATAATGCGATAATTTGGATTTGGTGGAGACTGAACTTTATCCATAACAGAGTCATAGTGCTGAGGTAAAGGACTTCCCACCCCCCTTCCCAAAAATATGGTGGATAGACAGATGGGCGACACATGTCCACTAAGATCTGAGCGGAAATCACCAGATCCTGTCAAACAACCAATTTGAGCAAGACCATTTTGTACTCCTGTATATGGTCACCTTATCTGAGGTCTTTCTTGAAGATTCTCTTGTGTGTTTTGCTTTTTAAAGACTTCGAATTCTAGTCTCAGATAGAAAGTATGCCTGAGATTATTTTTTGGGGTAGTGTCCAAGGGGGCTACAGGTGCAGTTTGGAGATCTTTGACTTGCTTCATCAATTGAGTATGTTGGAGTGGAGAGTTTCATCAATGGAGTGATTGTTATTGCCCTTGGTAATCTTCCATCAGTTTAACAGAACACATGCAGATCATTGCATGCCTTATCAAGTTTAACATGCAAAAAGGAAATGCCATTTGAGGTTAACATTTCAAGCTGAGGTTGACAATATCCTCTTTGACACTGAGCCTCTGTGGTGCTGTACCATTAATATAAAACTCATGAACTCAATGCATACTAAGCTGACTTAACTGAGGTTGACTGCTCCACTTAAAGCTAGCATCCAATATTTAGCATTATCATTTCAGTGTTTTGTTTTCAATATTTCCAGAACTGAAGATGATGGTTAACTTAAGATGTTGGTAGACTGAGACTTTTCTAGTTTATAAGGGCACTGTATGTTATGGTGATGTTGTCCTCGCATATAAACTGGCTTCACAGGAAATCCAAATTGCCTCACCACAGTGAATTTAGCTGTTCAAAATGCCATTATATTTATAACAGGATGTGACAGGATAGCTGTGTGGGTGATGGGAAATAAGTCCCGATTTTCAAGGTGCAAAACATGCGGCTTTATTTTGGCCACCACAAAATAATAATGGAGCCAGGATACACAACAATGTGTAACCTATTCTACTATCATCAATAATAATGGAGCCAGGATACACAACAATGTGTAACCTATTCTACTATCATCTCTCGCTGACCTGGGGATCTCTGGCACTGCTCTGGCCTGGTTCTCCTCCTACCTCTCCAACCGCACTTACCGGTAACCTGGCGTGGCTCAACCTCCACACCTCACCCTCTCTCAACAGGAGTCCCCCAAGGGTCAGTCTTGGATCCTCTCCTGTTCTCTCTCGACACCCGCTCCCTGGGCCCCCTCATCGCATCCTATGGTTTCTCATACCATTTCTATTCTGATGATGCTCAGATTTTCCTCTCCTTCCCCACCTCTGACTCCACCATCTCCTCCCGTATCTCTACCTGTCTGTCTGCTATTTCCTCCTGGATGCACTCATATCACCTCAAACTCAACCTCTCTAAATCTGACCTCCTTTTCTTTCCCTCCTCCTCCCCCTCCTCTGATCTCTCTATCTCTGTTCCTCTGGAATCTACCACACTCTCTCCCTCTTCCTCCGCTAAGAACCTCAGAGTCACCCTGGACCCCTGCCTCTCTTATTCTCAGCACATCTCCACTCTGGCACACACTTGCCGATTCTTCCTGAGCAACATCCGAAGAATCCGACCCTTCTTCACCAACTATGCTACCCAGCTCCTGGTCCAGGCCCTGGTACTCTCCCGCCTAGACTACTGCAACTCCCTCCTGGCTGGCCTCCCTGCGTCCGCCACCTGTCCGCTCCAGCTCATCCAGAACTCTCCTGCCCGCCTGGTGTTCTCTCTGCCTCGCTTCGCCCACGCTACTCCACTACTCCGCTCGCTCCACTGGCTCCCGATCACCGCTCGCATCCAGTTCAAGACTCTTGTACTAGCCTACAGATGCCTTGACCAGACTGCACCCAGCTACCTCCAGACCCTCATCTCTCCCTACACCCCCACTCGACCTCTCCGCTCCGCCTGCACTAGAAGACTGGCTCTACCTCCGCTACGCTCCCCTGCCTCCAGAGCCCGCTCCTTCTCCACCCTTGCTCCACAGTGGTGGAATGACCTTCCCACAGATGTCAGGACTGCCCAGTCCCTGACCACATTCCGGCGCCTCCTTAAGAATCACCAATTCAAACAGCACCTGTAGAACTCCTCTGTTTGTATCTTGGGACACTATCAGCCTTCATTTAAATGCGCTTTATTTTGCTCTTATCTGCCCCCTATTTGACTGCATTTAATCCTGTACTTCAGAATACTGTAATCTGCCAAGTGTTTAACCTGTAGTATTTTGTATTTAATCATATCCTGATGTAATTATCACTATCTGCTGTATTATTGAATTGTGTTTTTTCACACTTGTACTTTGCTTGAACAAAAGTTATTGTATTTATCTTGCTCTTATTGTATTACTTGTATTGTAACACTTGAAATGTATTTGCTTACGATTGTAAGTCGCCCTGGATAAGGGCGTCTGCCAAGAAATAAATAATAATAATAATAATAACCTGGCAACCACAAAACAAAAATAAAGAAAGGAACCAGGAAAAACGTGCACAATCCAAAATACCGAACAAAATCAATAGTCCGTCTCTCCTAAATCCTGGAAAGGAAAACGGGGCGTCACCAGTCCGGCACTTCCGGGTTCGCGCTCCTCCTTTTTACTCCGGAGCGTCCCGTTAGTGCTCTGACAGACAAAAGTAAAAACACAAGAAAGTTAGCAGCAATACACGCGCCACACAACCCCTTCTCTTTGTTTCCCTTCCCCTGTTTATTTGTATCCTTTTTCGTTATCTTCTATCTCTCCGTCTCTCTCTCACAGTACCTTGCAGGAAGGAACAGAAGCCTGGGCCACGGCCCCTTTTGTACGCTCCGTCCCGTTCCCATTGGTCAGCGAGGGCAACCGCTGTTGACCAATGCGCAATTGCCACAGCGCTTCCCGTCTGAGTTGGTGACGTTGCGCACCGTGGTCCCGCCCTCCGTTCCAGGTGGCCGACTTCCACCTTTCCTGGGGATGTCTGCTCCTCCTCCCTAGCGCCCTCACCGGTCAGGAGGGAGATCTAAAACAAGAGTTCATTCTCTCTTTGTCACACAGGATTACAGAGACCATTTACCTAAAGGTGTGTTTTAATACTGTTACAGTTCAGGGAGTACAACTTGTCAGATGTATATTTCAAATCGTTGATTAATTTCCCCCCACCAAAGATGGTGCTGAATCGAACTCAGGCTTCCACTATCTACTGTAGTCTTCAGCCTGATATGGCTTTTCAGCTATAAGGACAAGTAAACAGAGCATCAATAAACTTTGGCATGCCTGCTCTGGAACATGTGTCAGTGGGGTTATTGACAGGGAAGTTTGCATAAACCCTTATCGGAGATTATATCTTCATTTTCCATGCCCACGTCCAAATTCATGTGTGTGTGCTTGTTTATCTGATTCTTATCTGAGTACCTTTTCTGATATGAATCTCTTCTATACAGTGGTGATTATGATAATGTGATTAGTTATGAGAAACAATGACAAACTGTACCTATTTGAGAACCCCACTCCAAACTTCAATTACATAGCTAATAAGGTGTTTGTTTATACAATCTTTAGAGGTCTAGCTTTGACTGGGGGGGGAATAAATAAATAGCCGTTACAGGATCTTTCTTAGTTTTGGAGCTACAGTTGTGGAGCTCAAAATAGTATAACTTTTGTATAGAGATAGAGATCTAGAGATTACATTAACTGAAATACCTGAAGAATGCATGTCAAACACCTCCACATTTTCTTTTTACTATGGAATACCAGGTTAAAATTATAATAATGTGTAGTAATGTATGGCAAAGTCATTATAAAACATGTCTGTCAGAAGAGCTTATGTTTTTGTAAATTCTCCACTGCATTTTCAAATGCATACTGTATCTCTGAAACAGTTTGAGATGCTGACTTCATATTTTTCAAATTAAATGAAGTACAAAATACCAAGATATTTAGCACAGTGGGGCATGTAATAATGACCCTGTCCCATATTTAGCATTCATAAATGTGCCTTTTTATTCCCTTTTGTTTATGTTTGTTTGCCTCGACCATGCGTATCTAACCAAGATTTAAAAAAAAACAAAAAAACGTGCTAGTGGGAAGAACCACGATTTTAAAGGAATGCTTCAGGAGGAAAATTTTAAATCACGGAAATTGGTCATCTGTTTGGAGAGGAGTGATCACCACAAGGTCAGCTCAGCCTAGTTTGGGGTGCCATTTTACATTGTAATTCTCTCTTTAATATTGTAGGTTGTGAACTGAATGCAGAAACACCTCATACTGTAACTGAGCATCCACTATCAGAATCTCTGATATACTGTATTGTCTTATCTGATTCTGACTTGCAGCAGGAACAATACGTTGTTATTACAGAACATATTTCAGCACAGTGTCCTTTGCATAACAAATTATTCACTCAGCTTAACTTCCTAATTGATTTGCAAACTGGCTTTTCCATAGAGCATATACAGAGTGCGAGCATTAGCATTTTAAATGAAGGAAGTGGCTGGCTATTCCTTAGTTAAACAAATAAATAAATACCCTGGCTGTTTGTCCTTTCAGTCAAGTTCAGGCACAGACCGGTCTGGAAGTCTTTTATCTAACATCACAGTGCACAACAAATCCTGGTTATGGTGACATCACTGGAGGACACAACAGATTCATTTGTGCAGCATTAGAGAGGCCATTCATTTTAATGGATATATTGAATGGATTTATATTTAATGGATCTTTTGATCAGAGTAGGGGAGGGATCTGTAAACAGGTTTCAGGGAAAGTCACCTGCACTGAAAATTATGACTGTAGTTGTTCTCCCTGTGTATTGTAATGGTAGTCCAGCTGGTTTCTTTAAAAGTTTCTCAAAGTTGTTTAACTTAAGTTTGAAGACCCAAAGCCAATGCAATTGCATATATACTTTTAATTATTGTGCTGTGTGGTCCAGTGGTTAAAGAAAAGGGCTTGTAACCAGGAGGTCATATAATAGACATATCTCCCCCAACTCATACTTGCCAACATTTGGAAACTGTTCAGCGGGACGCTCTTCTCGGGGGGGGTGGGGGGGTGGGGGGGCGGGGGGAGGAGTCATACGCAAAAAACACTCATTATCATATAATAGACATATCTCCCCCAACTCAACACGACACACACCAAACCTTCGAAGGTCAAAATGTACAATTAGTTGCAGCCCTAATACGTATATACTGTAGGATAATTAAGATTAACAGTTGTCGCATATATTATTTTAACCCCAGTCACAGTATGAAGAGATTCAGTATTTATGATATAGTCTCAGGCCCCAAAGTTATCATTCTTTCCTTATGTTTCCTTGCACTAAACAGTTCAGGATGAGGGAGAGACAAGTGTACCAGGGCTGAAGAGTACAGTGTACATTATGCTTCAGTAACAGAGTACATTATGTAGAAGGGAAATATTAACAGAAATGTGTATACGGCTGTTCACATGGAGATCATTATTAATAATTATAATCATAATAATGGTAGAGAAGTGGGTGTTTGGGGGGTGTAAGTATGAAATGAAAATGTAAATCTCTCAGGAGCGTGTAAGTAGCAAAGTTATGTAACCTTTGGATTCTTTCTGCATAATCTTCAAACTACCTCTAATGCATTCAGCTGACACGTGATCTGTGAAAGGCAAAGTCTGTTCTGTGAACCGGTAGAAATGGGCTTCCCCCTCGTGAGAGATTGGAGTTGACATCAGCCTCTAAAACACAGCTGGCCACATGAAAATGGCACAAACGTCAGAGGTACATAGAAGCACAGGCAAGGGTGAATGGACGTGCCCACAGTAGCGTCCTGTACAGTGCTTAATTTGTACCGGGGCTTGCCGGGGCTGCATCTTCAGTTACGAAAGTGACAAGTCTCAACACCGTTTTATCCATTCTGCAAGTTCTTGCGTGCCCTAAAGAGAGACAGTCCAGCAGGGATGTCCGTACTTACTTTACGATTTCAGCTACATGCCTTTAAAGTAAGATGACGCTGGCTGCGAAAGAAGGACTGCAACTCTATTGTTGTTTTTATATACACAAATAAGCTTACTTGACTTGAAAAACGTCTTCAACCATGCAAGCAAATTCCTAGTTGGTTTGATTGAATGAGTAGTACACAACAAGCTTCAATATGAAAGCTGAACATTAATTTCAATAAAGAACGACGACAAGTTTTTAATGAAAAAATATTATAGACTACTTCGCTAAAGTAAAAACTTGATTCTGTTATTTTGAAATACCACTGCTTTGGATTATTACTGCTTAATAACAGTAACACAATTTTATTGAGGGTTGGTGTTGAACATACCTGCCCCCCCTCCCCACAGGAACATTACCCTGCTAACTTACCCTGTTAAAAAAATTATAATAACAACGGCCTGGTTCTCTCTTGCCTTTGTTCAATGAATAGAATTTAAATAACAGAGAATAAAAACAAACTAAGCTAACAGCTACCTAGCCTAAATTTAATTCATTTTTTTTTTGTAATCTCCACAAACTGCTCAGTGGGTTCTGTTGCAGTCACATCGCTGATAATGTTAGTTATTAATACAGTACGGACCATGGGTCAAACCAATGTTTGTGAAGGGTGTAGTGTATTTTTTTTTAATCAATATTGGTCTTCTGGAGTCCTCTGAATGCCTTTCCATTTTTTGTATTTCATTTTAAACCGTTTAAATGCAAACCCATAACAAAACATAGAATAACAGTGTGTAAACACAGAGCAAAATAAGTGGAGGGTGCCCCCTCTGCCCTATAGGTTAGGTGCCTACATACACAGGTAGCCATATATATATATATATATATATATATATATATATATATATATATATATATATATATATGTGTGTGTGTGTGTGTGTGTGTGTGTGTGTGTCTGTGGTTGCTTTTAATTAATTTTTTAGCACTTACTCCTACTTTTGGATATGAATATGTGATTTTAAACATTTAACACTAAGTACAACAAACATTTAACACTAAGTACAACAAACTTTCAAATAAACTTGTTAGAATTTTGAATGTGCTGTTCTTAAGAACAGGATTTTTGTCATTGCTTGCACCCCAGAACCTCTTTTTTTACAAATTAAGCACTGATCCGGTGCCAAGGCCCAGTGTCTGTCATCTACATGTGCTGGATAAATTTAGAAGCAAACTAATAAAATATGCTTTGCCCTGGCTGCCTAAAAAAGGGTGTGATTCTTGTAATGCATCCCTGAGAGCAGTGGGTTTATTTGCACAGAGACTGAGGGCCCAGGATTTCAACACAAGCTCCAGCTGTCTTCAGGATTTACAACTTCCAGATGTATTTCCTACTGTACATATAACAATATGGACCCACATAGCAAAGTCACCAACTGGTCTTGAGGAACCTTACTGTTTTTATAATTCTATATATATATATATATATGGTAAAATGTAAAATCTTTTTTTTTTTTTTACGACAAATGTTACGTCATTTAATCACCTTGCCCATTACTGTATCTGTAGCTCGCATTCCTTTAGCACCACATGCTGCCCGTTCCTCTCCTGGGTCAGCAGCACCGAGGGTGGATCATATTTTCACCAGAACCGTTACCAAAGACAGCTGCCCTCCACATTAACCAGACGGACAGCACCCAGTCCTGCCACTCTGGGACACAAACCCAAAGCAGCTTCCCTTTTAAGGGTAGTACGTAGTTTCCACAGCTTGGCTTGTATTTATACACAGTACTAAGCGGATATTGTTTACCTGGGCACACCTTGGCAGTTGATTACGTGAGTGTTTTGTCTTTTTTGGAAAACTAGTTTAGTAAACTAAAATGTAACTATAGTATTTTTATTCTATATGGGTGGACAGCAGTGGTGGCTGCCCCTAAACTGGAGTGTTGACTTTGAGTTTGAAGTGGTCTTTGTTCCAACCATGTTCTAAATTGTTTAATTGAGCCAATTAAACCTCCATCTAGACCCTGAAGTAGTTAATTATATAATTTTACTTGTTAAACCTGGAGTGGCATGGCCATCCATCACTGTGATTGGACACCCCAGTCATTGTGTATAAAAGAGCAGTGATGTACAGTTCAGGGTGTATGTTTGCTCTTTTTCATTGCCAGCAGGTGGACGCAGAGTACAGTATTAGTTCACTGCCTCTGAAAATGAACTGCATCTGAAAACTGGCTGCACATTTGCTGTAAGAATTAGGTCTCTGTGCCACGCAACAGTACGTCTGCAAACTGTCTCCTGCTGGTGTTTCTCTTCAGTTAATCTTGATTGAGAAGAGATTGGGACAGGCTAGCAGTTTAACTTGAAAGAGACTGAGAAACCAGCACTTACTCTCGGTTTAGACCTGCATTATCTTTGTGTTACCCCAGGTTTTTAAACGACTGTCTCAAGTGCAACATTCTTAACCTAATGGCCAAAAGTATTTTGCTAACAGAGCATATTTTGGCAAGGGAAACGATGGAGATGCAGTTTTGTGGCACTTTTTTTTTTTTAATTATCTTTTGTTTTATGTCAAGATTTCCAAACTTATTTAAATCATGACAACTGGACAAGCGCTTCTCCAGATATATGCAACAATGTAAGTGTGACAGACACCCCCAGATAGACCCAGACTCTGATATTCTCAACATTTCTTGACAATTGGGTAAGCAAGGGGTTTCCAAACTGGTGGCCGGGGGCCTCTGGGGAGCTGCGGGATGGTAGCACATATCAACATTTTCTCTCCCAGATGACCCTGACAAATGCTCCTCAGACAGGGAAATCAGTTAATTTACACGAATGCTGCTGTTAGGTGCTTGGGGTTATTTTAAATTATTATTTATTTCTTAACAGATGCCGTTATCCAGGGCGACTTACACTTGTTACAAGATATCACATTATTTTTACATACAATTACCCATTTATACAGTTGGGTTTTTACGGGAGCAATCTAGGTAAAGTACCTTGCGCAAGGGTACAGCAGCAGTGTACCCCACCTAGGATTGAACCAGCGACCCTCCAGTCAAGAGTCCAGAGCCCTAACCACTACTCCACACTGCTGTTAAATGTAACATTGACGTACAACTACCTAATTTTCACCATTTGTTGGATGATATAAACGAAATCCTGTTTCAAGGCTTTCCAACCAAAAATAATGAATTAACATAGAGGGTGATTAAACCCTGTTTGTTCACTTGAGCTGGAATCACCCGGTGTATAGATGCAGTATGTAGTATTTAATCTCTACTTCTTCCCATTTTAGCTTGAGTGAAACTGACAACAGGAGATTAATGGCCATATTCAGAAAGCATTAAGCAGTAAGTGCAGTGTAACCCAATGCATTAACAGTCTGTTAATGTATTATGAATTTGGCTCCATTCCATTACCACACTAAATGAGTATGCCAAATGTTATAGCTGTAGTTTGTGTCCAAAGTTGACATACTGCAATGGTCATACCCTTATGCAACACTGAACATGATGGGCATTTAAACATTTTTCAAATACCAGCTGAAATATAAAAGACTGACCTGGAGTGAAAATCTAAAAGTTTGTTAGAAAAAGCTGTTGGTCAAGAAATGTCAGCCAGTTCTTCAGCACCAGTCTGATTCTAATGTCCTGGTGTTTGATTCTGAAAAGGGACATGTTTTAACAGAAACAGAAAGTCTTCTAATCAGTGGAGAAATGAATCGTTCTGGCTGGAGAATAAGAGACTTCCGGTTGGAAAGAGTTTCACTGTCTGCAGCTGATATTTAACAGACTTATTCATGGAACCACAAGCATGTAAAAAAAAAATCCACTTAGAGAATTGTTTAAATCTTACATCTTAGCAAGTACCAGATTGTCTGAACAAAATATTTTATTTGACTGTCACTGAACAGGTCTTAATAGACTGCTCTTAAGCTTTATCAAGCTTTATCATATGTGATATTTTGTAACAATTGTAAATCGCCCTAGATAAGGGCATCTCCTAATAAATAATAATAATAATAATAATAATAATAATAATAATAATAATATGAAAAGGATTAATTGAAATGTTGAAATCTAACATAAAAGCAAGTATGCATATCCCCCATCAATGGGAATATAGTGCAGACACCCCTATGCAATACCTATGTACATACATCACAGTTAATATTTACCAAAATATGATTCAACTTAGAATGAACATTTATATTATTAATTCACATATGTTTATAATCTTTTTCTCCATTTTGTTAAGAAATGCTATTATATATGCTGTGGGTCACTGTGGCCTACCTTTTCATTGTACTATGGACCCTTGTAATTTTGTGATTTGTATTGCCTTTTTAAAGCAGATATTTGAGAATGACAATTGTTCAGTTATGCTGTTTACAAAAACAAACTTTTTCTTTGCAGTTAAAATCCAGAAATCAAGATGGGGAAGCAGAACAGCAAGCTCCGCCCAGAAATGATGCAGGATCTATTGGAAAGCACGGACTTCACAGAGCATGAGATCCAGGAGTGGTACAAAGGTTTTCTCAGGGATTGCCCCAGCGGCAACTTATCAATGGAAGAGTTTAAGAAAATTTACGGGAACTTCTTCCCTTACGGCGATGCTTCCAAATTTGCGGAGCACGTTTTCCGCACCTTTGATGCGAACGGAGATGGAACAATCGATTTCAGAGAGTTCATCATCGCTCTCAGTGTGACGTCAAGGGGAAAGCTGGAACAGAAGTTGAAGTGGGCCTTCAGTATGTACGACCTGGATGGAAACGGCTACATCAGCAAGTCAGAAATGCTGGAGATAGTTCAGGTACAGATTTTGAGGCTTGGTCGATCAATACCCATGTATTCTGTTTAAAGTTGATGTAAATATTAGCATTAATGAAAAGTGAAGAAGCGTCTGCCATGTTTTCTGTCTCCTAAACCTTTGCCAGTGCCAATCCCACCCTCCCCCTGAGTCTTCTTTTCTTTCTTATAGATGTCCTAAATACAGTAATATATTTATATATGCACTTCATTCCCTTTTTTATTTTTATGAGCTATAAAACGAGCCGTAACTTGAACAAGTAATGAACATAAACATGTGTATTATATCCTCATATAGTCTTTTGGGTTTATCTGTTGAAACTCGTCCTAAGTTAAATATAGGTTGTCTATTTCAGAAATAGCATTTCTCAAAGGTAATTAGTACAGCCTCTTCCATTACCATTGAGAAATCTCATCCTTTAGCATCTTAGCTGTGGGATAGATTTGACCCGAATAAATGTTTTTACAATGCAGCTTGTATTGCATACTGACACAAAGATGTGTAAATTCACTGCTGATTAATACTCCGCCCCACCCCTAACCCCAGATTCTCCAGTCAGACTTGACGTGACTTTTTCTTCAAGAAAATCCATCTGGCCTTGTATTTTGGGCATTATTTGTGGTTGAAAACTGCATGCACTCCAGTTCTCCTCCACCTAATTTCAGCAGAAAGCTATTTCAATTGAGTGTTTATTTTTAGAAACATGTAGTTTGCTCTGAGCTTGAATTCTTTCCAACCTAAACTCTGCCCAGGCAGTATGGATCAGAATCTTTAACTAGAATGCACCAGCGAATGGAACCTTAACTGGCTTTGAGCCAAATCCCTTACTCTGCCAAATAAAACTGACTATGAAGGGCCAGCATATGATTCATAGAATTATTCCATTTAGTATTGCACATACTTTACTGTTATGTTAATGTTTTTGTAAAGTTAAAACAAAAAGAATAATTCCTTTATGAAAAACAACTTCAATAACTGAGTGAGTGTACAAATTTTAATGCCTAAGTGCCATTTAGGACTTATTGTGCCCTGCTATATCTAGAGGACCACTAGTCCAATTGTAAATGAACTTGCTCAGAATCTTCTTTAGCACAAGAATATTAATAGCATACATATCCCCCACCAATGAGAATGGGAGGGTTGGTAGTGACCCTGATCTCTAGACCCTTTCATAAGAAGCAGAAGTCATCATCCAGACAAAAAATTAATCATCCAGAAAAATGTCTGATGCTGTTCTGATTTTATGAATATATCTCTTTTTATTCCAGGTTATGTAACATGAGTTCAGCTTAAATCAAATTGGTTACATACAACTTTTTTTTCTTGTACAAACAAATGACATTAAATAAGGGAATGTTTGGGTCAGCTGAATAAATAAGCAGCAGACCTCCATTGTGACCTTTCAGACTTGAATTTGCCACTTTGTGAAGGCAGACATCCTCAGTAAAAATGATTCATGAGAAAATCATCCTCTGAAATCCAGATGATAAGTGAAATGCCATTCTCTCTGGGTAAGTCACTGTACCCTCTCCCAGGCGAGTCATTTGGATGGTATTATTAATAGGTAAATGCAGCCCATCAGTGGCACAGAGCACTTAAATTATGCTGCTGTGTTCCAGAGCAGGAAAACTAATACATAGACGGTGTTTCAATAAAACATTTCAGTATACTTGTAACAGACCAGAGCTGGCAGACACCAGCTGACCTGCTGGTTCTAAGTAAGGTATTAAATGTAAACCTGCCAGAGGGTCAGAGAATTAGTAAAAAGAGAAAGCAAAAACTGTAAAAGACATACAGTTCAGTAAAAACATTTATACATTCAGTAGGCCATCTTGATTTTTGGACAGATTTTTTTTTAAACTGCAAGCTTGCCTTGTTCTCCTCTGATTATTTTTGTTTTGTAAGCGGTAAGAACATATCTGTAAAGTTTTGAACAGACATTTCTAGACTCAAAAGACACAAAAGACTGCACTGATAAGTTTGTGAACAGTTCTAGCTTGGGTTCTATTTGTTTTCATTGTAAATAATGGCTTATTTCACATGATTTCACGGTCTAAAAATTGGTATTTCAAGATATTATTATACAACAAATGTTTCCAAATATTTAAATACTTCCCTGAAAAACAGTAAATGGTAAATTGTAGACTATTTCAGGTTTTTTTATGTCCAACTTTTAAAACATTCTATTTTCACCATTAGTGAATTATCAAACAGATAAAACCATAAATGAAAAATAACAACAGACACGTGAAATGTCCTCTTGTACCGAGTGATCTTTAGCAAAAATAATTCCGATCTTTGATGTATGTATATTTACAACATTAATTCAAAAATTGGGATTTTCTTGGGGCTGTATTACACAGCAATGGGAATATTTCAAGGAAATCGTGAAATCTGTGATAATCATGAAAAGACTATTTGAAGATGCCCACTGGTTTAAAAAGCTTACAGCTAGTTTAATCAGCTTACAGGTCAGCTTACATGTCTATTGGCAAGTTAATATATATGCTGACAAAAGAACCTGACAAATTCAGCAGCTGGATGTATATTTGAAAATCTGAATTTTTACTAATTTTGAAAAACAAAAAACAAACAAAAACAATGGAAACTTGCTCATAAGATATGAAGTAGTACTCAAATGAAACTTATTTATAAAACTTTACAAATGTTTGAGAAGTCTTTTGTGTTCTGAAAAATACACTGATAAAGACTTGTCATCCAAATGTACTTTCATTTTGGTATTGAAGTGACTGCTAGAGGTTTGCTGTATGCCCCAGGTGACTCATATTCTCGACAAGCTGTAGTTACTGTATTGGTTTATTTCATCTCATGTAGCTTCAGAGAGCAAGTTAAAAACTACCATTTAAAACATACTGAAATATAGTGGCTAAAGTTTTAAAATTGAAAGAGCTAGAATTTGGGACCTTTGCGAAAGAAAAGGCAATTATATGGGTTTCAAATAGTAGAATAACCAAGGTCAATTATATTTTAGAAGAAATAATTACTAATAAATACCTACACTCTAAAACACTTGCAGAGGTACTAGTTTCAGAGACAGTACCAAAACTACTGTAGCAATATTCTGAAGTGACTTTGTTTCTTCAGTAACTTTTTATTAATTTTGCTTTGTTCAGAAACGCCTTCAAATAAACGAATGGCCCTTTAAAACATGCTAAAAATTGAGCTGCAGTATTTTTGAAAGTTCCATGAATGAACAAAAATAATAACCAGCTACAGTATATGTATGAAACTGTAATATAATTAGGGCTTTTGATTTTCGGTTTGAACCGATAAAACCCGATATAACACCCTGATACAAAAAAAATGAAATCGGTGGATAGCCAATAAACACCGGAAAACACTGGAAAAACTGTGGAAATGATTAATCAATTCACGTTACCTACTACAAAAATAATAATAAATACATTTCCCAGCGCTGCTGGTCAATGTCCTGCCTTCCTGATATATCATTGATTCGTTCTCAATACTTTAAACCCGCCCCAACTACTGAGTGACAGCACATTCCTACATTTCTATTGGAGACTGAACTTGCGAGATTTAAAACAAGATTACAATCAGGAATGGAGGCTTGTTAGCAGGATTTAAAGATGTATTACAGTTAAGACATGGAGGACTTAAAACCAGAATTGTGGCGAAATGTACGAAAATGCCTACATACAAAAACCCCAGAAGAATGTGCCCGTGACCATAGGGATTTCGTTGTGGAAGACAGCAAAGGAAAGAAGGTACAACTTAAGTGTGCAAGTACTGTCGCGTTACTACTCATATTTTTGACAGAAAAAAAATGCTCAAGCATTTTGGAAAGTAACCGAAAACACGAATTTCATACAGTATATCAAAAACGAAAGCCCCGAAAATAACTATTTACATAATTCGAAAATAGCAAAAAATAAGCATAGAAAAATACAATTAATAAAAACCAAAAAACAGAAGCCCTAAATATAATATAGGTTTATGTGTCATTTATCAGTTTGAGCATTTAGCAGAGCTAATCTCTTTTAGTAATTCTAATGCTACAAGAGAACTTTTGGAAAAGCCAAAATGGGTATTAATCATTTTTCTTCAGTCAGAGATCACCTTCAAACCAGCAATTTTCAACTTGAAAAGGAGATATGTAGAGAAGATATGTAGAAACCATTATACTTATCTATCCCCATGGTTGCCCAGTAGGAAATAATGTATACATCTCTATTCATGGTAGACATGCTCTGAATGTTATACTTACACTTATGTTCATTGACTAATTCTCTATAAACTGACTAATTTGAGACCATCAAACTTGTTTTACATCTGATGCAAGATTAAAATCAACCCCATTAACCTACTACATTGATTTATTATCACATTTTATTGTGTAAATCCCAACCCCAATCCTTAATCCAGCCTGCCAGGCAAAATATTAAACTTGCCACCAATGTGGCTCAAAATAAATAACATAGGAACATCCAAACATTGATGGATGGAATAAATAGACACGTCCAGCTTGCAGGCCTTTTTCAGAGTCACTCATTTATAAATGCGGTCAAGACAAATTACACATTGACTTATAAATGTTCTGAAAAAAGAAAGGATGTTCCTTCTAGAGGATGTCCAACTGCAGTGTTAATTAGAGAAGTGTGCATTGAGCCCAGGGGGCTGACGTAGGGGATCGGCTTGTAAATATTCAATCATATACAGTACTTCAGGACTGTCAAAGCCAACAGCGGCCAGCCTTTTGGCTGTTTTTAAGTCTAACCATGCTTGATTTGGCCTTTCACAGGTAGCGTCAGAAATGAGAGCTAATTAGAGGTTTTGTGAGCACATTCAGGATACTCAAGCCATTTTGCAGTACGAGGCGCTTTGAGGTGCTGAAGAATGCCTTTGATGTTAAACCACCTAATAGAGATGATATCCGCTATCTGATTTTCAATGTCTTTTAATCATAGAGCTTTAAAAAAAATGTGTTTCCGTCAAGCAGATCTGTATTTCACTGAAATTAACTTTTGGAAAATAACTGTGTTGGTTCATGTAAAGCTGCAGACAAGGTACCGTCACTTTACATTTTACTGTACATGAAACCATTGCTTACTCTATTCCTTCCATTATTCATTGGAAAGCAGACCTGGTTGATAGATAACATAAGTCAAGCAGTTTTAGGATGAAAACACAAACTTTTTTTTAATCCTTTTTGTAACTATACAGCACATGCTACTCTATATACTTCTAATTTTGGTAGTTAATGGGTGTTTTCCTCTCTGTCCTTACAAAGGTAACACGAAATTCGCCTGTCAGAACACTGCACTCTGATTGGCTGTCATATTATTGTTAATAGAACAATGAATAATCCTCTCCCTACACCGAAACCCTAACCTAAAGTAGTTCATGTTTGGCAGTGAATAAGTGTTTTTGTTACTTAAAAAAAAAGGAAAAAGTCACTGGAGGTGCTGACTTCCTCAGTTGTCCTGACAGGAACATTTTGTGGTACCTTTGTAAGCACTGCGTTTTCCTCAAGCTCTGCAAGACCTTTTTTTAAATGGTGTTTACTGATCGCATTTTACAGGACAACTAAATAGTTATCTTTTTGGTCTAAAAGCTGGTCATTGAAATTCAAAACCAGGTGACATAAAGTCCCATTAAAACTGAATACACTTGGAGCATTTCACTTGTTTCTGTGACCTAGCACTTTTGTAGTTAAGTAGATGCAATTATAAACACGATGGAGCAGTATGTGGGATGATCAGTTTCCACTTCACAGACTTGCTCGTCTTGCTCCGTCTCCTTTTAATGTTCCCGTTAGTTTTGTGACATTTAACATAAAGGGCATGTGGGGAGCACAACACACTGACTTGAAGAGCATTCATTTATGTTCACGTGGCCTTATTTCGCAGGCAATTTACAAGATGGTATCCTCTGTGATGAAAATGCCAGAAGATGAGTCGACTCCCGAGAAAAGAACAGAGAAGATTTTTAGGCAGATGGACACCAATCGAGATGGTAAGCACCTGTGTTCGTAGCTGGCGCAAATCAATAAAGAGTACTTAGAATAAAATGTAGGTCAATAGCCATTTTCTAATATGCAGTTCTATTCAGAGAACAGTGAATATTCAACTGCCGATGATTCGGTGGCTTGAAAACTACTTGCTTCAAAATATTTGGTTCTTTAATAGCCAACTAAGTGTACAGGTTCAAATTCCAACTCTGCCACTGACTCACTGTGTGTGACCCTGAGCGACTCACTTAACCTAATGCGCCGTCCTTCGGATGAGACGTATAAATGAGGTCTTAGTGTAAGTGACTCTGCAGCAGCAGTTGTTGATGCTTAGTTCGCCCACTAGTCTCTGTAATAATCCCTTTTAAAGTAATTGTAGCTAACAAAATAATTGCATAAGTCTTAAGTCATTTTGCACTTCCATTAGCTACATACATCTCAGATGTGCTGTTTTAAAGAAACGGATGGTACTTTCGGTTAAAGGAAGCTCTTAGTTTCCATACCTTATTCTTGGCTTATCTGGGGACTGTTTAAATTGTAGACCATGTGGGATGTCACTAACTGTGATGTCACAAATAACCTGCATTCTTGCGGGACCTGTAGAGTTGAGATCAGGATGAGATCACTTACGTGCTTTAAGCTCTTAGTGTCAGAATGGCTTAAGAGTGCCACCTTCTGTTGGGATGCTTGCATTTAAAGTAAACATTGACATGGATCCATAAAAAAAAAATGTCTGAGTAAAACTACACAAACTTCTTAAGATGTTTTATTAACACTGAAGTAGACCTGAGATATTAAAGAGGAGGTGAGGATCTCTGAATTCACTTTTGGCTGGTAAAAGAGATGTCCATCCTCGCTGGATATTAACATTTGACAGTTTGCTGCTCCAAAAGTTTTGCATTGCCTTTTGCCTTGTATGGTTACAAGACCCTTGTTTGAATATATTAAGTGCATGCAATTATAGATGTAGTAGAAAATAATATATTTTCTCTCCCCCCCACCCTTTTCAGGTAAGCTGTCTTTGGAAGAGTTTATCAGAGGAGCCAAGAGTGACCCCTCCATAGTCCGTCTCCTCCAGTGTGACCCCAGCAGCGCAGGCCAATTCTAAACCCAAGGAAATAATGGATTGTAATCAATGCTTTTTTCTCTTTTTTTTTTGCCAAACCTCATCAGGAATGGCGACATCACCTCTGTACGGCTTACTATGCCTTTCTCAGCTGTTCTAATGTTCTGGAACAAATTTAACAACAGTTGTTTTATTTCTGTACATGGCGATTCGAAAACAACACAAAAGAAATTCTGTGTGACTGAAGAATGCTATGTTAGGTTACTATGGTTTATGCAGGAGAAGTTTTGTTGATAATGATCTTGGTTGTCAGAGAAAAAAAAAACATGTACACCATGGGTAAGACAAGAAGGTACATACCATTCTTGGGTACATTTTATATGTATCCCTTTAATAAGCATGCATGGACATATTTTTTTAAAGGAATGTCTCAAAGAGGCTGGATAGGCACTCTACTCAATAGAAAGTTTAAAAAATCAACTGGGAACCTAGGCTAAATAACTCTGAAGGTTTGCAGAAGTTAGACGAAACTCTGGCTCTTTGCACAGGGGATTACAGACTGTCAGGAGCTGTATAAAAAGTTGTTTGTTTTTTTTACCTGGCTTTTCCAGTAAAGTGTGCTTTGTAATGTAGCTTGTGTAAGCAGTGTAGCTTTAGTCAAGGTATTACTTTTTCATAGTTCATTTTGTCTTTGTGGATGATATGCTTAATGTGTTAGGTAGCTTTTTTATGGCTAGTGCAATTTTGATACTGTAGCCAGTGTGGCTACACTGAAGTAAGAATATAACTGCGTTACACTTTTCAGGATTTTCTTTCTTATTTTATTTTTTATTTTTTTGGACTGCCACACAGCAGCTATCAAAGTGCCGACTATTGGGGCAGTAGTTTTACTTAGAGATCTTTGGTGAAAGAGAAAGTTCATTTTAAGCTCTATGGTTAGATCCCACAGAGTTTTAAACTTCAAATAGTGGGCATTCTGATAAGGCAGCAGTGAGGCTCAAGAATACGATTGTTTCTAGTGAAAGAACACTTTAAAGAAGGACATTGGTAGTGGCTCATTTGATTTGGGACCAGCTTGATGTGCACCTAGTAGGGCCCTCTGCTGGAAATGAGTGGAAGGGCATGTTAAACAGAATACCTTATTTGCCCTTTTTCACGCTATGCCAGGTTGTTTATTGGAAGTGGCTTGTTAGCATCAAAGAAGGTGGTTCAGTGCGCTCGTTCGATGCGCCCATTTCTTGCTGCGTGACAAACAACTGATTCCCAGTGCTTTCAATTGAAGGACACGATGAATAGAATACTGCCTGCTTCTGAGCTAGCTCAGTCCTCTATAACACATAATGTTATCTAAATGCCTAAATTGTTGCTATTCTGTAAAGCGATTAAGTATTCCAGACAATGGGAACTGAATGGGCTATTGAAAAAAGGAGGAATATAAGCCCAAGAACATGTTTTGATCCCCTTTTCAACTCTGGTCTGAGTAGGCGAGGATAAGTCTTGAGCCTTCAACAATGCCACTGATGTGAGGGAAGCTGTCCCAGTTTCAAACACCACAGCCATGTTGCTGTCACAGAACCCTTTTCTATCAAGCTGATTGAGAGACATCTGTTCCGCAGGCTCATAATTTGACAGCCCACTGCTGTGACATCATGAAGGCTGACTGAGACTTCTGGTTAAATTACCGGCCTTCACTATTAATTACCATTACCGTTATTTTCCAAGCTACAAATTATGCTGTAATTTAGGGACAAAAAGTAAACTGCTGATTTCATGACGAGAACCGATTGAGACCAGAAGGGAGAGCAGGTGTACAAGACAGATTAGGGTAACTATACTCAACAAAAAAAGTTTTACGCTAGTGGTTTTTTGATGCAATAACTTAAATGATGTTGAATGTACTATAAATTTAAGGTTTCACAAAAACACACTTTATTCAGGGTTCTCCCAAGGAATTCTGTACAGCCGGGTGGCATTATAGCCGGGAGCACTTTTAACAGAAAAATAACTTGCCTTTTACCTTAAATATATTATGTGACAAAGAATTGGAATAATGTGTTGTCTTTCGCCGACTATATTTGGTTGCACTTTTTTATATTCTACATTTTCTTTTTCATTACTGTTTTTTATTATGATAAATAATACTGTGCTTATTTAGGCACTGTATGATTTGAAAGATAACGTAGGTTTATTGGAGTTCACAAAAAAAAAAATGGTAACCTTTTCATTTCCTTTTTAGCTTAATTATTGAGCTTATTGCTTCATTTAAATTGTTTTCTTAATGTTAAGTCTTCAGGGCATTTTGTTAATGCAGGTCTATTTTTATTTTTCGCTGCTCTACATTTTTTTAATGCAACTGTTCATTTTAACCATTTTTTTTCACAACAGTACTCACACACGTTTGGTCACCATCATAACTGTTGCATGAAACCGAAGTGTAATAATCCAGCACCTCTGCACTTAAGCATTGTATATCAGCTGACAATTACAGCTGATATCCCATCCCGCTTTTCTTCTTAAAGGCTTACAGCCTCTATACATGAACCCCCAATGTCTCTCACAAGCACCTGGGTACATATTTTTACAATATCATGTTTTGGGGTTTTTTTTTGGTGCATATGTATATCTATTATGTACTATATATCACCTTACAGTACAATAATATGACAACAAATGGACTAAATGATAATACCCGAAATATGTTTTTGTGGAAGGGTGGTGGGCAATTCACTGACACACACGGGAGACAGAAGGTTTAATTGAAACACCGCACTGGTGCCCAGTTTTATTATTTTCTAATTTTCTGTTAGCCCACAGAGAGTGCTGTTGTCTGTGGACTGAATACCGGCAACGGTAAACAGGACCACAGAAATACCAATACTGGTAAACAGTTAATACTGGCGCACTCACAGGTGTTCTGAAATAATAAATAACAAAAGGCGAAAGAAAAAGGAAAATAAAAAACAGTAATAAAACTACAAAATAAAGGTGCTGATTACTGCTGCTAAGCCGGTCAGCTCGGGTCGGCATCATATGCTGTTATGCACTATACACTGGGGTGGCCAATTCCCCTTCTATTCATACACGTTCCCTCGGATACGTAACAATTTATTTTTTATATTATTCTCTTTCTCTAGGCTGGCTGTCTTCCTCAGCCGTGCTTGCCTATTTTGGTCGCTCGCTCCAACCACTGGCGTTCCTGCCTGGTCTATGTTTACACCAGCCTTCTCAGCCAGCGTCTCTGTGTATTCCCAATCACGGCCACCCGAATGCATAACCAAGCACAGTACTTATGGGCCGAGCAATCCCCCAAGGCCCACCTCTCAGCCACTCAGAGAGAGGGAAAGCCAACACACCCTCTTCCCCACCTCTCCGTGTCACTGCCATGACTGACAGGTGGCTCTATGAGGCTGCTGCCCCCTTCCTGCAGTACCCCGCATGCGCTAGACAGTCAGCACAGCACAGACCACAGCACAAACCTTTGAAAATAATTTCAGCAGTCATTTTTAACATTTTAGTCCTTGAAGTGCTTAACACAGAAAACCCGCCCCTTCAACTCTCTGATTGTTTAAATGTTGTGTCAAGATTTAACACAGCTGTTATGTGGTTCCAAGATTTTTTATTTCACCCAGCAACGCGCAAGTGATCTAATCTGCTAGAAGCGAAACCAATCCTTATTGTTAAAGGCACAGTAGCATCTACGACAGCCACTTCACCAGGCACCCTGCCTGGCTGAAAAGGCCTGGGGAGAAGCCAGTTTATTCCAGCAAAAATAGAACAGTACAGATGAGCTTAAACAATGGTGTGGTCAAAATGAAAGTTCACAAGTTCAGTCAGTAATGAGTACGGCATCCATCTGTCTGAATTGTTCTTTGTGGAATCGCATCCCACACATGTTGCAGTGTGTCAGCCAGTTGTTGTTGTGTACAAGTATGTGGATGCTTTTGTCGAACTCGTCGCCCCAGGGATGTCTTAAAAAGGCTGGATGTCATTCAATTGGTGGTGCAGTCTGACAGTGGTAGAGTGGTGAACACCCAACTGACCAGCAACATAATGTGTGCTTTGACCAGCTTGAAGCATGCCTCGGGCACGGAAGCGGTCATTAATTGGTAAAGATCTCCTTCTAGCCATGGCGTAAACATGAACATCTACTGCTTTTAAACTGACCCCAAAGGTGTGATTCAAACAATAGCACTTTTAAAAGCTAAGCAGTGCTAACTGATGGATCATGTGATTAGCAGGTGCTTTGAGCACGTGACCATAAAGAATGTTCTGGAAAGTTAAGAAGACAACAATTCAGCCAGGACTACCTTGGTCATGGACCAGCAAACTTATTCATGCATGGTTAGCGATATTGACACTACGGTGCAATAAGATTATGCAATGACAAAAAGTGGTGCAAAACTTTTTTGTTGAGTATATTTTCTATGGAGGGAGCAAAATAGTAATACTGAAGAAAAAGGAGTATCCTAAGACATTCAAAAATACATTATATTGACCTAAACCTCAGGCATAAGCGTATAGATACATTTATATAAATGAGCCTGTAAAAACTCATTGTAGGTTCTCTATGATGTCTACCAATTCCCCAGTGGTTTAACTACCTGTTGTGTAGCAGAAGTTTACTTTTCGTGCAAGTTTGGAACAGCGAGTGTCATGCTACACAGCAGCTTAGAGCAGGTATGTGGTTCAGATTGGGTTAGAATACAGTATTTCTGGTACAGGATGTTGCTTTGCTGCCTTCATATCCAGCTAAGACTATGATTACGTTAGAGCAACACAACTATCTGACAATTGTCCTTATGTGACAATTTCATTATTTTGTTCTGTAAGAAAATGCTACATCTTATTTTATGCTAACAGGGCACCAGGCTGTTTATTAGCATTGCTTTTATGGATCTGTTGGTATGGTGGACTCCATTCGTTTTGTACCCCGGTGTAATGATTCCTTTCTGATGTACATTTTGTTGATTAGTTTTATGATCTTTTTGTCAGACTAACTGTTGCTTGTAAATGTCAAAGGGGAGCATCAATGTGTTCTTTCACAATGGGTGTCGCATATATTGTTGTTTTTTAGGCAAATTCCTTACGTATCAGATTATTCGTGTGATACACCAGGAAAGCTGTGATGTAAAGCTGTATGGAGAAGAATTAACCACTAAAAAAGATGCTTGCCTTAGATTAGTGGTTATGAGAAAAACACTCATTATAAAATGATAGACTGTCCAATGGTTCCAGCAAATAGGAGGCAAATCATAGGAATACAAGTTAAACTGAATTCGTACTTCTTAGACATGTCACATCAAAGGCAAAAGGCACTCAATGAATTTATTAGCCCTTTATTTAAGAGTGGTATTCAAATTCCATATGGTGAGACCCCCAGAGACCCATGTTCTGCCGGAACTTTTCACAACATACTCTGGCGTGAAAACTTATAGGTCATTAATATTGGTCCACCCAGTACTTGTATGTAAATGTATGTTTAACATTTGATTTCCAGATTCTCGTGTTCAGTGCTTGTTTGGATTTGCTTCCAGGACAATACTGGGTTGTTACCACAAACCCTGGTAGGCTTGAATTGATGAAGAACAATCCCAAACAAGAGTAAACAACAGTAACAGACACTTGTTGCACAAAGAATCTCTCTTTTTAACATTTTATTTTTATTAATTTACAGGAACACAAATTAAATAAAAAAAAAATTAAAAAGTAATCTAATGGCTATTTGAAATTCTTATTGATAAAACCATATTAGGATAAACAGGACGGAGCACACTATAAAATGGCCCATTTATGTTGTTCTTGTTTTTCATGCATCAAGCTGTTCCCCTGCAGTGGACAAGTTACAGTAATTAGGAATTGGTGCAGCGCTACAGGAACAAAATGTCTTCTTAAATTGAACTAGATTTTTGTGGTCCACTGTTCTTTCAAAAGCAGTGGACCACATATTTACAAAGTGTGTATTTTTGTAGTTTTAGTTACAAACAGTCTTACATAAAACAAACAAAAAACACATGTTCCTCATTTCTATGAAGTCCATCAAACCCAGCTACATTAATTTCTTTTTTTGAAGGCTTCCATTTGTGTATTACACGGCTTACCAGCAACGAATCTGATTATCATTAGTCAACATGATTGTGTAAATATACTGTGCTTTTAAAAGGGTCAGAGTAGTAAGGTGTAAAGAGATTTCATTGAGCTCCGTATCTGACATTGTGCTTCAACAAATAGCACAAAAAAGGTATAAAAAAAAGATTTTTTTGAAAATGCACAATGATGCTATTGTTTAAAAAGAGAGTTCAATGTGTTCAAATACACAAAAGACAACTTTTATTTTATTAGTTGAGTTACAACTTGAAATGGAGATGGATGATCTTGTATTTAGTCACATTTGTAAGTTTTGGGTCAGCCTGACTTTATCCAAGAAAAAGCAAAAAAAAAAAAAAAAAAAATAGGAATTTAAAACATGTGCGTCAATTTGAGCTGTACGAAACTAAAAAAAATAAGAATATTTTAACTGCTGCTTATAATTTTATCATTACATTTATATATATATATATACACACACATACATATACAGGCTAACTTCACTATAACGAAACCCCCTGGGACCTGGAGAAATGTTCGTTATATCAGGGTGTTCACTATAATAGGGTTTGTCATTTTTCTGTATCAGAATAATGACAAAATGGCAAATTTGAATTTGAAACATTTACACGGTATTGTGACAGGTACTCATGTCACATGTGTGCAAGACAGAGGAGTTGGAGCTGAAACGCCGGCACAGGCGCGCAGGATTTATTAAACACAAAACAGAAAGTAAACAAACGGGTCACGTGACGCTACCAATGATGGTAATGCACAGAGGACACATACAAGACAGGCCGGCAGCAAGTCTCAATCGAGCGCCCGTCTGTAAACAATCATTTGATCAAACATAACAACTCCAAAAAGCACACAAAACAAACCTGTTTACACATATAAATTACACCAACACTAATACCCCCTGTGGTATGTTTAAAAGAAAACAGTAAAGAAATGAAAAAGGAAAGAATGTACACTTACATGCTGAATACAGTAATTACATGTGCTTTCTCTTGAAAAAAACTACCCAGCGAGGATTGCTCCTCACGCCTGTTGCCTGGTTGCAGTTTGTGTGAAGATGATGGACAGGCAACAATTGCATTCATCACGCATGTTTCGTACTACAATAGGTCATCTTTGAATTAGCGTTATCTTTGAATTAGTCAACCATGGTCTTTGTTATCACTGAGAGAATAACACACTTGTCACTAGAAAGTAAAATGTCAGTCAGTACTGATTCTGTTTCGCTTAATTTGTATTTCAAACAGACATGACAAATTACGTTAATTGCTCGTCGCTGCTCCTAATTGCATTTCATTCTTGTAGTTGCCTAGTTTATCGTTGTGCTTTTGTTATTTTCATTCGTTTAACAGAGTTGTCCCGACAGATTTTCTTTTCAGCATAAAATACCAGGTCAGAGAGTACACTGATAGCAAGTCCATCATTTAAAATCTACTTGATTTGCAGCAAAGAAACAAAAAAAAAAAATCTTAAACCCAGTCTTTAATTAATAGTTTTCTCTTTTATTAGGATGCAGAGGCAGCTTAACAATGACTAATTAACATTTAAAGGGAGGTAGATTTGGAAAATAAAAACCGAAAAGTTCAAGCCCTACTTACAAGGTAGCCAAATATCTTCTGCTACTACAGTAGAAAATTAAAGAAATTCTTCTCCTAAATAATTTGAACTTAGAATGAAAGCATTACTCCCAAGCTACCCATCTGTAGTTCCAAAATGCCTATGAGAGATACTGTATTCACCTCCAGTTCAGCTCCAAACACCACTCCCTGAAGCTACAGTATCACTAGGAATCACAACAGCCTGATATCAGGGGGGTAACGGTTGAAGGCCAAGGCTCAGGAGACTTTTCAATTGATCTAAACAGGAGAGGATCTAAATAGAGCTGTAATAAAATATCATTTTTATTTCAGATTTTTACAGATAGAAATTAACTAAGGAGACAAAACATCCCTTCTAAAAGTTTACCAAAGTAAAGTGTAATAAAGCATAGTGAAAGCATGGTAAAGTATAGGTGAGCATTGTAAAGAATAGCAAGGTATGGTAAGCATATGAATAAACATGGCAAACCAGGGTAAACTGTGGTAAATGCATAGTATAACCATGGGACAAGTATGGTAAAACTGCAAAAGTACTGTGGTAAACTTTTATAAGGTATGCACTGTTGAATGTATGATTTTCATAACCTTGGGTCTTTTTATTAATTATTTAAACAGTGCCAGTATTTAGACCCAATGAAGTTAGATCAATGGCTTATACTCCTGAATGTTTTAAACAAACTGGTTTACTACCAGTGTACTACTGCAAGTACTATTTAAATAAAAAATACAAAGCAAGGTTAAACTGGTTTTCTTATCGCCAGTAAGCTAAAAGGCATAACTTTGTCAGTATTACACACACAGTGGTGCCAAATATACATAATAGTATTGTATACATTTATACTGTACTATTATTGTTATCTGTTGAACAAAATGTTTGTAAATGTTACATTTTGTAGATTTTGTATGGTATTCTGTTTTTGTGACATTGTAGTTTTTAAATGTAAGATTTTGTTCTCTTATAAACCAACATTGAAATGTGTATAATCCTGTCCCTTTGCCTGTGAGTCTTCTTTCCTAGCAATGAAACTGTCTCAGTGTTCCACACATAGCCTACAGTATTCAAATAGTCAGTCTTTTTAAAACCTTTTTTAAAAAATGGCAGTTCCTGTAAGATTAATGTTAATATGACGTATCAAGACTGTATTATTTAAATTTCCCTCGAGTGGTTGTGTATGATAGACTGTAGAGATTTAAATGATATAAAGTCCTGATAAATTTCATATTGACATCAATCTTAGACTAATCGCAATGATGGTTGAGGGGATGGATTCTCCACTTCCTAATTTCCCAAAATACATGTAATACCAACGCTTACAATCGGTACACTGATGAAGGAACTAGTCATCATTGTTGCTACTTGACTTAGTTTCTTATACATTTTACCTAAAGGGAATTTTGCTTTCTGGTCCATTTTTCTAGGTGATTGATGTTAGTTACGCAATATTGTGTGTGCTATCATGTGTACTAGAAGATAACAGTCTTTAGAGTGTGTGACCTCTTGAGATGTAGGTTTTTACACAAGAGCGGGAGACACAAGTCTCCTGGTGCACCTGATGCAGTAATTATGACCTGGATTATATTCAATTAAAGGCAGTTACGAGTTATGAGTCATTTGGTTTAGTGATAGGCAGTGGGACACATACTGTATAACACTTTATTATAATCTGTATGTCTGTTTGCAGCTCAAATTGGGCATAAAAATGTTAATCTGGGACTGTTGGCTTACTCTGTTCCAACATTTCAGGTCACATTCCATTTCCACATCCAGAGCCAGAACAGAGCCTTTCTGAAGTGTGAAATAGAAGCCTGCTTTGTTTCTGCTGTGCCAAGAGTGCTTCTGAAATGGATAAAATCAAGGTTATGGGTCGAGGGTGGACTAGCATCAAACAAGTGCTTTCAACAAAAAAAATATGTAAAATAGAGAGATTTTCCCATGTTTAAACTGCGAATAACACAAGGGTTTCCTTCCAGAGCTCATAAGTGCATATATATTGGTTGGTCTGTGCCATTAGCATTTTTTGTTTTGTTTTAACAAAACAAATGGTGCCAAATTTGCATGTTGGTGAATGCTGTGTGAATATGGTCCTTGGTATCTCAAGTTTCTTGTTTTATATTTCGGAAAGTGTCTAAATTGAAGTAAAACCCTGATTGGGAGGAGGTGGAGGGAGCAGAGGATTTTTGAAATAATACTGACTGTTATTGAAAGGTTTGTCTGATTTTAGAAATGTTTCAACTCTTATGACTGAGGGTTTAAAACTATGGGTGAACAGTGTCAAACGATTGAATCTTCTATAAGATAATGATTAATTTATATAGAACTATAATATATATATATATATATATATATATATATATATATATATATATATATATATATATATATATATATATATATTGTAACAAGACTGGTAGTGTCACGCTACTGGTCACTGACTTTTCGCTCCCACCGACTGGCACGGACTCACTGTGTGTTCAGGTAAATGAACTTTATTTACAATATTTACACAATTAAACAGTTTCTTCCTGGTACTGGGGAGAAGACATCTTGATTAGCCATAACACAATTTTGTACTTCCTGTATCTGTTGGGGTGTCAGAGTGTGTGGGCGCCCCTAGAGATTCAAGAATGGATTTGGAGGAATTGATCGCACAGATCAACAAGAATGCCGCTGCTCAGAAAGAGCAACTGGAGAAATGGGAGAGAGAGCTGGGGTTGGCTCCGCTGAAGAGACAGGAGCGGGAGCCGACCAAACTGGAGCTGTTGCTCCAGAAGTGGGAGCAGGCAAGGGTAGCTCCGCAGTCTTCTGAGCCAGAGGGGGAGGAGCCGCCACTTCCGGGGCCCAGAGGGGAGGAACCACCGCTTCCGGAGCCCAGAGGGGAGGAGCCACCGCTTCCGGAGCCCAGAGGGGAGGAGCCGCCGCTTCCGGAGCCCAGAGGGGAGGAGCTGCTGTGGCCCGAGTTAGGGAAAGAGGTCAAGAGCCCTCCTCCACCACAGCCCCGACCACCACCCCTGCGGTCCAGTCCAACGCCGCTGGGTGCGGTCTCTCGCCCCTCGCTCCTGGACACCCTGCCGGTTTGCCTGGACCTCCCTTCACTAGACCTGGAGCCCAGGAGTCTGCAGAACTGGTCACAGTTCTCCACTTGGTTCCCTGCTCCGCTCCCCCCGAGCACCAAGACGTCGCTGTGCTGCTCCCAGACGTCGCTTACGCCCCCCCGGTCACTGCTTCGCTCCCCCTGGGTGATCAGACATAGCTGCACCGGGCCCCAGCTGCAGACCTGTGCCCGCGGACCCCAGGGTGGGTGGTGGACTTGAGGGTGGGTCGTTGTGTTTTAGGGGAGGAGGTGGCCTTGGAATGGCCGTCAGTGTTGCACACTTGGGGGGAGGATGTGTAACAGCAGTGGGGATATGTAAGAAAGCAGGGAGGGGGTTAAAGCCCCCCTGTAAAAATATAGGTGCGGAATGCACATTTGTTTGTATTTGCTTTATTGTTTAATTTATTTTGTTAATTGTTTTATTGCTTAATTATCCCCTGCACCTGGAGATTATTATTAAATTAGAGCCAGGTGCAGGATATTAATCTGTTAATCTGTTATTAATCTGCTTGGGGCTGCTGAGTAGAAGGAGGCAGAAGAGGTGCTCTGTCTCTGAGTAGCCATAATTAAAAGTGTTGTGTTAAGCCCGTGTGGTTTTGTGTTTGTGGTGCCAGGTAAACGGTTTAGCCGTCCTGCGAGTTAGACAGGGACTTACCTGTGTAGTTAGCGCTCCAAAACGGAGTTAGGTATTTGTTTCTGTTTTGTTTGTTTTGTGTTTGTTAATTAAAAAAATAGCGCAATCGCGCAGAAAATCCATTCCTGTTTGTGTTGGGTCCTGTTTTTAAAGGGGAAACGAACCCGAGTAGAAGCGGTTTATTCACAATATATATACACTAAACGTCTGAAATCCGGATCATCTGTTTATCCATGTAAGATACCGTGTACTGCACTGCCTGAGGAGATGGCCTTTAAATAATAATAACAATAACTCTGCAAACTGGCACCGCCATTACTTTTGGATATCGGCTGTCTATTTCCCAATAGTGGCTCTCCTGCATCTCAAACCAAGAAGAACCTCTGGGCAGCAGTTTAATCAGTTTAAGAAGTAATTAAGCATGAGCAATTGGTCATTTTTATATTGGCCCTGAGACACTCAAACTGAAACCAAGAGATTGCGACTGGCACTTGGGTCGGCTTGAAAGTCTGTTAATTGAATTATTTAGTGCTTTGAAACAGAAATGAATGATTTCCATTACATGACAGTAGGTGTTAAAACTTCATGCTGATTTTAGACTCAGCTCTAGCCATGATAAGCACTAACTAAGACATAGCTTTACAGTAAACTAATGTGATCCATCTGTCATCCATTTGCGTTTCCTTCCATTTGATGATGTAGATATCCTTCTGAAGTGTAAAAGCTAAAGTGTAATGCTGGCTCCAGGGATCAGCTTATTTTGCCTCCCTGGCGCATCAGCACACACAACGGCAGCGATGCTGGCTCCAGGGATCAACCACAATGCGGCATCCCTAGCGCATCAGCATGACAACATCTGGATTGAGCTGAGTAGGGTACATCTCTGGGGTCTTCAAGTGGGTACCTTCCATCCTTGGTGTTTCATCGACTAGCCCACGACACCTCAAAAGGGCTTGTTGGTGACTCTGGCGTCCCAGAATCACCCCCCTCCGTCCCCCACTCAGCTCAGCTCAGCTGACTTACCTGTGCATCAACGTTGCTTTCTTTTTATTGTGCTTGAAATCCCCAACCAGAATCTTTCCGTCTCAATCACAGACAGTTTCTGCTCCTCTCTGCTGCTTCAGATAAGTTCTTCACTGTGCGGCGCAACTCTTGACCACTGAATCCTACGTCTCTGAGAAACCGGGTTGTAGAGTGTGCCACAAATCCCCATCAACCCACCTCCACTGGGTAAACCCAGACTCTCCATTCTCGCTGTTCCGCTCCAGCAGCTAGCTGAGCATACCAAAGTTTCTTCCTCTCAGACGCCTCATCCACAGCATCCTCCCATGCCACTGTTAACTCTACCAGGTGAACAAAGCGTGCTGATCCAGACAACAAGACAATATCTGGTCGAAGGCTAGTGGTGGCAATCTCAGGTGGAAAAATAAGCCATTGACCAACATCTGCCAGCATTTTCCAGTCTCTAGCAGCTTCCAGTTGTCCTAGACGAGGCTTGGTTTTAATACCTTTTCTTGGTGGTTGCTTCCCTGGACGGAGGAATGTTGTCCTTTGTGTGTAATGTTTTGATGAAACTGGTGGCAACATATTGGCCATGCTATGTTTGTCTTCCAATGCTAAGGCCAAACAACGCAGCACCTGCTCATGACACCAAGTAAACTGTCCTTTGCTAAGACCCACCTTACATCCTGTCAAAATGTGCCTTAATGTAGCTGTCGATTAACACAAAGGACATGACGGATCCTCTCCTACCCAGAGGTTTAGGTTCTGTGGTGATGGGAGAACATCATATGTTGACCTGGTGAGGAAATTGATCCTGCTCTGTTCCATTATCCATAGATCTCGCCGGCCGATTTTTGCGTTGTTCCACACTCTCCCATCTCATCCATTCTCCCTGCTTGGCCTGGGAAATTGCCTGAGAAGATAGCCTTTAAATACTATTATTTAAATTGTGTTTCCTCAAAATATCTCTCCAGCTCAGCCTTAGGTGCTTTTAGTGTACCATTTTTCTCACTGGTGAATAACTTCTTTACAAATTTGAATGGGTCTTTATAAAAGTTAGTTCTCGCACGCTCCTTCTTTTTGCAGCGTTTCCGTAGGCGCTCAGCTCTGCGCAATGTTGCAAGCTTATCTTTTATGATCCTTTGTAACAGATTGAGTGCCTCCTTCTGAGCTCTTCTCCATTGCTTCCTTAGCTGCCTCCCTTCTCTAATTAAATGTTCAATCTCCTGCTGCCGTCTAGACTTTCCAGGAATAGTTTCCATATGCGTAGAGGATGTCCCCAAATTTATCCAGCTTCTTTTCAACTGTTCCACTTAACCTTTCCAACGCAAAACAGAGATCCATGTTTACTGTGTCCCACTCAGTTTTCTCACAAGCTCTTGGCCATTTAACTCCAGGCTTGTGTCCGCTGAGGTTCTTTTCTCTCTTACGCTGGCTTGTCTGACCGGGTTCACAATGATCATTAGGTTCATCACTTGTTGTATCCATGCAAGTCCTCCTCACGTCTCATGTTTTCAAGTCTCTTATCTATGACTATGGGCAGGGGTGAAATTCTGCCGGTACTCATTCTGATCAGATTTCATTTTGGCATGAGTCACAAATCTCCACTCATTTCACTTTGTGTCGGCGCTCATTCGTTGATCAGCTAGAGAAGACCTTAGCAGTGCAACGTGAAAATAGCGGTGTGGAGTAATTATCATTATTATGAAGTAATAATTATTTTCTTTAGTGTGGCGGAGAAACTATCTGAAATATTTGAAACGAACATTGCTGCACATGAATCTGAAGGCAAAAAGCCACTTCAGTGTTCTCCGTAAATTACATAGTTCATAAATATTAGAAATAATTATCATAGCCATTGCATGAAAGTTTCTAAAATGGCAAATGATGTGTGGGACAGTAGGGATTAACATTAAAAAAGCAGGATCAACAAAGTGCTGCTTCAGATTTACCAAGCGAGTCAGAATCGGGATACAGATGTAGGTGTGCTTCACGCTTTTCAAACACAGGACCAACTTGCAAGGTACTTGTTAAGTATAGTGATCAACGTTTTGTTTTGTTGTGATCCTAGTATTTTCTGTTATGAGGACTGTAATAAACAAAAAACAAAAAGGTGAGGTGTTTTTTCTTTGCACAATGCTCCATTTTCTGAAACATTTTGAACTGTAACAGTTTATTTAAGTTAAACATTAAATTTAAGTTTTCACTTCTATGTACATCAAAAACAAACAAAAAAAAGGCATACATAAACCACAGTAATGATATTACTTTATGAAAAATGTGTCTTTTGCCACTTTGTTTATTGTGTAGAAACCAGGGATACTTTTTTTTTTTTTTAAAGTCTACTTTTATACTCTTTCTGCCTGGAAAATATTTTTATGAAATAGATCATGGTAATTAATCTACACAGAAACACAACAGAGAAACACAGAGAATATATTATTGTAGGATAAGTAATTCGTAAAAATATATGTTCTAATCCAAGGCTATTATTGTAGCATGGCCAGGTCCTGTTGTAGATGAGTACTCAGGATCTGGAAAGTATGGGGATGATTTCAGAGAATACTATGGAGATTAAAATGGCCAAGTCAAGTACATCATTAGTGGTAGTAGTGCCTGTTACATAAAAATGGAGGGGTATTTTAGCCCCTATTGTGCATTGTTTTACTTAGACCTTTATGTATAATTTTTTCATAGCAGTTTTTTTTTTTATACCATTTTTTTATAACATCCATTTTTTAGGATATTTTGAAACAAAACTCCCTCTCTACAGCAGTTACCACATAGTGTAGTATTTCTCAATGCTTGTTATTTAAGGTTTAACTTAAGTGTTATATTACAGTAGACTGAGTGATACGTGCAGAGGATACAACACTTTCAGTATTTTCAGCTTCCGTATTTATGGTGAATTGATTATAATTGATCAGCTATTTTTTAAGGCTTATTTTGTATTCATAAATATATCGTGTACCGATATGTATACATTCTAAAAGTATTTATTCATTGGCACTGAAATTGTCTTTTTTTAAAATGTTTACACCCGGCTGTGCATATGAGTACCTGCGCTTGTTTGTTGAGAATTTCACCCCTGACTATAGGTTTGGTGACAAATCCATTGATTGGATTTTCTCCTTTGACTAAACCTGGTCCTTTCTTATTAGTAGGGCAGTGGTACTCAATTCTCACCCCGGGGGCAATCTAGTTTGTTTCAATTATGTCTTAAATTCCTGAATTGATCCTTTGATTCCTGAACTGAGTACCTGCTTTAGTGAAACAATTCAACTCCATGTAGGAAAGCAATGTCCTGCATATAACAGGAAATCCACATTCTTGCTGAATTATGATCATCTACCATGGAGCTAAAATAAGCAATAAAGCTGCACATCATAAGGCTGTTATTTTATCAAGACGTTTTGGTGACACTAACCACGAGAGTGAAGCTTGAATGGTTTACGCATGGCACCATAAGGCAAAATTACAGTACAATTGTACTGTAGGGTTTTAAACCATGTGATGTGTACTATTAATTATCCAGAATGATGCTGAAAAACACAGTTATACAAAGGAGGATACTGTAATATTTGAAAATGTATATTTTATGTAAATCAATGTAGCTTTCTGCCCCCGGGAAGACTTTATTAATGAGATGTTGTATCTCTATTGTCTTATCCCAATTAACAAAGCCAATAAATTAACACATCTAAAGAAAACAGTATATTAGTTTAAACACAAGTTACATTCAGCCATCAATTGCGTGTTTCGTTATTCTTTATATACTGTTTGATTTTTACCATGGAAACTAGCACCCCTGGTGGTGACCTCTATCAATGCTTTTTTTACTCTCAGCGCAGGTGGTTAGCCTGTGCTGAATACTGCCCCCTGTGCTAATACATGTGTGGCGCCCGAGACAGCTGGCTGTAAACGTGCAGCTTCAGGACTGGAGCAAGGATGGAAGCTCTTCTGGGGTGCACATGAGGAAGTGCACAAGGGGACACTGACTCACAGTGACGCCAACTGCAGCTGTTTCATGTTGAACTTAAATTAACAGTGTCTCAGAGGATGTTCTTGTTTAGATTGTCTATTTTAAGCCAGCTAGATATGATTCACAGCAGCCCTGGCTTTGCTGTGGCCGGTTTCCTGATAATAACGCAAATGTGTTTAGAAGTTGAGGAGTGGATTCGAAGGGCTGTTTGGGTCACACTTTAAACTCCCATCACATTTAAAAAAAACAGACAGACGACCTACAGTAAGTCATGAGATAATAAGCGCCATACACCAGATAGCTTCGTAAAGTGATCATACTGTATACAAGTTTTCATAAAGGGAGGTGGTTAACCGAAGTTGTTTAAATTGGCCATTTTTATGTTTTTATTGGCCCTTTTTGATATACTTTATTTACATAATGTGAACTCATCGCCAATTTATTCCAGTGTTGTTTTTGCATTAGCATAAACATTGAAGAAAACTCACACAGCGGCACTGTATTTCGAGGACCCAGTAAAGTAAATCATTTAACTCCATGATGGATCTTTTGAAAATAATAATATCAATATAATATTAGGTCATACAGGGCTCTATTTAAGAGAAAGAAAAAAAAAGGGCAAAGGCACATTTTCAAATTGGAACTGCTTAGAGCGATAACAACTGTTCCTAGTTGAAACAAAGTTGTTTCATGGTAATTTTATACTGTTGTTTTTTTTGCCTTTGCACTTGCTTAAAAGCAGTGACCTTCATAATGGCTGTTCACCAGTAGATGTTCAAGCTTCTTCCTTTGTAAGGTGGAGGAGCTTGTAGACTCCCAGATGGAGTTGCATGTGGCCCCACTAAATACATTGAGGGAGGTGGGTGGACCAGACAGGGCGTGGACAGTAGTTAGAGGGAAAAGTAAAAGGGGGAACAGAGAATGGCAACTAGGCTGATCCCAGGACTTAATGAAGACAGGTTAAAAGAATGAAATCTCTTCAGCCTTGATTGAAGTCTTTAATATCATAAATGGTATAGATAGTTAACCCAACACTACGAGTCAATTGCGGCATACCAGTGATTCAGTCACATCACGTGGACTAAAATGTGGACTAGAAAATCCTGCAAATCTGTACTCTTACTCCTGATTGCAGCGTACCAAACAGATGATCCCAGTAATTGGTTTAACAGATCAGAACAAGTGGAATAAGTTAGACCGATAAAGAAGACTAATCTATACTGCTGTGACCAAAAGTTTTGATTTAACCTATAGAAATAACAGATTTTGCTTCATAAAGTCGAATGAAATCTACTGAATAATGTTTAGTTAATATATTAAATTACATACTGTTTTGTAGTTTTCCATATACTTAATAAAAAACTGACAAATTGAAAAAAGTGACATTTCGAAATCTACCATGAAACATTGTACTACTGTTTATATATATATATATATATATATATATATTTATCTCAATCCTAAAATTATAGCTGTATAAACCCTTCTTTACTAATCTAATATGTGGAATTCAGTGTCAGATAAATATATATAGGGATCCCTGTACAAAAAGAAAGATGCATTTTTATTACATCAAACATATAAAAGTAAAAATAAAGGTCATGTCTTTCATGCACATTTAAAACTGGCAGATCTGACTGTACTTGTAGTTAAGTTGCCGACACTGCTGCATAGGCACAGAACAGTTTAATTGCGTGATAATGAACGATTAGTTGTTTATAGTTAAAGCATATTAACTGAATAGGAGGCTGTGTTGTCCAGTGGTTAAAGAAAAGGGCTTGTAACCAGGAGGTCCCCGGTTCAAATCCCACCTCAGCCACTGACTCATTGTGTGACCCTAAGCAAGTCACTTAACCTCCTTGTGCTCCGTCTTTCGGGTGAGACGTAATTGTAAGTGACTCTGCAGCGGATGCATAGTTCACACACCTTAGTCTCTGTAAGTCGCCTTGGATAAAGGCGTCTGCCAAGTAAACAAAATAATAATAATAATTGTATTACGGTAAACTGAAAACTACGGAAGCGTCTTACTGCCGTTTAAAAAAAATCTCCTATGTAGGACTTTGCATCTCCTATGTAAGAAAAAAAAGTCCAACGTAGGAGATGTAAAGTCCAACGTAGGAGATGTAAAGTCCAACGTAGGAGATGTAAAGTCCAACGTAGGAGATGTAAAGTCCAACGTAGGAGATGTAAAGTCCTATGAAGGAGATGTAAAGTCCTATGAAGGAGATGTAAAGTCCAACGAAGGAGATGTAAAGTCCAACGTAGGAGATGTAAAGTCCAACGTAGGAGATGTAAAGTCCTATGAAGGAGATGTAAAGTCCAACGTAGGAGATGTAAAGTCCAACGTAGGAGATGTAAAGTCCAACGTAGGAGATGTAAAGTCCAACGTAGGAGATGTAAAGTCCTATGAAGGAGATGTAAAGTCCAACGTAGGAGATGTAAAGTCCAACGTAGGAGATGTAAAGTCCTATGAAGGAGATGTAAAGTCCTATGAAGGAGATGTAAAGTCCAACGAAGGAGATGTAAAGTCCAACGTAGGAGATGTAAAGTCCAACGTAGGTGATGTAAAGTCCAACATAGGAGATGTAAAGTCCTATGAAGGAGATGTAAAGTCCAACATAGGAGATACTTTTTTTTTTTTTTTTCCTTAATTGGCGCTGGGACACTTCCGTAGAAAACGGTATCAAAAGGTACGTGATTAAAACGTTTATTTAAAATGTAGGGCCTATATATATTGTGCGAGACTGTATTCTCACGGATCTGACTGCCCGAACGGGACACACATAAGAAATGTACAGAATAAAGTTTTCAGATTTATATTTGTCATTTTAGAGAAAAAATGCAGCTGTCTCTACAAAAAAAATAAGCAGTAAATGCTTAGGACAAGCAAGCCTACTAAATTAGTCTAATCCTTCACAGTACTAAATTAATCCACTTGAACAGGCTCATCACGAATCTGATTTGGTACACTGCAATCGGGATCTTTAGTCTGATTTAAGCCGAGTAAAAGTAAGTAAGAGATCTTGTTTAGTCTGATGGAAGCTGAGTAAAAGTAAGTTTAGAACAGAAGGTAGGAAGCACTTTTTACACAGTTATAAATGCATGGACTAGCCTACATGGATGTAAAACGCTGGGAACATTTAAAAGACTAGTTTCTGTGCTTTTAAATAGGGGAGAAAGATGTGTGGGACAAGCCTTGGGCCTTTTCTCGTTCCCAAACTTATGTTCTTTAGTAGATACACAAAATGTTTATAACTAGTATAGGAAAACACTGATGTTATCACTTTATAGATACATCTACTAAAACAGAATCCAACTTGAGTTACCAATGACTAAATCACAACTAACTGTCTTGGGTTTTAACTTGCAAATTTATTTCCACTTAAAAACATTTTTTTTTACAAAAAATAAAATAACAGTTTTATTTAAAAAAGTAGACAAAACCCACCCCCAAGACTGTACAGATGTATATATATATATATATATATATATATATATATATATAGACACACACACACACACACACACACACACATACATCCTCCAAATACATTCTTATATCTAGACACTTTGCCAAACTGACTTAGGAGAAAGATGTGTGTCATATCCTGGATATTGATATTAATGGACCCTTCTGTTAATAACAGTTTTAAATTAAAATATTGAAACATGAATTATGCTGCTCAGTAGGTACTTAATCATAGCTGCAACAGGCTGAGGATCCATAAATATGACTTGCAGACATCACAGATTTACAACCTTTGGGGTTGTTTTTACAAAAAAGAACAACAAAACAATAAAAATGGTAACAAAAAAAGATACAAAGGTATTTTATGTGTTGAAGACACTATGTAAAAATAATGGTTTAGGAAAAAAACTCATCCCAGGGAATGTATAATGGCAGTAAATATGCCAAATATGTAAAATATATTATTGCACATTATTAACAATTTATATAACAAAATAACTATAGTTAAGTAAGAAATACATTCTAATAAAAAATAAAAATAATAAAAAATAGTCCTACACTGCACTGAGAACTCTTAGGAGGTATTTAACAAGACTCCAAACAAACAGTTTTACAGGATTGCTAAAAGAAAAGCTTGGGCTAAACTCTCAAAAGCTATTTACTCCAAATCAAAAATAGCGCATTTTTTGTCTGACGGTAAAAAAACAAACATAATTTGCATTAATTAAACAAATAATAAACTATTTTAGACTCATAACAAGCCCTTAAACTAAATGTCTTATTTATTTGTGGGTTGGGAATGTTATTAGGTGCATTTCTACTATCAGAAAGAAATCGCACAAATACCAATTTAGAGTAATTGGCTTAGAAAATCTTGCCCATTGTGTTGATTATTGGTAAGGTGAATGATAATCTGGGATGGTAAGCAGAGCTGGTGCCTATACCAGAGAGCAGAACCACATACACTTGCATGAAATCAAAATACTTTTTGCTGCCAAAAAGTGCAGGGAAAGCAAAAACCCAATCTGGAAAGAGGTTACTAGATCTCCCCCAAAATTCAGATTCTGTTTTAATTCCATATATACAAGGATGAAGACAGGAAGGCAATTATATACAAAAGACAACAAACCAGCTCTCCTCCAACCTCAGGCTTGCACGGAGATGAGACCACATTAGTAGTCCATGCCCAAACTGCAAAACTTGGAAAAAGATTTGGATATCTCACTTAAGAATCGTGCTGAATTACATCTGGGTGAAAAAATATTTAAACAAAGCCCATTTTAATAATGTCACTTCTTGGCAAGAGCAGCGGGCCAAATGTGGCTCTCTCAGTAATGTCCCGCTACCACTGGGCAAAACATAAGAATGGTGACTATGTAACAGGAGCCAAACCTACTTCAGTCCGCAGGGTTTTATAGAATTACTGTCCAGTGGTACAAAAAAAAGAAGTCTGCACTGGCATTAGCAGCATACTAGAATTTGTACCAATGTGACAGTCAGAAATGAAGTAGGCAACCACCTTCTAGGAAGATTGGACCAGTGTTTATCCACTTACTAAAAATCGGAACCATTGTCTATATTCTACAATATCATTCCTTCTTCTCGCAAAATATGGATGATAGATATGGCAGTAACACCACACTGGTCACGCAAAGTTTATTTACAAAAACTGTCCACTTGACAAACCGACTCAGTCTCAGTGCTTCAATAACAGGTCTTTCCCAGTCGCCCACTTTGCAGGCATCTTCTTCTCCCTCCCTCATATTATCTTGTGAGAATCTGATAGCTTCGGTTTTTCAGTTAGCAAACCCGGAGTCCCGTTAGATTTCTGTCAACGTGATCTTGTAGGCATCGCCAATGTTCTCAATATGCATTACAAAAGTGTCTTCGTTGGAGTAGTGCTCAATGATGTTGTCATCCATGTTTACCAAAATACTTTAAATAAAAAAAGAAAAAGATGAAAACATTAGGAAAACAAACAACATAATCTAAACTCGACTGTAAGTAGAAGACCAAAGCCATTCATCATTAACAGGCAAACAAAATTCACATAATTACAATCTGAAAACCAATTATTTTCATAAAGCAGGGGTTTCCAACCACGGTCCTGGAGATCTAGAGGGTCTGATGGTTTTTGTTTCAACCAAGCTCTCAGTTACTTAATTGCGCCAATTATTGGCTTAATTAGTCAAGATGAACATGTGTTCCAGATCTTTAGCCACTGATGATGTAAAGACACCTAGAAAACCTAGATTGGAGCTCTCCAGGACCAGGGTTGGAGACCCCTGTCAAAGGCTATTCAACCTGGCTGTTTCTGCCTGCAACCAACAATGGAACTTGTGTTGTATCAGGAACATCCATACCTACAAAAACACAGTGGTCTTTCTCTGTGTCTCTAATGCTGAAATGAGTTTGAGTTCACATCAAATGATCTCTTAACAGTATCATCAGGCACCACATACTTCCTTTACATTTTTTACCTCAAGTATTTATTGTAGGATTCTTACCCTTTTTTGCTTTTCTTGTACATTTTTATCATCTTTTCAACAGGAAAACCATACTTTTCAGACACCTGCAGTAACAAAAGGAATCAGCTTAGTAAAATGTGCCCTCGTTCCGACCCAAGCTACCCTATTCTAAATACTCTAAGTTCTAAAGTTCGAAGTTCTAAATTCTAAAATGATGCTGTTCTATATAGTTAACAGTAAATAACTGATGACATAAAAATGTGTTTAATCCATCAAAACAGACTAAAATAACATGTATGTTGCTGCTTTGTCAATAGGGCCCACAGTGATCAAATGAACTGATAAATGCTCATGTTCTTGAAGTTAATTGTTTCATCAGGCCAGGTAATTTTGTAAAGCACTATTTAAGCTCCCTCAGCATATTGAACAACGCGAAGAAGACAATGTACTTACTGCATCCATCAGCCCCTTCACAGTCGGTGATTTGAGCATCAGAGCATCAAACACTTCATCCGATTCTTTGCGTACATAGAGAAGCACTGGAGAGACAGAAGCCAGGCCTTAAAAAACGTGGTTATCAGGCTCAAAGGTTTATTGGATCTTGGCATTTATACATCACAGGCCCTATTCATGCTGCTTTAACTGCAATGAGGTAAGAGTTTTTTTATTTTTTTATTTTATATAATATACACGCGCACACACACACACACACACACACACACACACACACACACACACCAGAGTTTTTAGCAACCCTGATGAAGACAACTTTTGGTTATTACAGGAGGTGGTACATCGTAAAAAGCAGACAACGTTGGACAATTTCTTTTTTTTAAATGATGTTCTTTAGAAATGACTGCAAGTACAACACATATTGTTTATGTTTGCTTTACTTATTGTAAGGACAATTGTAGTACATAGTTGTGTAGTACTATTTGTATAAGCCTACTCCCTTTTTTTTTTTGTTTGGGTATTCTCATGTTAATTTGTTAACACTGCACACCATACAATCATTGGTCCTCTCTAATTGACTTACAACACAGATGTCACTGACAGAGAGTTTGTAATGTGAACACCTGCAGGGAGGTTTTATGTCCACCTAGGCCTGGGGCATGAGGGAGTCTTTAATTATGCCAAATAGTACTTTAACACTGTTGTCTGCAATTTACCAATTACAATGTTTAGAAGTTCCAGGAAAGCATTCCTGAATACCAAACATACAGCACAGAGTTCAGAACAGTAATAAAATGTGTTATAACATGAGCAGCTACCTCGTTTGTTTACTTCTTCTTTTATCTGTTTGGGCGGTGAGGGGCTGTAGTCCTCTTCAGAAGGCCGGAACATTCTTTTCACCAATACACTGCTGTAAATACGAAAAAGCACATTTCTTGTGAATATGTTTTATTTTTTATTTTTTTTACTTTTTTTCCCTCCTCCCTCAAAAAGAACAAAAGTCAAAGCATGGCAATGTGAGTGATTATTATTTGTAAATTAATAACAACTTCTTGTATAAATTTCTTCTGCATTTGTGCACACCACGTAGCAAGCCGTTAAGCAACGTACCGTACATAATTTAATAATATGCAAGCTTAAAAGGCACCAGTCAGATACAAAGCACAACAGTAAGATTTGATTTAAGTTCATATATTTAGGTTAAGATTAAAAAAAGAAAATTTCTGAAGCCTCACTGTTCCCCAGAACTGGATTTAGCGGGCAATGTTTGGTGCGTTCTAATACGTGTGGCTGAAAATGATCTGATTAAAACATACCCTTCCCTCTCCATCCCTTCTGTGTTGAAAGCAAAGACCTAAAATGAGAAAACACAATCATTAGAATCTGATATGATCAATCATGAGCACTTCCTCCCACTATATAAACAGACCTACAGTCTGGTTCAAATCAGTTTTATCTTTGCCTTTTTGCTGGCTTGGTATAATTTCTACAGTTTGTATTACCCTAATACCCTATTACCCTTACCTGTCCTGTTCTCTGCAAATTCCCAAAGTGCACATCAGGTATAAAGAGAACAGGCTGAGAATCGAGATCCGTCATGGTTTTGAAGTAGGTGGTATCCCCTTTCTTCTGCGCCGGTAATGCAGGCACGTTTGCTTCTTTTGCTAACAGAACACAAAAAAGAAGAAAGCATCTTTAATACTCTGGAGTTTTTTGTCATTTTTTTTATTTTTATTTTGCCACAAAGTCATCTTATCGTTATGTTGCAGGTCAAAGGGTTGTTCATAAATGAAAATAAATTACAGAACCTTATCAAGAAAGAAAGCAGCTTCCTCAACACCCTCCAACTGTTTCAGTTTAAAAGTACTGTAATTCATCCCATGGAAAGTCGTTCTACATCCTCCATTGTACGTTGGTGGAAGTACAATGATACAAAGAGGTTACTGAAAACTCAAGGTGGTACAGGGCAGGGAGGCATTGTGACCCGATACAGATATACATTCTAATAAAATACAATTCTGTTTATATAGCGCCTTTCATACAAAAAGTATCTCAAAGCACTGTACAATACAAAGCAAAAAAGTCACAATAAAATGCATTTGTATAAGAATCCCAAGGCGTGTCACACACACAAAACTGCCAACATTTAAAAGAATAAAAGAATATTTTGAAAACAGAAATTAAAAAGGAGATACAAAAAATGTGGTTTTAATTGTGAAGAAAATTAGTTTGTATAATTAAAACCATAAAAAAAAAGTTTAAAACAAAAATGTAATAAAATTAGAATTAAAAAAGGGACAAAAGGAAAATGCAGTTTAGATTGTGAAATATTTTATAAAAATACATTTTCAATCAACCTAAAAACAGTACCATCTTTCCTGACAGAAGGTGGTAGAGAATTCCATAATTTAGGAGCTTTACAAGAAAAGGCCCTTGCTCCCCTTGTTATTTTTATTCACCCTGGAATAACCAGCAGCCCTGCATCCTGTGATCTAAGAGTGCGATTAAGATTATACAAGGTCAATAATTCCTGTAAGTAACTGGGTGGTAATCCATTCAGGGTCATAAATTAAAAGCAAAATCTTAAATCTGTTCTAAACTGCACAGGGAGCCAGTACAAAGAGGCCAAAACAGAGGCCCTCGTGTGGAGAATAGGGTTTGTGTAGTAAGAGGAGTAGAGCGACACTCACAGTTGGACTGGGAAGAAGAGCTCTGGCCTTTCGTCTTCTTACGGGTCTGTTTCCTTTCTTCATCTCGGACTTTCCTCTCTGCTCCCTGGGATTCAATTCAAAGAGGAAATTAAGGGGCTACATTCCGATTTACACAACACGCACACGCATCACATGAGCACAATGCTGTTACCGAATCTAATATAGGACACAGGGATGAGGACGTTTTCAATGGGTTACTTTCAAATGAACCAAGATCACAATACATATTTGAAATGCATTTACATTTAAAATAAAAAAAAAAATACTGCAATCTGATTCTTATTGCAATTATTCAAACACAGTATTAATCACAAAAAACAACCAAACACAGATTTTGAGTAATAATACTAATAATAAATAATACAATGATTGCAAACATCATACAATGGAATTTGATGCTACACTTGATAATGGTAATACATATATAGTCAACTTTTTTGTCAACACAAAGCAACACTATGAGCAGTTTTATTTTATTGAGGCGTGGGTCCTCCTTAGGCAATGGGACTGTGCTGTGACGTGGTGTGTCCCCCAATCCCCTGCCTGAGCCCCACCTTGTCACAGAACACTTTGATCTGAGAGTAGGCCCTGTGGATGGGTTTGTTGCTGCGGTTGTTGTAGCTGTAGGTATCGATCTGGATCATCAGCGGCAGGCCCTTGACACCCTTCTGAGAGGAGAAATCTGTGCTCAGGCAGTTCGCTGTGATGAAGATCTGGAAGATTTAAAAAAAAAAAACATAACGCGAAGAAATAAAAATCAGAGCCCATTTGGTCTTACTGATAAATTCATAAACAGTAAATACACGTACGAAAGAAGCCATTTCCACACAAGCTCAAATGGAAAGATGACAGAGCGACCACCAGGGGTCAGTCTCGTACCAAATGCCAAAAGCTCTGTTACTTAAATGGTGTACAGCTAGCCTTAAAAAGAACTGATAACACTTTGACTATTGTGAGTACATTTACATATCACAAAATGACTTCGCAATCTATAATTTAAAAAAGGAAGCCATTGTAAAAAGATACTAAAAAAAATCTTTCACACTCTTGTTGAGTAGTGGTTAGGTTTCTGGACTCTTGCCCAGAGGGTCATGGGTTCAATCCCAGATGGGGGACACTGCTGCTGTACCCTTGAGCAAGGTACTTTACCTAGATTGCACCAGTAAAAACCAACTGTATAAAAGGGTAACTGTCTGTAAAAAAAATAAATAAACAATTAATGTTATTATATGTAAAAATAATGTGACATCTTCTAACAATTGTAAGTCGCCCTGGATAAGGGCGTCTGCTAAGAAATAAATAATAAGAATTTGGAGAGCTGGACCTATTGGTTATTCCTTGCTGACTGTGCCACTACTTGAGGGCATTTCCAGGAGTTTCAACGAGGGTGGCAAAGCAGAAGGACACTTTATTTAGTAAACACTCAGGGTTATTCAAGTGCGTTAACTGCACAATCCCATCAAGGGTAGTTCCAGACGACTCCCTTTTACTGCTAAACTTAAAACAATAAGTCCAAGAACAGATCTCTCATCAGTTAACAAGGTAATGCTTCACAAACCTTAGTTTACAACAATGTGCATGTAGCTTTGAAGTATTACATTTGTGGTTCACTGCTGACGGAAAAGTTGGTTTGCTTTTCTTAAAACTCTTATATTATATATATATATATATATATATATATATATATATATATATATATATATATATATATATATATATATATATATATATATCAATACAAAATACAGGATTTCTTTCATGCATTTATTTTTATTTTATTATACTGGCCAATCTCATGGCTGTATCAATAGGCTGGCTCAGGCTCTGCAGACAAAGTAAACAAAGGGAGTGGTTTAATTAAAATGATCAAAATGGCACCTGAATGCTCAGCTTTCAAAGCAAATGTTGGTCAAAAAGACACCTGACACCTTCAACAGTATTCCCCCCTGATGCCCCCTAACTTGCATTTCAATTGCCTCACTGGGAAAGGACCGGCAGAAAATTTGGTCAAGATAGGGTTTGGCATTTTTTAAGAACAGAGCTTTAAAACTCTACACCTTACACTGAGCTGCCATTTCAACAAGTTTCTTAGGGGAGTTCTTTTTCAACATTCTGCACTCCTGCCCAGGTGATCAGAGACTAAACATGAAACTTTCCTGCTTCTTTACTTTGTGCAAGTTCAGAATCCTTCAAGTCCCCTTGTAAACATTTACCTGCATTTGCTACAATGTGCTGCACGTGTTGTAACTATATGGTGTGCACGTGTGGACATATGCTCCTTTTCTTCATTTGAAACATTGTTGTTTTTTTGTATATATATTATAAAACACATTAGCAGCCTCCACATATATCTGATTTGCTGACACTCCCTCCTCTCCCCTCCCCCACCCATGGCCTGGTGTCTTTGTTTTAGCCCTACAGATTATATGTTTTTGCCTTGTCTACTGGATTTGAATTCAGCATTACGCCCCAAGGCTGTTTCCTGAGATCAGAGACAGGGCCATGGTGTGGCATTCTTTTGTCTCTTGTCACGTACCTTTAGGTTACAATAGGATTTGTCAGGTCAAGCCAGTGAACACACACATAAAGCAACCAATACTGTACAAAACCTCTGACCTCCGTCTTTATATTTACATCTTCAAGAAGACCTTTTTTGTACTACAGTCCTCCCCACCCCCAAGGGTTGTGAAATCCAATTATGTTTAAATAAGCCACCAACCTCTAGAATATACAATATTATATTCATAATAATTTCAAGCTGCACTGCACTTCTTTGAAATCTCCAAACATCTATGAAATACCTTTATTATAAAGCCCTTCCCATTTGATTTGTTGTAAGAACCCTTCTTTAATAACCAAGGAAACAGAAGAAGCTAGTGTACGAGTCTGGCAGGGAAACGTATTCCCACTAAACAGAAACCGTTGCTTTCACGCCTGTGTCAGAAATCAAGCTTGACAGTCACCGCTGAATTGAACTAAAAACAGGGTGTTCCCTTTGAAGTACGAAATGTAACCATTACCATATAGGTATTTACCTCTTAAAGACCTGAAACCTGAATATGATATACCAAAGCTGCTTGGCAAGCCTATGGCGCTCACAGATCTCAGTGCCATTTTTCCTTTCAAGACTGACCTGACCGGAGAGACTTATTCAAATAAGTACTTATTACTTCTATCTGCTATATATTTAGCATTTATTGTGTTTTTACACAAATTACATGTGATATTAATATAATTGCTGTAATAGTGTTTACTAATTACGTGTAACTTGTGCACTACAGCCTGTTCCTTGTTACTTCCCACTGCGGCCTTGCGCCCTGTGTGAAGCCAGCAGTTAGAGTCACTCCTTCCCAGGGATCTTGCAACATAAGTTGGCTGACTTTGTGCTCTCCTCACAGGCTGCAATAGCTCTGGCTGTAGTTATTTATGTAATTGTTTAAAATTACTTAATTTGTTTTTGTTTAAATTACTGTATTTGTTGCGAAAGTTTCTTCTTCTGTGTTTTTTGTTATTTTTTTATTTATTTATTTTCTTTTTAACAGAGACTACGCGCAAACCACAGGCCCTCACCACAACAGTTGGATGACCTGCGCCTGGTTAACAAGAACCTGCTCCATGTGTCCAAACTCAACGGGCAGGCTGTGGGTAGGAGCTTAATTTTTTACATAGGCTCGGGCAAAGGTTATGCTCCGTACCAATCCTGCCTTTTTGCCTAAGACTATCTCGGCATTTCATGTCAACCAGTCTGGAATTGGAGGCTTTCCATCCACCTCCTTTACAGTGTGACAGACAGCGACAGCTCCATACGCTCTGCCCAGTGCAGGCCCTGGTGTACTATGTTGACAGGATGAAAAGTTGGAGGCAGTCCGAACAATTTTTGGTCTGCTAGGGGTCTATGTCCCATGGTCAAGCCCTGTCTAAGCAGCGGCTGTCCAAGTGGATAGCAGACACAGTCAGAACTGCCTATGAGCTGGCCAGCTTGGCCCCTCCAGAAAGGCTCACTGCCCATTCTACCAGGGGCATGGTAACTTTGTGGACTTTATTTCAGGGTGCATATGTCAAAGACATTTGCAATGCAGCTGTGTGGGCTACTCTCCATACCTTTACTAGGTTCTACAGACTTAATGCCGTGGATCTTCAAAGCCCTGGTTTTGGAACTAGAGTGTTAAAGGCGGCTTCTCAGTCAACCCTTACAACACAGGCATGGAGGTGAGGCCCTCCCTCAATTTTATCCCCCTAGTTACTAGGGTTCCGTATGGTAACGCACAAAGAAAACTTTGCCTATGTGTCCACTTACTAGACTTGAAGGAAAAATGATGCTGAGATCTGTGAGCGCAGTGCCTTTGTGCCCTTTGGTGGCTAGCCACGACTGTGTCACAGGCTCGGGTCTCTACAAGGTAAATACGGCAATGGTTACATTTCTATTTCAGGGAACCAGGGCTATGAGAATAACATTTTTTTTTTTATCATGTTGTGAACAATAAATACATTCGTATTTACAGTTTTTTTTGATGACCACAGAGGGTCCAAGATGCTGCCACAGTATATAAGAACATAAGAAAGTTTACAAACAAGAGGAAGTCATTCAGCCCATCTTGCTCGTTTGGTTGTTAGTAGCTTTTTGATCCCAGAATCTCATCAAGCAGCTTCTTGAAGGATCCCAGGGTGTCAGCTTCAACAACATTACTGGGGAGTTGGTTCCAGACCCTCACAATTCTCTGTGTAAAAAAGTGCCTCCTATTTTCTGTTCTGAATGCCCCTTTATCTAATCTCCATTTGTGACCCTTGGTCTTTGTTTCTGTTTTCAGGTAAAAAAAAAAGTCCCTTGGGTCAACATTGTCTATACCTTTTAGAATTTTGAATGCGTGAATCAGATTTTCAGATTTTTGTGTAGTCTTCTTTGTTCAAGACTGAATAGATTCAATTATTTTAGCCTGTCTGCATATGACATGACTTTTAACTCGGGATAATTCTGGTCGCTCTTCTTTGCACTCTTTCTAGAGCAGCAATATCCTTTTTGTAGCGAGGTGACCAGAACTGAACACAATATTCTAGATGAGGTCTTACTCATGCATTGTAAAGTTTTAACATTACTTCCCTTGATTTAAATTCAACAGGTTTTACTATATATCTGAACATTGTGTTGGCCTTTTTTATAGCTTCCCCACATTGTCTAGATGAAGACATTTCTGAATCAACATAAACTCCTAGCTCTTTTTCATAGGTTCCTTCTTCAACTTCAGTATCTCCCATATGGTATTTATAATGCACATTTGTATTGCCTGCGTGCAGTACCTTACACTTCTATATTAAATGTAATTTGCCATGCGTCAGCCCAGTTTTTGAATGACCTTTGCTGCTGCAACCGTGTTTTTGTGTCGTTTGCAACTTTTACAAGTTTGCTTACTATACTAGAATCTAAGTCATTAATGTAGATTAGGAAGAGCAGAGGACCTAATACTGATCCCTATGGTACTCCACTAGTTACTTCGCTCCATTTTGAGGTTTCTCCTCTAATCAGTACTTTCTGTTTTCTACATGTTAACCACTCCCTAATCCATGTGCATGCATTTCCTTGAATCCCTACTGCGTTCAGTTTGAGAAGTAATCTTTTATGTGGGACTTTGTCAAAAGCTTTCTGGAAATCTAAATAAACCATGTCGTATGCTTTACAATTATCCATTGTCGTTGTTGCTTCCTCAGAAAAATCAAGCAGGTTAGTTAGACACAACTGACTGTCTCCCAGGATACTGTTACCATATAGGTAATTTTCCATTCTGGATCTTATTAAAGTTTCCATAAGTATATTATATTATATATATATATATATATATATATATATATATATATATATATATATATATATATAAAATAGAAGTCAGGCTTATTGGTCTGTAGTTACCTGGTTTGGTTTTGTCTCCCTTTTTGCGGATAGGTATTGTGTTTGCAATTCTCCAGTCTGTTGGTACAACCCCTATCTCAAGAGACTGTTGCATGATCTTGGTTAGCGGTTTGTAAATAACTTCTTCTTTCTGAGTACTATTAGGAGGATCTCATCCGGCCTAGGGGGTTTGTTTCCTAATCCCTTTAACAATTCTGCCTCTGTTATGCTAAAGTTATTTAAAACTGGATAGGAACAGGTCGACATGTGGGGCATGTTGTCCGTATCCTCCTTTGTAAAAACTTGTGAAAAGTAATCATTAAATATATTTGCTATTTTTTTCTCTGCATTTATGATTTTGCCATTTGTATCTCTTAGACATTTTACTTCCTCCTCGAATGTTCTTTTGCTGTTATAATATTGGAAAACCTTTTTGGAATTGGTTTTAGTCCCCCTTGGCAATGTTCATTTCTACCTTTCTCTTGGCCTTTCTAACTTCCTTTTTGACTTAAATTTGCCGTTCCAAGTACTCTTTCTGTGTACTTTATTTTTGGTCCATTTTAACCACTCTGTAAACTGGAGGGGCTCTCCAGTAAAGCATCATAAAACACTGTGACATTCATGATATTCATCAGATCCATAAAGGTGGTGTCATTTTCCAGGCACATGTAGAGGAACCTTCACTTGCACAGCGCATACAAAACAGTGACTACGTTCTTTGCTCTTAGTTCATATTGGCTTTTTAACCAGTAACCAAGGCAGTAGTCAAAGGACGGATCAAGTGTTCAACAGTAATGTGCCTTGAAAAGTCATGTTAAAAGAACTGGGATTGCTAACACAAGCCAGCCCAAGTAAAATATCCATCCCGCAGTTAACATTGAAGTTAATTCAGCTGGAACCGTCACCTAGCAATAGGTGCTATCAGAACATGTTTTGATGTAACCTTTGACCTCCATGATATAATATCTGCCTCTGAGACAGTACAGACACTGATGTAAATATGTAACAATACCATTTAGTCATGCTTTCTGGAGACTTGTGTAGCAATAGTTAATGGAGACTGAAACAACTAAACATCTTTAATAAGTGGTAAACCAACCAGCCAAAGTGGACAATAAAGGTTGTGGGTAAACAGTGCCAGGGGGTCTGGAGCTGGGGGGTGGGGGGGCATGTTCCCACCTCCAACACCACATAAACATTGCATATGTGTCCACTTACTCGACAGACAAAAATGACTGAGCAGCGATTACTATACTAACATCCCTGCAGTTGTTTCTGCTCTGTGGAACAACAGCAGTCTAGGAATTAAAAAAAGGAGTTGGTAGGAAACATTCAATGCTCCTGGTGGCTTTGATCATTATCACTTGCTGATAACATTGTCAATACCCAAGTGTCGTGGTGACAGCAATGCTTTCAGATGGTCATTGTACCAACCATAGCTGCCATGCCAACCTAATATAAAGCTACCCATTCTTAATTTAAAAAAATGTAAACCACCTGTGACGGGGTAACCCCACCCCTGTGTTTGTTTATAGTATTATGATTTAAAATGTACTGTTTTTTGTTTATTTTAAACACTGTTTTATTGTTATTATTTAAATGTATGTGTGTTAAAAAACAAGTTATTATTTATTGAGGTTTTGTTTGGCAGGGAAGGAGTTAAAAACCTTCCCTGCCAGAAAATACTTGTGTAGAATGTGGCTGTCTTCACACTGGCTAACTGATTGCCAGTTTAAGGACAGCCACATCAATATAAAAACCTGCAGCTTTGGCTGAACGGGGTTGAGTGTGTTAGAGGTGGAACGAGAGACGTGAGTCTTGAGTTTAGAAGAATAAGATAAATAACAGTTGCTATCCGTGCTGGCTTTACACCAGCATGATACTTGTTTGTCTCTGTTTGTTTTGGCCACCGTGCCGTTTTGTCTGTGTTTAATGTTTTGTTCAAACCTTTTATTTATTTAATTGTTAAACATACACGTCCGCGCTTCACCCTTAGTACTGTGTGTGTCTGTATTTCCTGGTCTGATGTCACCCACAAGCCACCCTTACCACACCACCATATTCAAAAAGGCTATGTCAACATATGTAAATTAAAGTAGTTTCTTAAAGCTGTGTAGATCAGCTAAAGCTATTGTCTCCAGTGCAAGTACAGGTACTTAACAGTCAACTGTCATCATGCTACATTTGTGCCAATTCGGTTTTCTGTTATATCCTGTGTTCCATGACTTTGCAAATGGCCACTATTAAGTCAGGTAGCAAATCCAACATACAAATATTTATCTAAGAGATGGAACTGAATTACTCTCCAGGGCGTATTTTCAGAGTCATCATTAAGTATTGAGACTGAATACCGACCAATCCATCAGGGCTAAAGTACAGCCCAGCATTTGCAGCTTTAACTCAACACTGCAGACTATTGTGGTGTGTGTGAGAGCTAAGTTCTAAGCAAAGAAAGAAATAAATAAAGAGGCAAAAGGAAAAGAGAAAGAAAGAAAGAGTTGATAGTTTATTGGTAGTCTGGCTATCAACTCGGGCCACTAGTACAAAACTAATTTTTTTTAAGGTTTAAAATAAAATTCTAAGAACAGAATTAGTTTATAATTGACGTTAGTCTTACCTTTGCTTCCTCATTCACATCCCAGGTAAAGGAGACAGCATTGTAAGCGATTTCTTCAATATTCCCAATGGTGTTAAAACTTTCTTTGTAATCAGCTGCAGAGAGAAGATGGAAAACACAGTTGCAGTTATATTGTGAAGTTATGATTTACATTATTAAACTAACCGACTGCATATTGTACGACAAAAAGGACATTTTAAAAACTGCAAAACTAGTTTTAAAAAAAGCCCCAATTCCTGAGGCAGCTGGGTACCCCTTAGCTGGTGGTATTAAGAACACTAGGCAAGAATACTTTACATTTCAGTGCAGACCTTAAAATCGAAATCAATATAAGTGGGAAATACGTTTTACATTTTAGTCTCTGCACTTCGCACACTTATCAGCTTTGTTAATCTGATATTTACTTGAAGTGCAAATGTAACACAATTTTTGTTCCTGGGTAGTAAGTGTTATTTCCTAATTGCTTATGCCTCAAAAGTATAGAAAATGGCTATTATTCCCCACAAACTTTGCTTTTGTGACCAGGACAGTGATATTTTGAAATTTACCTATTTCCAATGAGAAAACGGGCGAATTTGTGTCTTTTCGTTCACATAAAGTAAAAAAAAAACAACATATGAATCCAAATTAACGTATTTATACTAAAGTAATACAAAAATGACTACAAAAGATTTAGAAGTGAGTAGTTTTTCGAGATTTACGATTATACTGTAAATCACTTTCACGAATCAGCCCCCAAATGTAGTCTCCCATCATGTTCTCGTTATACTGTCCTTGGTAGCGGCGTTCAAAGTCCAGTATATCCTGGTGGAAGCGCTCGCCTTGCTCCTCCGAGTACGCTCCCATGTTCTCCTTGAATTTATCAAGATGAGCATCAAGGATATGGACTTTGAGGGACATCCTACAGCCCATTGTGCCGTAGTTCTTCACCAGAGTCTCAACCAGCTCCACATAGTTTTCGGCCTTGTGATTGCCCAGGAAGCCCCGAACCACTGCGACAAAGCTGTTCCAAGACGCTTTCTCCTTACTAGTGAGCTTCTTGGGGAATTCATTGCACTCCAAGATCTTCTTTATCTGTGGTCCGAAGAAGACACCGGCTTTGACCTTTGCCTCAGACAGCTTAGGGAAGAAGTCTTGAAGGTACTTGAAGGCTGCCGACTCCTTATCTAGAGCTCTGACAAATTGTTTCATAAGGCCCAATTTGATGTGCAGTGGTGGCATCAGCACCTTCCGGGGGTCCACCAGTGGCTCCCACTTGACGTTGTTCCTCCCCACAGAGAACTCGGTCCGCTGTGGCCAGTCCCGCCTGTGGTAGTGCGCCTTGGTGTCCCTGCTGTCCCAAAGGCAAAGATAGCAGGGAAACTTGGTAAAACCGCCTTGGAGACCCATCGGGAATGCCACCATTTTGAAGTCTCCTATGACCTCCCAGCCGTACTCATCATACTTCAAGGCTTCCAGCAAGGTCTTGATGCTGTTGTAATCCTCTTTGAGGTGCACCGAGTGAGCCAGGGGAAGAGACGGGTACTTGTTACCATTATGGAGCAGCACGGCTTTGAGGCTCCTGGATGAGCTGTCAATGAAGAGGCGCCACTCATTCTGGTTACAGGCGATTCCGATTGCCTCGAACAGACTGGTCACATTGTGGCAGAAGCAGAGCCCATCTTGACGGGTGAAGAAGCTGGAAAAAGGTTGGTGACGCTTCCTCTGATCTGCGACTTGCACACTTTCATCCAACAAGTTCCACTGCTTGAGCCTAGACGTCAAAAGCTTGGCATTGGACTTGGTGAGACCAAGATCTCTAATCAAGTCATTGAGGTCTTTTTGGTTGGGGTAGTATGGGTTTCTCTCCTCAGCTCCACCTCTGAAATTGTCATCTGGATCTACGTCTTCCTCGCTCTCTGACTTGCTGCTCTCTTCTAAAGACGGCTGCTCTCTCTCCGGAGGAGTGGGTACTGGGAGCTCATGGTGTGTGGCACCGGGGCGATGGATGAAGGAAGGTCCGGATACGTGATAGCAGGTGCATTCTTGCCAGTCCGACGTTTGGAAGGGTCCACCATGCAGAAGTAGCAGTTGCTTGAGTGGTCAGTGGGTTCCCGCCAAATTCTTGGGATAGCGAACTTCATGGCTCTCTTTTCCCCTCTGTACCATCCTACAAAAATACATTTATTTCACCCATGACTAATGTGTAAGAGATTCTCGCAACATTTTTCATATATGATATATTTTTTCAATAACATTGAAAATTGTAAAACATTTTAAAATTAAAAACTTTTACAATTTTAAAAATTTAAACAAATTTTATAACATAAAATTCCGAGCAACAATTGTCCATCTTACCTTCCAGAGTTTTTTTGCAGTGCTCGCAGGTGAAATGAGGTGCCCAGGGTTTGTCTTGATCCCCGACAGGCATGCCGAAATATGCCTTGTAGGCCTCACACATCTTAGCAGATGCTTCCACGGAGTACTTTTTCGCTCTTGTCTTGATAAATTGGCCGCAGACATAGCAAAATGCGTCTGCCGGATGCTTGTAGCCTCTTGATGCCATCTCAGATATGTATCCACTTAGGCAGCTGGAACTAAACTGAACTGGTGGGCTTAAGGCCCCTGTATTTATACTACTATTTATATTACTGGAAAGTTCTAGAAAGTTCTAGAAGTTACTCCAAGTTTACTCAGCACTGAATCTATCTGGAATGTTCTGGAAAATAGGTAAATTTCAAAATATCACTGTCCTGGTCACAAAAGCAAAGTTTGTGGGGAATAATAGCCATTTTCTATACTTTTGAGGCATAAGCAATTAGGAAATAACACTTACTAACCAGGAACAAAAAAAAAAAAAAAATGTTACACGGTGTAATAACTAGTAGCTTCTATCGATACTCAAGGCTGGAACCTCACCCCTACACTTGCATTCCTTGTACAGTACGATTCTTAACATTTATTTATTACATTTATATAGCGCTTTTCATACCGAAGTATCACAAACCTACGTACATAACAAAAAACACAACACATTAAAATAAAAGTTCCCAGACATATTATCTGCCACAAATAAAAACATATTCAAATAATAGATTAAAAAAAAAGTAGCAAATACGGTACATTAAAACCTGCTAAGATAAAAATGCCATTTTATAAAAGTATGTTTTCAGTCTGGACTTTAATATTGTAACTGTCCCAGCTAACCTCACGAACAAAGGCAGAGCATTCCATAGTTTAGGAGCTCTAAAAGAAAAAGCCCTACCTCCCCGTATTGATTTTATTGACCATGGGAACAACGAGCAGCCCAGCTACCTGTGATCTAAGAGTGCGATTCGGAAGATACGCAGTCAGTAACTTAGCTCCTACAAACAGCTAGGTGCTAATCCATTCAGGGCTTTATAGGTTAATACTAAAATCTTAAAATCAATTCTATGTTGTACAGGGAGCCAGAGTAAGGAGGCTAGAACAGGGATAATAAGTTCATCTTTCCTAGTTTTAGTCAGAATTCTAGCAGCGGTATTCTGAATGAGCTGTAGGCGGGACACCACATGTGTTGGGATACCAGAGAGGAGTGCATTACAATAATCAATGCTAGATAAAACAAAGGCATGCATTAGTCTCTCAGCATCGCATAAGGAAATACTTGGTCTAAGTTTGGCTATATTTCTCAAATGATAAAAAGATACTTTAGTACCTTCCCTAATATGAGTCTCAAATGAGAGATCAGGATCAAAGATGACCCCCAAATTTATCATTTCAAAATTAAGCTTTGGTGAGAGACTGCTAGGGTCAAACTCATGCCATTACACATTATTTAATTGATTCTGAGTGCCCACAAGCATAACCTCCATTTCATCCAAATTCAACATTAAAAAATTCTGAGACATCTAGCACTTCTATCTACAAGGCAAGCAGCAAGTAACACCCCAACAGAAGTATTTCCTGACTTAAGACAGGTACAGCTGGGTATTATCCGTATAGCAGTGGAAGTTCACTACATGTCTTCGGATAGTGATACCCAACAGTAGCATATATACTGAAAATAGCAAGGGACCTAGAATAGAGCCATGTGGAACAACAACTTCAGTCAATGCTGATTAATTGAGACGAATTGATACCTATTTGCTCTATTTGCACAATGAAGGGGCTTCATACTAAAAGGCAGTCTTTCTTTACTGAACTCTTTTAAAACAAACTTTAACTTGTGAGTGAAAACATCTCAACAACAACAAGCTTTCATCGCTGCTATTTGTTAAATGCATTATTGTGAATCACACTTTTTTTTTGGGGGGGGGGGGGGTTACTGGATTTACTGTGGTTTGTGTATCATATGCAAATTTTTCCTATGAAGTCAATTGCTGCTTTGAAACATTGTGACAATGTCATCATAACACTAAATACAGTCCATAGCTGGAGATTGAAACAGGGCACCAGACTAAGGTCTAGATAGCAACCTTAACCACAATCTCTGTTAAAGGGTCATTGTATGCTCCTAACCGGGTCTGGCACCCGAGTCCTGGCTACCCGGGTCACAATTTCCGCGTGGTGAAACCACGTACCTGGGTCTTACCCGGGTTGACCCAGGTCCCAGCAACTCACCTCAGAATGTGGGTCTACACGCTTTGACCTGGGTTGAGTGAAACAAAATGCTTGATGGCCGTTTGAGAACCGACGCAATAACAAATAGCCACGTCTGCGTGAAGGAACATTTTTTATTCTGTTTAGACATATTTTTGTTGCTTGAGACACAGCAGGGATGAAGAAACGTTTGATCCAATCAACATTTGGGCCAACGGTTCAATCCAGAGAAGCCAGGATGAAAGCATCAGTAACAAGCTGCTTCCGGGGCATTGATACGCTTATTGTTCACTTGCGTCTGTCACCCAGGTCAACCCTGCTTTATCAAAAGCAGTGTAAATCGCGTACCTGACCCACATGACACCAGGTCCTGACCTTGGTAGGTTCTGACCTGGGTAGATCATGCCAGTGTGAAATGGGCTGTAGTTATCAGGTTTAATCCCTGTCCAAGTGACACAAGCCTTTAAAGCTGTAAGCAAAACTTTTTTGGATAACGGTAATCAATAGACAAGCTTTATCTCAAGATAAAGCTTATCTGGTTAAGCAAACAAACATGCCTCCTTCTGCAAAGCTGTTCATTCAGATAAAGAAAACTGCCTATCTAGTATCAACTAATATACTTGCTACTGTATAGGTGTTGATCACAGAGAGATAGAACTATACAATGCTTCCTCACTCTTTCAATACTCAACATCTGTGTAGTTTAATGGAGTTACCTTTACACAGGTCTACAGTATTGAAAGTTGAAGGAAGAATACAGAGAGGATAACCACAGGCACTTTCCTTTCAGACTTGTGGTCCTTGTTTTTGTATAAAAGATCGGTAAAACTGTAAACAAGAGAGATCCGACACAATACACATTTTCATGAAATCTGTTAACTTTGATGTTAAATTCAGAAAATGTGACATTTACTATGAGGGTGGAGTGGAAATGACCGAAACAGGTACAAAAAAGGATGAAGCAACACATATCATGAGTAATGTCCAGCATGTATCTGCTGTGTTTTGGTGCCTGGCTGTGGCTCATCAGAACGGTGTAGTTGCCTGTGTTCTGAAAGGCAGCGCTGTGTCTGGGCAGGCAGAACAATGCACCTGGAATGCTGAGGAATAGCTCAAGGCACAGGCAGTAGACTTGGTGGGAAACAAAAATGAGGGACTTACAAAAAAGCAATTTGTCAATCACTCACATGATTCAGATTTATTATCAATTATGCACAAAAATAAAGCAGTAGAGATCTTATAAAAGTGGTTGCCCTTTTTATAACAAATGTGGTTTGGCATTTCTTAAAGGGAATATAATTGGTGATTGGAATATAAGATGGTATGATGTGCAGCATAGTTTCTATAAGCAAGCAGCCACTGCTTTTTCTAATACATTAAAAACTTCCATGTTTAGATCTGGCTCATAAAGTTACATGATTAAAAATAAATAAATAGTAACAATAATTATTATTAAAAAAAAAAAAAAAAAAAACTGCAAATATAATGTTGATCTCTGCTTCCTTGAAGTAAGATTATAAACATATGTTATTTTTATTATTTATTGTATGTTAAATATTCCAGGCACGTTGACTACAGTATGGGGACAACAAAAAAGGTCAGTTAGCTGAAAATAAATGTTAAGGGAGTTGATATGAGTTTTTATGTTTAGAACAAAACATTGCTCACAGGACAATGTGTTTCTTCTGAAGGGTATTGCCTGTGTTGGCACACCCAAGCCCCCCACCTTGTGCTGTAGTGTGCAAGGAGGCAATGGTAAAATTCATCTCCAACATTTCAAACCTTTTGTTTTCCATTTTAAGGACTCACGTTTCAATATACACTGGCTTTTTTTTTTTTTTTTTTTGTCCTAACCTGTGTGAAGGAGCTGTATCTAGTCATGGGAACCTGTCTGCTTGTATTTCATTGCGTGTTTTAGAAATCCTGATAATGCAACTTCTCTTACAGAATTACAAGATTTGTTTTCACAGACTCTATAACTGAAAACTGCATTACAAGCCACTGTGAAGGGGTGGACAAAAGGTGCATTCCTTGCTTGTGTCTGTACAAGTTGCATATTTTTTACATTTGCATTCACCTACACTGGTTGTGTTGCACACAAACATGTGTTGCAACTTGTTTTAGAATTCATACAGAACAAACGTGTTAATCAAGAAATCACTCTCTGGACCAATGACAGTAGCTAGAAATTGACAAGGGAACCCTGTACTAATCCAGAAAGATGCCTCCCAATTTCACTGCGAAACCCAGTTGGTAAAAATATTTGAACAACAACAGTTTTGAAGACACAGGGACACATCAAAATTGTGTTAATAACTTGACATTTTCAACTCTCATCTGCAGGTTCCTAGATTCCAGAATGCCGCATTGTATGAATGCAAAATATAATATGACAATTACTACAAATGTATATGTAAATAAAACTTGCATTACGTAATAGCAATTAAAAATGTGATTTAATGTATTATTCAGTATGTAAACAATCATTGTTTAAGGAGTGGTTTCTTTGCATGCCATATTAACTACATTCATTCAGGCCCATTCAGATTTCCTCAATTGTTAGCAAAGCATTCTCAATGTAAAACAAACAAAAATGGCACTTGGTGGAGTAAAGCTTCTGACACGATGATGAATACTTTTTTCACTGTAAAAAGACCTGTCGAACTCATGACACAGATGAGCAGCAGATGCTTACCGATATCAAGAACCCTCTGCTTTGCTGTGTGCTGCCGTGAGTGCCAGTATTTCCAGTACTTGAGCTGTTCATCTCGGTTCTTATCTTCACTGAATACCACCATGATGACACTCTGTGAGGAGGTTACACAGTTACATTACTGCTCTTCAAACCCTCTCTTTTACAGGTAATTAGGGCTGCATGTAACAAATATTCATTTTAAACACAATCAAAAGGCATTTGCACCACTCAGTATGTCAGGTTTAGAAATTTGAGAGTAGCGACTTTTAGATCCACCCTCATTCCTGAGGTAACTTACCCTGACTTTGCTGATGGGATGTCGAAGGCACTTATTGGCACCCGTCTCACTCAGCGTCACGGCGTAGAACTGTCCTTTGTTTAAATAGGTCATCGGCCCCTCCCCTTGCTTCTGTTTTAGAGATTTGGTGGCTTCTAACATGTACTGGAAAGTTTCTCTAAGGAAACAAATATTTAATGGAGATAAAAAAATATATAATAATTAGGGTTCACCCCAGACAATGAAATTTCAAGTTCAGTGGTCATTATCCCACCAGAAAATGTTTGCTAAGCTCTAGACACTTTCCAGGCTATGTTATGTGCGAAATAATTTATTTTCCATTCTCCAACTAGCTATCAAATTAAATTGGTCTCCTATCTGTTTCAGGCTGCTTTGTGTTCATTTATAGTTGGTAAAAGATGGAGACCCAATTTTAAAAAAGGCAGTGCTAGCAGTGTTTGGCTTTTGTGGAATGCCGGCAATGTAAGTTACTTACGCTCCTGGTGGGTCATAGAGGAATTCTTCAGCCCCCAAAGACGACGTGCGGTATTTCTGTTCACAAGGAAAACATTGTTTATAAGCACACTGTATTTTATTTTTTTATTTTTTTTTTAAATTTAGTTATCGACAATTATTTTCATTATTTTCTCCCAATTTAGAATGTCCAATTATTTTTAGGCTCAGCTCACCGCTACCACCCCTGCACTGACTCGGGAGGTGCGAAGACCAAAACAAGCTGTCCTCTGAAGCGTGTGCCATTAGCCGCCCACTTCTTTACACACTGCAGGCTCACCATGCAGCCACCTCAGAGCTACAGCGTTGGAGGACAATGCAGCTCTGGGACAGCTTACAGGCAAGCCCGCAGGCGCCCGGGGGTCGCTGGTGCATGGTGAGCCGAGGACACCCTGGCTGACCTAAGTCCCCCCTCAGCCAATTGTGCGCCGCCCCCTGGGAGCTCTCATCCACGGTCGGCAATGGAATAGCCTGGAGTAGAATGCTGATATGTTACACCCACACCTGACAGAATTCCAATGGTGACTTTCATTCCACGGTTTATTCCATATAACGTACCTCTGGCTCCTCTTTGAAGGACTCGTCATAAGTGCTGTCTGGTGTGCTGCGCTGGTCGTCCTTGAGGTAGCTGGAGTGGTGGATGGAGGGCACCTCATAGGGGCTGGGCTCGAAGATGACCCGAGGCTGCTCCTCACTGTGCCCGCGGCTGTAGTGCACGCCGGGGCTCATGAACACGGGGGTGTAGACCTCCTCCTTGCCCACGGCTGCAGGGCTGCCCTCCTGGGGGTGCGTGCTGTAGTGCTCCCTCTTGGAAGACTCTATGTGCTCAGAGTTCAGGGACAGGTTCACTGGGAGGGACTTCAGCACTTGGACTCGGTTGTCAACAGCAGCCATGTCATTCTGCCCATCGTTGCCACCCAGGCAGCTCCTATTCAAAAACAACATGTATCTGTTTTGTAGGATTTTGAGCAGATTCTAAGTATTGTGAGCTTCTTGAAAAAGTGTTCTAGAAGTTGATGATGTGTCCACCATAATACGTTTTAGTGATGATGAGGTGACGCAATGAAAATTATGCATTAAGTGCAACACACCAGTGCACTGCAGATGAACTTGATGTAGGGGGGGATATTTTGAATAATAATAATGTGTAACGGTGTTGCAGCGAAGACTGTTGGTAAGCTTCCAAGTAAGTACTGTGGATTTATTTAAAAGAAAGGGGTGAATAATTGAATTACTCAATCGCTTTCTGTCCAGGCAGCGTGATAATATACTGCATAGTCAACAAGCTTACCTTTTCTCATGGTCATCTTGAATTTCAGTCACTTTATTTAAAGGCAAAAGTCTCTTTTCTTTGGGAACCTAAAAAAAACCCCAAATTGAAACACATTATTTATTTTGTTTACATAGTGAAGCAACAGAGGGAAGAACACTAGTCAGCTTGCCTCTGGAATCATTCACTTCAGATGTATCCAATGCATGACCCCCTATCACCAATTTGCAGTAATGAAAAGTATTCCCTTATAAACACTGGAACGAACATCATTAATCTATATAAATCTTGGTCTGGTTAGATGTTGGAGGCTTTGCATAAATTAATTACTATAATTTTGGCCAGGTTCTTGCTGGGCAACTAAGGAAGTTAAGGGTTGGGGAAGTGAAATAGGGGAAGGTAATTTGAATAATGTAGTTATACATTTATTTCCTCATTTCATCTCCCAGCCACCCACCTCCCCCCAAAACAAAAGAGCAAAAATATTATATACAGTTTTATTTTCATATCAAATCAAAGTACTTACAAGGATTCAGTGCTACATGTTAACTGAAAAAAAAAACACTTCAATGGTATAGTTTGGATAGTTATAATCCCTCCTCAAGCAACTGTTTGCATACTGAAGAAGCAGAGTGACTTTGTGAACTTTGAGAAGTATGTGAGCATCTGAAGATAAGGAAAGGTCTATTTGCATATTCTTTTAAAATAATAATGACAATAAAGACATGTTTTCTGTAAATAGATAAGCAAGACCCTTGAGTGGTCATTGTATCTCCTGGTGCTCCACAGCTGGAGGGTGTGAGAAAACTGTCAGGCAGAACGAATACAGAGCCCTGTCTAAATAAACATCCAGTACTAAAGTACTGAAGCCTACCTTGTAGTAATCGTAGAGGAGCCCCAGAGCTGCGGCACTGTCCTCGTCTCCGTTGATGCTCATCATGGCCTTGGTGGCTGCCGTCAAGGGGTTCTCCAGGTAGGATTTCCAGGCTTCATCCTCGCTCGTGTAGGCCCGCCGGGAGTGGAATGAGGTCTCATTCGGTACCACCACCACCAGCCTCTTGCTGCTGCACAAAGGAAGAGCAGTTTCTGCATGTTAGCTCGCCTGCTTCTTTCTTTATTAAACCAGAAAACAAATAATTGAAAAGAAATATATAGAATACTATCATTCACCCTTGTTTAAGGTTTCTCTGTTCTCTGGTAACGAAACATTTGTCATCTTAGTTTTACATCAGAATGTATCTGAGCTATTAAAGTTATGGATGATATACATCTCATAACCCCGTCCCTCAAACCTATACAAGCTACAAGCCTCGTTTTTTCACAACGTTCCTCGTCTGTTGTTTACTTACAGCGAGTCTGACACAACCTGTCATGTTGGTGTCATGTTCGATAAACCTCACAGAGAACCATGGTGAGGCCCCTTGTCATCAAGGCTGTATCAAAAGATGATGGAATACTACCCTTACAAAAATTGAATGGAAAATACAATAGGCATTCCATAACAATATCAGTGCATCACCCTAAGCCAAACCAGTAGCAGCTGGTTTACCAACAAAGCTGGGATGGAAATAAGACTCATATTGCAGAGCAGTTTCACCCATTTCAGGTTTTAACATGTGCTTGATTAGCCAAGCTCAGCTGTGTCTTATTAAACTCATAGTAAAACCAGGAATGGATCTAACTGCTATGTAGTGGGAGTCTTATTTCCATTGTATGTCTATATATATATATATATATATATATATATATATATTCTTAACGGCAGCTGTCCCTTTTCTGAAGTACATTTTTTGGGAGATTTCTTTAGAATTGTTTTTCCACTGTGGTTCAGTGGTTCATGTTTGAATAAAAATTTAAAGGATTAAATTAGTCAGTGAGATTAAAAGAACGCATGTTCGTGGAAAATACGCAAGGCTGAAGCTTTATAACCGAAGATTAATGCAAGCCTCGTATTTAGCCTCGTATATAAAAAAAAAACCCTCATGTTCAAAAAATAAAACAATAATAAAACAAAAACACTTAAACCACAGTTTCAAGGAAAAACTAAAGTGTGTTCGACGTGTTTTAAATCTGATCACACTTTGTACTGTATGTAGTTATGAGTTTAACTTCAGATAAATATTCTATTCCCTTTAACTTCACCAGTAGAATCTGGTGAAGTTAACCATCATATTTCCAGGTAAATGTAATGAGTAATTTACAATTAAAGAAATAAATGGATATCTCTTAAAGCATGAAGAAAAGCAGATTGATACAGGTAAGCGTAACGCTTATGAATTACATTTTTAGAATGTTTCCTGAAATTGAAGAAATGAAAATATGTATTTTTCTGTGTTTTCATTTATAATTAAAAAAAATGAAAAATGTACATTTTGGTTAAAGTCACCATAGCTTCGTGTTTTTATTTTCCCAGAAAAAAATGAAATTTGATTCAGTGGTTCGAAAATACATAATTACTGTGCAATTAACACATTGCGTCTATGATGTGTAAACTGAATTCACAAAATTTTCCTAAGCGTTTGATTTGACAATTGTATGGATTTCCCTAATTTCAACCATGCAGATGATCATTATACCTAGTCTACCCTTAAGTACCACAGCTTTTCTTCTTTTTTTTTTTTTTTAAATCAGATAAAGGTGTCTCTTCCCCAATTGCTAAAACCGGTTAAGGCTGGAACCAACACAGTTTCAACAAGCATTGCAGCGTGTAAATGTTGTGCATCTTATATTGTATTTTTAAATATAATGTCATGCAGACAAGGGATCTTAAAAGGAGTGAGTAAAAACCAGATCAAGTGCACAACGGTCCCCTAAAACAAGCCCAATCGTCTTAAAACCTACACCATTTTTTTAAAGTTTCGTAGAAGACAGCAAGAAGAATCCAATGACATATGATGTGTCATTTAAGTTGGAGTTAATGGCTCCTTCAGGGCTAGTCCATCAAGTTTAAAAAATAATAATTAAAACATAGGTGAAAAAAGAATAATTATTTTTTGATAATTATGGACAGCGATTATAGAGTATTTGATTGCCACATGATAGGTGTCATTAAATTTTAATTGTGCCCCGTTTGGGTAGAAATATGCGGGTCAGGGTTGGCTTTAAAGATTACCCATGTTTCCCTCTTCTTTTGGAATCTATGCAAAGGATAATCCACAAAAAGTTGTTGGTGTTGATGGCTGGTCTCCCTGGCTCACATTCTGTATTAACATTAGCCTACTAAATGCACGTGTTAGAGTTATATTTCGATTTATTTTATTTTACACCAACAATACACCCATTCTTATAGGCTATAAAAAATTACGTTTTAAGTTCTGTAACTGTATACGCTTTACTAAAACGCTTTATTTTGACTGACGTAACAAATCAGGATATATATATATATATATATATATATATATATATATATATATATATATATATATATACACACACACACAATTTTCTAAACAACTAAACACAAAATATTAGAATTGTGTTAACTGTTAAATATTTTGTACATTGTTTGAGACAGGGATGTTCAAACAGTTTAACATTATCTCTGAAAAAAAAATGTAATTTTCAAATCCTTATAAATTGTACTATTATAGCCTCTACTGTGTAGAAAAGTTAAGACAAACAATATGAAATCAAATTAATTAGAAAAATTATTTACATTGACACAACAATTCAGCAATGTTAATATTCAGCTAAATATTTTTTAATTTTTCCACAAAGTTGTTATCAAATGACGTGCCTTTACAAAAACGTCAGACACCGATGACTTGATAATCCTGCCCCAGGAAGACGGCAGAAGGATTATCAAGTCAACTTTATAAAAACGTCAGACACCGATGTCTTGATAATCCTTCTGCCCCAGGAAGAGATTTTTTTTTTTATATATATATATATATATATATATATATATATATATATATATATATATATATATATATTATCGGTAATAATAATAATTTAAAAAAATCGCATGTTTTATAGTCATTAAGAGAAAGAAAAAAAAAATCAAAAACATGGTCCAAAAACAATCCTTAAAGCCTGGTGCAGCAGAGCCCAAACAAGTATGATCACTTACTTGTCCGTATCCTGTGACATATTTGATCCCACAAACTCCCCCTTTTTCCTCTCTCTTGTTCTCTCGCTTGTGAAACTGGACTTTCAAGTCTGTGCAGGTAAAGGTGTATGGACGAACTGGGGGATAAGACAGAACCCGAGCTACAGGTAATTCTTCTTTTTTTTGTCTGCCGCTTCTTCACAGCCAGCCACCGGTAAGATCACTGCGCGCACAAACAAGGTCACCAAAAAGCACAATAAATACCGGCAAACACTTTCTTTTCGGTCTGATCTACCACCGTGCGACCTGTCCGCAAGTTTTTAATCAAAGGTCGAACTTTATGCTGCTTGCAGATGGCTGCAGGTGAACTTTCCTTTCAGTTGAATTGTTTCATTAGAGTGTCGAGTAACGCAGAGTTCCAGGAGGGACGAGCTTAGAGCCGATTGGCAACAGAACTGTCAGAGGCCTACGTTGATAGGTTGTAACCTGCCAGGTAAGACCCGCCTTACCTGAAACTGCTCACCACCTACCTTCTCAGGTAAGCTGATTTCTGAAATGCCCTGATGTGTCCCAATTTCAGTGGGCTGCTGTTTCTTTTCATTGGATTTCGGAAGTATAAGATTGGAAATGTGGCTGTGTTCTTCACATGCATGTAAATAGTAATAATAATACAAATGAAGACTTTTTAAAATGCATGTTATGTTCTGCATATTATTGTATTAAATGCCCCACATTTGTGCTACTAAGAATAGTATAACATTTTAAAGAAATAATACATCTTGGACGACTTGTGAGTACAGTGGCAAACCTGACCAAGGTCCTGGAATGACCCTCTACTATATAATAATAATAATAATAATAATAATAATAATAATAATAATAATAATAGCAAAGAGCAATGACAAGCACTACAGCACATGGCCTACTTTAAGACGAACAAACAGGCCGAGCAAAGGTGCTCAGACGTTTTGGATTACATCCGACAAGGGTTATAGTGTGGCACTGAAGTTAATGTTTTTATTACCATACATGATTTTTTTTTTTTTAAATTGAATACTGCTCGTGCAGTCTTGGCAGGAATTTTGTACGTTGTAATAAAAGTTATTTCACATTACAATATTTTGAACACCTGTGTTTTTTTTGTTACTAGATTATGTCGGGGGGTGGGGGGTGATTTGTGAGGAACTACCTTTGGGGAATGTAAAAAAAAAATGTAACTTTTAGTCAGTTGTGACTCTTTGATAAAGTAATGTGCACAAAAACTGTGGACAAATGCAGACCACCGAGGAATTATGTTGAACATTGATTGTAGGATTAGATAAGACAATCTCTGTGAACCACATCAGCTTTCGTCCGATGGAGGGCCGGATTGAATTGAATTCATTAGAAAACAGCAGTGTTCACTCAGTGGTATTGTCATCCAAATTAACCCTGTGTAAGCTCACACATTGTCAATGAAAGTTTAGTGTTGAAGGGAGGGGAGAATATTAAACTAATTGGAATGGCACAGCATGCATTTGCTTTAATTGTTTTAACACTTGGCATAATGATTCAGTAATGAGTCACTGTCTTTCAATGTGAAAAGAAGGTAAGACTCAAGGGCCAGTAGTGACCCCATATTCAAATATATTTTAAATTACACAGTATGTATGACACCATCTGCAACTACAGTCATAAACACAAAACATAACCACCCAGGGGTATATTTATTAATGATTTAGATTCTGGTATAGTAAGCAAACTCGTTAAATTTGCAGACAACACAAAAATAGGAGGAGTGGCAAACACTGTTGCAGCAGCAAAGGTCATTCAAAATGATCTAGACAGCATTCAGAACTGGGCAGACACATGGCAAATGACATTTAATAGAGAAAAGTGTAAAGTATTGCATGCAGGCAATAACAATGTGCATTATAAATATCATATGGGAGATACTGAAATTGAAGAAGGGAACTATGAAAAAGAGCTAGGAGTTTATGTTGACTCAGAAATGACTTCATCTAGACAATGTGGGGAAGCTATAAAAAAGGCCAACAAGATGCTCAGATATATTGTGAGAAGTGTTGAATTTAAATCAAGGGAAGTAATGTTAAAACTTTACAATGCATTAGTAAGACCTCACGTAGAATATTGTGTTCAGTTCTTGTCACCTCGTTACAAAAAGGATATTGCTGCTCTAGAAAGAGTGCAAAGAAGAGCGACCAGAATTATTCCGGGTTTAAAAGGCATGTTGTATGCAGACAGGCTAAAAGAATTGAATCTATTCAGTCTTGAACAAAGAAGACTACACGGTGATCTGATTCAAACATTCAAAATCCTAAAAGGTATAGACAATGTCGACCCAGGGGACTTCTTTGACTTGAAAAAAGAAACAAAGACCAAGGGTCACAAATGGAGATTAGATAAAGGGGCATTCAGAACAGAAAATAGGGGCATTCAGAACAGAAAATAGGAGGCACTTTTTTACACAGAGAATTGTGAGGGTCTGGAACCAACTCCCCAGTAATGTTGTTGAAGCTGACCCCCTGGGATCCTTCAAGAAGCTGCTTGATGAGATTCTGGGATCAATAAGCTACTAACAACCAAACAAGCAAGATGGGCTGAATGGCCTCCTCTCGTTTGTAAACTTTCTTATGTTCTTATGTTCTTATTATAATGCAGTAGGACAGAAGGAATGAAGGATATAATACATCAACAGTGTTCCTGCTAAAAAGTCATTGAACATTGTTTTTTTTTAAGAAAGCTTCCTTGATGTATAATAGTTACAGTAATAACGAAGGGATGAATACTATTCACTGTTCGGGACAAAACACCAATCACAAAACAATTACATTTAAACTCTTTATTGAAGAAATGCGGGGTATGCAATAGCTGTGGAAGAAATAAAAATACATGACTTAAGTAGATACATTAATTTGGCATCAAACCTAACTTGGTTTGAGGACTCACGCCTGGCCGTGAGGATGAGGCAGAGACCCTCAATAGGAGATTAATCTAATTTTAAGAGGTGGAGATGGGGAAGGTAGTGGGTTACGAATGAATCGTAGGGGTAAGTGGAGAGGGTATTTATAATGCTTGCAGGAATTAATTGCTGATGTGTAAATTTAATTATTCAATTGGTGCCATGGAGATTGGTGCATGCCCCTCCCCCCGAACTTTAATTATAAATGTCATTTGGTGTACACAAATATAGTACAATAATATATGTTAGAAATGGATTAATACCATGAATATTGATTATGTTGCAATAAAATGTTTAAGCAAATTACCTTTTTTATTTAAAAGTTATTTGTGATTCACTTATTCTGAGGGAACATTTGCAACTGGGCAACAAGAACGACTTGATACATGAAAACTGGGTGATAACCACCAAGACACACCTTTGTTTATTAATATGCTGGTATAAGCATATAGCTAACATTGTAAAAATAGCTAACATTGTGAAAACCATGGCTACAGTGCCTTGCATAAGTATTCACCCCCCTTGGACTTTTCCACATTTTGTAGTGTTACAACCTGGAATTAAAATTGATTTAATTAGGATTTTTTGTCACTGATCTACACAAAATAGTCCATAATGTCAAAGTGGGGAAAAAAATCTACATATTTTTCAAAATTATTTACAAATAAAAAACTGAAAAGTCTTGATTGCATAAGTATTCACCCCCTTTGCTGTGACACCCCTAAATAAGCTCTGGTGCAACCAATTGCCTTCAGAAGTCACATAATTAGTTGAATGGAGTCCACCTGTGTGCAATTAAAGTGTCACATGATCTCAGATTAAATACACCTGTTTCTGGAAGGCCCCAGAGTTTGTTAGAGAGCATATCTAAACAAACAGCATCATGAAGACCAAGGAGCTATCAAAACAAGTCCGGGATAAAGTTCTGGAGAAGCACCAATCAGGGTTGGGTTATAAAAAAATATCCCAAACTTTGAACATCCCCCGGAGCACCGTTAAATCCATTATTAAAAAATGGAAAGAATATGGCACAACCGCGACTCTGCCTAGAGAAGGCCGTCCACCAAAACTCAGTGACCAGGTAAGGAGGGCATTAGTCAGAGAAGCAACCAAGAGGCCAATGGTAACTCTGAAGGAGCTGGAGAGATCCACAGCTGAGATGGGAGAAACCGTCCATGGGACAACTATAACCCGGACGCTCCACAAAGCTGGGCTTTATGGAAGAGTGGCGAGAAGAAAGCCATTGCTGAAAAGAACCCATATCAAATCCCGTTTGGATTTTACCAAAAGGCATGTGGGAGACACAGCAAACATGTGGAAAAAGGTTCTCTGGTCTGATGAGACCAAAATTGAACTTTTTGGCCTTAGCGTAAAACGCTATGTGTGGCGCAAAGCCAACACTGCTCATCACCCTGAGAACACCATCCCCACGGTGAAGCATGGTGGAGGCAGCATCATGTTATGGGGATGCTTTTCATCAGCAGGCACTCGGAAACATTTCAGGATTGAGGGCAAGATGGATGGAGCCAAATACAGGGAAATTCTAGAGGAAAACCTGTTTCAGTCTGCAAGAGACCTGGGACTGGGGCAGAGGTTTACCTTCCAGCAGGACAATGACCCTAAACACACAGCCAAAATTACACTGGAGTGGTTTAAAAACAAGAACCTGAATGTCTTAGAATGGCCCAGTCAAAGCCCAGACCTCAATCCGATTGAGAATCTGTGGCAAGACTTGAAAATTGCTGTTCACCAACGGTCCCCATCCAACTTGACAGAGCTTGAGCATTTTTGCCAAGAAGAATGGGCAAAAATTGCAGGATCCAGATGTGCAAAGCTGGTAGAGACTTACCCAAAAAGACTCACAGCTGTAATTGCTGCCAAAGGTGCTTCTACCAAGCATTGACTCAGGGGGGTGAATACTTATGCAACCAACAAATGTCTTTTTGTTTAATTAACTTTTGTGTCACAATAAAAAATATTTTGCACCTGCAAAGTGTTAAGTATGTTGTGTAAATCAAATGGTACAAATCCCAATTAAATCCATTTTAATTCCAGGTTGTAACACTACAAAATGTGGAAAAGTCAATGGGGGGTGAATACTTATGCAAGGCACTGTAACTATGTTAAAGTAAATGCATAGTATATGCAAGGGAAAACCATGGTAAGCTTTGTTTCAGGAAGGAAGGCTGGAGTCATTCAGCTCTATTCAGTTTGTACAGTGGAAGGGAGTTTACAGTAGAGCAGCGCTGTTCTGTTATAAAACAGCATAACCAGTTCTTGAGCATTACCAGCCTCCTCAACCAGCTTGACCAGCTAAAGAACTTGCATAACCAGCTCTGCCCACCTGGCCACTGCAGGAATTCCTCACAGGATATTCCTATTGCATTTCACAGAGTCTTCACAGAATGCAAATCAATTAAATATAAAATGAAACACCAAATATGGGTTACAACATATAGTTGAATAGCCATTGTGCCATTGCTGATAATGATGTTGTCTGCAAATATACTGTGGTGAAAAGGAGGTGTTAAAGTCCCATTGTGAAACTCTCTGTGCTGGGCAATCTGTCCATTACATCCACTGGATCCACAGTTTCACGGTTTCAGTGAAGCAGGGTGGCAGAGCATGTGTTAAGTGGAATTCCAACAAGGGGAGGCTGTCTGTGCATGCAAACCTGGGTTAAGTACATCAATGAGGCACTTTGATGCCTCAAATTCATTTCAAGTTAAAACCCACTCCGCACACATTCCCATCTATTGGAATAATTCCCAGCCCTGTCAGCCTGTGTCAGATCTTCTTGGATCAGCGCTGCATACTGTAGAATATTTTGTGCAAAATCAGAGCCAATACACTTCCACAAATGGCACACACATCAGGTTAAATAATATGAAAAACACTCACTTTCTCACCAAGATCCCTGCATGAACTCAGTTTTGACCTGCACCTTATTTATAATAGGACTGGTTCAGGCGCAGGTAGGGCAAACCATAAGATTCTATGAACATTCTATTGCTATTTTCAGCTTGCATGCACTGATCATTTCTCTCTATTCGTGTGTCTGTGGGCCTGACAGAAACATCAGTTCTATGTTGTTTTGAGTTATTGTTTGACCATTCATAACACCGAGCATGCGAACATGTGATTCTTGTCACCTGCTAATGTTTTTGTGAACTTGTTTCTGAGAGTGAGTGAGAGTAAAAGTTGTATATTTCTCAGTCTAAGCTTAGCCCCTTATGAATATTATTACACATCCCTAGACCACTACATACAAGTAGTTAGCAGTCTAGCTAGTGGAAAAATCAATTTTACTAGTTTAACCGCATTCTTAGAAATTGTACTAAATCTTATAAACTATGATTTTGTAAAGCCTCACTTATAAAAAGTGTACCACGTGCTTTTTCCTGTTAATTTAGCAGTTTACTATGTTTTTTTGTTTACAAGGATTTTTACAAAGTTTTATCATACTGACTTACCATGCTTACCTGTGCATTTAACATTTCATTACTTTATTATGCTTTTAGCATGGCCTACCACAGTCAACTTTTCTAAAGGCAAATTTACTAAGTGGCCACTCGTATACCTGTGCTTCAGGCATTAAGACTCCACCTTAGCCTCACCCTTGTAGTGTGGGATTCTGTGAACAGGATTTGAACGTCATTAAGTTCTTGTTCGTTGTTGTGTTTGTAATAAAACTCAATATAAATAACTTTACATTTTTGGAGTGGTTGAACATATAGTTTTAAAGGAATTATTGAAACATTGCAAACAGCATTGAAAAACAAGGGGGAGGTAACAAAAAATACATTAAAAAAAACGCATTTTCTATTAGAAGCTTAATATAGGGATGAATTCAGCGCTGCCATTTTTTTTTTTTGTTATTTATTCTGCTGTTTTAATACGGCACATTTGTTTGAAAGTGCACTCATGCACTGCAGTCTTTATTTAACTAAATAGGTGGGGAGCTATTTCTAATGGCTATACCTTTTATCCTGTGCAGCTCAATTACAGCAAATGCAGATGAAAAACCGCAGAAGAGTTTGCTGTTGTGAAAGGGCTTGCTTTCATAATACAGCTCTCTCCGTGCCAACCAGCAGATCTTGTTTTGTGTTAAGGAGCAGGTCTGAACAACAACTGTGAACAGGAAGTGCCAGTCCCACCTCTTTGCAATGAGCTCATTCTGCTTTCAGCGTGCTCTCCAGTCATGGGAACATCAACAGAGAACACCAGCATTGACGGGTCAGGCTTTTGTCATTCAAATATACCAGAATGCATCTGCGCTTTACACCAATAAATTCACTTGTGAAATTATAGAATCTTTTTTAAGATAACTCAACAAAAATATTTTTCTCATCAACCCTTCAACTTTTTCCTATATAAAAACGTTATACTGGGTGTTGTAGATAGATTTATCTGGTTGTCATACCAGCAAAGCTTGTTTACAATAAACTAGCTCTCAGCAAACCCAGTCAACTCCATTGCTTTTACATTGTTTACAGTATATAATGCGTTTACCTCCCTTTTGCTAAGCTTTACTGTATTTGCTTAGGCTTTACCAGTCTTTCACTGGTAGACCTTAATGCTGTAAGTTTTAAAAAGCTGTTGTATACATATCTTGTTTGAGGTAAGGAGAACCATGAAAGTGAGTCAAAACAGAGAAGCTGACTAAAGTGAAATTTTATGCTAAACTTGAGAGAAAAAAAAATAGCACATTGACTGGGAGGGCAGAGAAAATGGTAGGAAGCAAGTTAAGATTTAAAAAACAAAATAGCATTTACACCACCATCACTTCTTGCTGTGTTGAATTTGAAAGTGAGATTGTGCATCTAAAATGGACTAAATAATTTACAAGCAAATCACACACAATGATAGAATTTCATGTTGAATTAACAAATAACAAAAGAAGTAATTGACTGGAATAAAGGCTCACAGTCAGAGAAAGCCTCACGCAAGCTAAGAAGGAAGCCAAATCTATATTAGGACAATTCTTACAGTTACTTGCCAGTCCAGTTTGCGTCACAATGTAGTGAGTTTGTATTTCTTCCCAAATATTTTACCTATACTTCAGTAAGGATTGTACCTCCTTCCCTTTGTTGTTGTTCCTAGGTACGATACACATACAATAAAGATACATTAAAATGAATATAAATATGTAAAATAATACATGTGCAAGACACATTAGGTAATTAGGGAGTCATATTTCAGGTACACTACAATGAAATATGTTCAGATCATGATTTGAACGTATTTCTTAAGGTTCAATGAAGCTTAGTGTTCAGTTTCTGCATACATACATAAGTAACATACAGTTTCAAAATTGCAATATTTAAAGATTAACATTCTAGTGCTTGCCTAGAGACTAAATAAGAACATAACCATAAAAAAAGTTTACAAATGGAGGAGGCCATTCAGCCCATCTTGCTCGTTTGGTTGTTAGTAGCTCATTGATCCCAGAATCTCATCAAGCAGCTTCTTGAAGGATCCCAGCGTGTCAGCTTCAACAACATTACTGGGGAGTTGGTTCCACTCCCACAATTCTGTGTAAAAAAGTACCTCCTATTTTCTCATAAAGTGCCTCCTATCTTGTTCAACAAGATTAATTCTCTATTTCAATTGATTCTTATTATGATCTTCGGTAGCCTTATAAAACCATACCATGGCAAATTTGCACATAACTCCAGACATTGATTGCGCTTGAAGTCACTTTTATAAAAAAAAAAAAAATAATAATAAAAAAAATAACCTTTCCAAGATGAAGCATCATCGGGAGATTATAAATCATTTTTTCAAGATCCAAAAAAACTGAGGCCTGGAAAGAGGTCAAAGCTATACTCTGCATGCTTAAGACTTCATGGGAAAGGGTGCTTGTTTAGGCTTGGCCCAGCAAGTTCTTTGTTGAGCTCTGCAGCCAGGCTGGAATGTAGCTGGTGGAGGCCCTGTGTTCTGGTTTACCTGTTATGCAGGTGTGGACTGTGCAGCACTGACAGGTATGCACACACACTGCATTCCACAGTGTCAATTTACTCTTAAAGGTGCAGCTACTTTACAGTTGCGGGGTTGGCGATGACTCCCCAGGCAAGCAAGCATACTGGGGCATGGTCTCACCTGTCCTGCTTAGGGGGTGGCAATTATAACATAATTTAGTGTCAGTTTTTAAAAGCCTTGTTTTCTGTAAGATGCAAATTAATGGTTATCCTCCAAGGAGTTGCTTTGATAAATAGGGAAGGCAACGTGAAAATGCTAACTGTTGTGTGAATTATGTATAGTGTGGATACTTCATTGACTGAAATAGAATACTAACAGGAAGGGTTTCTGTGCTACATATAAAGTCAAACATAAATTCAAATTTAGAAACCTTCAGTCATTGACTAAGTTAAATTGTACATATTACCATAGATATAGTATACATTTTAAAGGATGATAAACAAGATAGGTTGTTTAAAACAAAATACAAAAATAGGACATAGAAATAAAAGGTGCAGCTGCTTTTTGTGTCTAATCAATTCCATTTAGTAATTCGGTACTACATATGGAAGCAACATTTTTTTTTTTTTTTAGTTCTGTGCATTTAAATTAAAATAAAAAAACAAGCAACAAACAAAAGATTTTCATCAAAGGGGGATGAATCATGAAGTTGCTCTGGCTATTATGAGAGAAGAAAATGCAGTTTAAATCCCTGGTTAGTCTCCCTCTTTTTAATTTAAATATTTTACCAGGAAAAAACTATTGAGAGAAACATCTAGTTTCTGTGGAAACATCATGACCATTGCTGTCTGCTGTGCTAAATTTATTGCTCAAATATCCTTTTCAACATAATATTTTTGTGAACCATTGCAGAATGTTCAATTTAAAGCTAAATGGCTGCACAACTAAAATATCATCATTGTTATTAAATATTGTATAGTGTCTATCAACGTTTTACCGAGTCACTCCAAAGAATTTTTCAGAATTTTTTTTGCCTTCATTCTGCACTTGATTTATTGATTTATATTTTCAACACTCTCTCTCTCTCTCTCTCTCTCTCTCTCTCTCTCTCTCTCTCTCTCTCTCTCTCTCTCTCTCTATATATATATATATATATATAAAAGCAATATGTTTAGCACAGGCGATAGCAATCATTAGTAGTGTGTTTGCTGTAAAGACAACATGTTCTGTAACACTTGTAAGGGGGGGGGGGGGGGCAGTTTAGAAACTACTCAACCTACGGCCTCGTAGTTTATGATGTCACGTAAACCCGAGATGAAATTATTTTCCTGTAACTCATTGAAGCCCACCTATTATTTTCTTTCTCTCTCTCTCTCTCTCTCTCTCTCTCTCTCTCTCTCTCTCTCTCTCTCTCTCTCTCCATATGTGTGTGTGTGTGTCAGTGCGAAAGCCCTATGTGTAAATAGCGTGCTGTGTTTAAACAAAGATGTTATTATTCAGAATTTAAGTTTGGAAGGATGGGGTTAATGCCGTCCCTGTTAAATACACAGGTGGAATGTGGCTGGGTCTTGATTGAATAATTGCTCATCAGTCAAGTCCCAGGCACATGGTATAAGAGGAGAACTAAATCCTTTGTTTGGGGAGAGGAATATTAGGAAGGGTAATGCCCAGTGAAGGCTAATGCCCAGCAAAAGCTAATGCCCAGCCTTCACAAAGATATGTAATACACTGTGATAGCATTGCTTGGGTGTCTTTTGAATTGTTGTGTTTTGTTCAACATTATTTTTGGTCATTGTACCTTGTTTATTTGTTCTTGGGTTTTCATGTTTATTTGTTAATAAACGTGTGCCTCTGTGTTTTAACTGCAGCTTCCTGACTCTTCTTCCTGGTGGTAACCAGCCTTGCTGCGATGCTGCTGTCTTGTTTGGTAATGCATAAATGACAATACCAAGTATGGAATTCAGAATAGTATTATATTTAATGAACTTACAATAACTGTATTACTTAGAATGTCATTGTTTTATTTACAATTTAATATTGAGCTTGCAAGAAGTGGTACTGTCTGTTTGAAAGATCACTTGTGTTCTGCAATGCTTCATCTGTGGTGTTTGATTGTAGATTTCATTTGGACCCTAACTGCTTGGTTGAAAGTGCAATTAGGACTGAAAATGGTTTGCTTGCTGTGTGTAGGAGCGTATGAATTAGTCTCTCAGCTAATTGCTGGTGCTGTCTCCTGTTCTCTCGTTGAAATTTAGGTTAGAGAGGACAGACTACACAGAAAATGTCACTCTCCAGTTGTGCGAATATAAATAACCAAATAAATAATTTTGTTCCATTGGCATCCCATTATCTCTCACTGTTTTTTAAACTGGTAATTATGGATGGAGGAGGTATATTGTTTAATCCAGATGGACAGGCAGAGTTTAAGTTATATGCATTCAGATAATCCATTCAATACAAATATTTTCAAATACCCTTTAATTGGAAGCACTGAGCCATCTTCATTGCCACTAATGCCTCGGGCCTCAGCAAACTTTTAATGGCATAAAATGGCTTAAACACTATGTATAAAGGGTATTGGTTTACCCTTGGAAAATAGAAAAAAAAGCCATTGTTATCCTGACGGATTAACATAACTTACATAGAAGCATCTCAGGCTATCTTTGGCTAGTCCTGCCCTTGCAATAACAAAAAGAAGCTGTATAGAATAATGCACCATTATCTTTTGTGAGATTTTCTTCAGAAAACCCTCAGGCTCATAATCGTTTCTATGGAGGTTAAACTCTATAGAGTGAGCTGCATACAATTGCTTAACCCACTCTTACACACACACAAATGTGGTTATCTATTAGTGGATCTAGTAATATACAGTATTCCGAATTGAAAAGGCATTAACTCTAAATACAGTAATGACTAAGTGCAGGATCATAACCCCGTCAATAGGTTATAAAGCCAAATATTGTTTTGGAAGGATATGTGACCTTGGGAATCTGAACCAGGCTGTTTTATAGAATGGGCCAAAGAGTCTTTTGAGACCCTGAAATATCCTCCTGAAACATCAATAATTACAGTAGTCCTGAATACAGAAGCACCTGACAACTAGCTACAGGTACACTATCAAAATCTGGTAGACCAGTTTTCTTGCGCATTGTGACAAAAGCTGACTTGTACAGTTTTTAAATATATTACAGAATAAATAAAACAGGAGGGAGGCAATTTGCATAAGAAAATAATCAGTCTACGCAATGTTTCAAGAAGCGAATCCAGGGGTAGTGGAATCATTTTGTGATTCGAGTTTTGTAATTCAGAAAAGGTGTAGGTGCTAATACATGCTTTCTCAGAGAACCACTCTGGCAAGAGAAATGCACCTTAACAAAGTGCTTGAAGGAATTGTCCTTCCTTTTTATGAGGTTAACAAGGAAAGCATAATACCTTCAGTCACTGGAGCTATTCTCTCACGATGATAACATTTCCTTGATATGAAAAAGTACAGCACTATGGTAACCGACAACAATGAGGTGTTTCTTATTCAGTGAAAATTCCATTAAGAATTCATGCAAATGAACTGGTATTTTTCACAGATTCAGTGGAACACAGAAATATGTTATTTAAGAAAAAAACCTGATACAGATGGCTTATTAAATCTAAATCAGACAGGGTGCTATCTTCTCCTTTGTAACAGGAACAGCAGAGTATTTTTCAAATGCAAAACAATAGAATCACTTGGACTGTGGCTTGATCTTGTGTATTTATTACTATGTTATATTGAAAAACTGGGATATGCAGGAACTCTGTCTCAGTTACATAGCAATTTGATCAAATGTAATCTACTCACTCCAGAGCTGAAATAAATTAAATTGCAGACTTTATCTTAATACTGTCTACATTTTTGACACACCTAGTGCAGTAAACCTGATGTCAGACCCCCATTATGCACCTCAAATGCTTTCTAGTTTCTGGTCGTGATAGTTAATATGAATAATTTAAAAGTTTATATGCACAGAGTTTTATTATTATTATTATTATTATTATTATTATTATTATTATTATTATTATTATTATTATTATTATTATTATTAGCATCTTTATAAGCATTCTGGACATAAAGCTCTGTTTAGCAGTTATAGAAATGCTGCTTTTAAGCTGGGCAGAGCTGGTTGTACAGGTTTTTGGCTAGTATGCTAGTTCGAGAGCTGGTTATGCTGGTTCAAGTTGATTGTAATAACATAGAGGTACACTGATGAATAAAGAATAACAAATTGCAAGTTACGTATCATGAAAAAATAGGAGCACGTTAAAAGAGAAATGTTCTTGTATTGACGGTGTGCTATAGGCTCAAGTAAATATACAGAATGTTGTAAAAAGTCAAGCACTCACCAGGTATCTGCTGTTAAGCTTATATATTATTATAACATCATTACGAAAAAACAATGAAGCGTCAGTGCAGTAACATAATTGTATCATAACAATTCTGTAAATCTGTCAAGAGGATCTAACAGAAAGGATCTAACATTTTATATATATATATATATATATATATATATATATATATATATATAGATAGATAGATAGATAGATAGATAGATAGATAGATAGATAAAATTATTTAAACCATTTTGGATGGGGGGTGGGCTTGGTGTATTGTTTAGGTTTAGTTTTATATTTTCATGCAAGTTAAATGAAGAATTCCCAGTGGCAAACTCTTAATGTCAGTGGGCCATATTAAAACGTGAAATACTCATATGATGTATAGGTAAGCATGAGTAAATCCACTATACCATCACTGCATGCAGGAATAACCCTAGTGAATGTTGCTAAATTAGTAGGCTGAAAATCATTACAAATGCTTATTTGACCACATTTTTGTGCCCAAGCTTTAGAACATCTTTAAGAAAGATCCAACAAAGGCTAGTTCAAAAGATAAAATGCATGTACAGTATTCCTGTAATTTCAATGCCAGTGGCTTACTGCTGCTAAGATGATGTATTTAGGTCTGTTTTCGGTATAACAATATGAGTATTGTAATACTACTCAGTGTGACGTATATCCTATTTCCAGAACTTAACAATAGGTGTTTTGCAAACTGAGCAGGTTTTGCGGTTCTCCAAAAAATGTGAAGTATGACATACACAGAACTACCTCCACGGCTGTATATCCTCTTTGCAGGGGATTTCATCCCCAGAGGGGAAAATAAAGCACTACTTGAGAGAGCAAAAGCCAGTTGCGTTATAATAATAATAATAATAATAATAATAATAATAATAATAATAATAATAATAATAATAATAAGTCATTTAGCAGACGCTTTTATCCAAAGCGACTTACAGAGACTAGAGGCTGAACTATGCATCACAACTGCTACTGCAGTGTCACTTACAATAAGGAAGGATTACAGCTAACTCTGATTTAAAAAAATCAGAGTTATAGCTGGTTGAGTGTATGAGGTCTGACATACATTTTTATGAGAACAAGATAAAGTCTGCCCACTGAAAATTTTGTATTTTTTATTTTTTAAGGATTCAGATTACTTTAAATGAATTCATTCGGAAACTATGTGCTAGTTTAGAAATACAGTAATTGTATTTTAATTACAGTAAAAAACAGTGTATAAATATCACTTGTGTATATGTTGCATCCCTTTTTAAGGCTTGTAATTTGAGAAGCATATAATTTTTTGTATTAACTGTACATTGGATTAATTTTTTTATGCTAAAGTAATGTAAGAAATAACTATGGCCCCCAAAACAGCTTAAAAAGTTTATACGTAAGCATTACCAGATAAGTCACACTAAACCAAAAATGGTTTAAATATAGCTGCCTCCAGTTATATATGGATCTTCAAGTCTGATAAATAATTCCATGCAATTGGTATGTACAAATAACAATGCAACTTATATGTTCACAAAACAGGTGAGGGGTCCAATCCATTTTAAACCACAGGCGCCGATTAACTTTGTTTGATTTGTCAGATTTATAGATGGCAAACAATACTATCTAACCACATAATCATACTGTTTGCAGTGGTCAGTACAAATGCGTGCTTCAGAGGGAAAGGTTTTATTGCGGAAAGTGATCTTTGAAATAAAAGCTGATTGTTTGTGTCAGTGTGGGTTTCCCTACTCTCTTATAAAGCAATGACTCCAATGACAGCTTATCCAATTCACCTGAGTTTGAGACAATAGCATCACAGAGCCACCCGTCATAAGGAAGCATCTCAAATAAGGACATGTAAATGACATACTCTCCCTCCCATAAACTTTCCAGCACTCCAAGTTGACATTACTTCAGTTGTTTTATTGTACAAATTCATAGCAGGTTGATTTCTATTCCTGCCACTGCCATCTTTGTATACTGTCTGCTAGTGTTGTTGTGGTGACTTAAGGACTATTCAGCTGGCTGTAAGTGGGTACACATCACGGGTGCTGCCAATTGTTTTTCTAACTTGTATCAAAAACACAAGCTAAGTTAGAAGAAACAATTGGGGCAACCTCGGCCAGCACCAAGCAAATAGGCACAACTGTAAAAGCGGTGGGTGTTAAGGTTGCCCCAATTTTTTCTACTAACTTGGCTTGTGTTTTTGATGCAAATTCGATCTGCTTTTATTGTGCCTGAAAAACACAAGCCAAGTTAGTAGAAACTAAAGTTTCCCTCCCAACCGGAAAGGGAGCTGTGTATTGCAGCGTTCCCTCTAAGGCTAAAATGCGCGCATTTTTCGCAGTAACTGGCAACAACCTTTGCACTCAGTTTACTAACTTTCGCAAGTTATTCTCATAAATATCAACCTCAATCGAGACTCCAGCCTCTCGAGGGAAACCTATTATTTTGAGACCATTCTTATAAAGCATTAACATAAGCATATTTGTGTCTGTCTTGCAGCTGATTCTCTGATTTCCCTCGTGCAGAGCTCGCTCGTGCATCAGCGAATCTATTACAGGGTGGGCGAAGCGGCCGTCTGGCGATTCTGCCTCTATAGAGTGCTGCTTGGTACTGCTCATGAACTTTACAATTTTTAACTGGTCGTATAATTGAATACTAAAATCAGTGAAGCACAATCTTCCTGCATTATTTAGAAGTATAAATACTCAGTTAAACATAAATAAATATCATACTCACACTTTGACGGTTTTTGTTTTATTTCCCTTTTAAAAAACGACAATTTCAGAAATCATGTCAATCGTTTTGAAACTGGTAAAAATGTAATCAGCACATTAGTCAAAAATACACATTTAAGTGTATAGTAATTAAAGACGACATACCATGTCCGTTTTTTTGAGAGTTTATTCATCATGTGACTTCACTCGATGTCTCTGCTGAAACGCAACATGGCGGCTGCACCATCGAAGAAAAAAAAGTAATGTTTCAGTAAAACAGAGCTAAAAGAAATCTGATTATCTATATGAGGATGGTGCGATAGTATTCTTAAATTTTGCTGTAATTCGCGTGATCATGTACGAGTCAATGCCATTAAATATCATAATGCCAGTCGTAAACACAGAGAATAAGAAAGCAAATAAGACGGCAACAATGACAAAGCACTGCATTCTTCTATGCTGAAAAACTAAGACCTAAGGTACTGCGCTCAAGGCGGAGCTTTCCCGAAATAAGCTACATTTATTGCGTATTTCATTATTGTTTAGTTTATTTCTTTGCATGCTACCTGCCTTTTAATTAAGCTATAATTAGCAATTTTAAACCATGACCATTTCTTAATTGAATTATATTTTTTGACGACGAAGAAATGATCTCAAAACTATTTTTCTAGCTATACAATCCGTAAAGGAAATTGATCGCTTTACTGTGTAAAGGGTGTAGTCACTACACTACACACCGTTGGTTTCATAAAGACATTCTGTCTGGAGACACGTCTATTTTTAAATCTTGCAAATAACTTTGCAGAATTAGGAAAGAAACAACTGAGAGGATTAATTATCCGTTTTACATTAAAAGGGGCGCTATTTAAATTACAATCGGGTAATACATAGCAGTGAACCTGTTTAAAAGCAACGAGTCAGTCAACAAGCCTTATCAGTGTTTCATATTTCATCCTGGTTATTATAATGCCAGTAAAACGCTAAACTTAATTTGTGGAGTACTGTACAGAGGATTACTCTCACATGACATTGCTGGACTGTTACTAAACTGTTTCATATTGTATTGTAAATGCCAGCGATAAGCTAAACAGGTCTTTTCAAAACACCTTCATTTGTAGACTGAACTACTGTGTTGGACATTTGGTTTTCTGAACTGTTGTAATATAATTCTTAGGTTTTCCTGCTTATTTTAATGCCAGCAATGAGCCAAGTGATGCCTATAAACATTGACAGGTTTGAAGTGTCTTCAGGTGCTTTACTTACTATTACAGCAACAAGAGTCTGACTGAAGAAAAAATGAATTGTGGTAATATTTATTACATTTACTTATTTTAACTACTAACATTATATTTATGTTCAAATGCCATATTTAATTATTAATACATTGATAAAAAGTGGGAACAAATGGAATTGGCCATTTTTGAAAAACAGACTTTTGGTATTCCCAAGAATGGAACAATTAGTAGCCCTAAAGATGGTTACAGTTGAAGGCAGTGCAGATGCCAGTGTTTTATGCAGTAGTATAAAGCAATTTTATGCAGGCCACCAGTTAAGCATGCAGTCTATATCTGTGATAACAACCGACAGGGCTGCATAGGAGGAGGATTCAAAATCAGAGGCAGAGCCACAATAAATGTCTTGTTTAAATGTAAAGTAAATTGTAAAATTGTTGAGATACTTGTGTTGGAATATTGTTTCAAAATTGTATAATGCAACAAAAATATATTAAAAGGGTTAATGCGTGGCTGAAGATTTCTCACTGATAATTTACCCTTTCTCAGTCAAAACGACAAGTTTCTCAGTATCTAAAAGCTTAGAGGGAACGCTGGTGGTATGCTTCTCCACAGACAGGCGGACTCAACGGTAGGAGGAAACCGGAAGTCAGCCATGTTGGAGGAAGCACGTAGCTGCAAGTACTCCGAACAACTCCACTGTAATCAGCTGCGGGGCAGGCAGCGATTGGGTAGACTTGGGCGCCGGGCTGATTGAAGGGAGGAGTTGGGTAGTACAAAAGGGACACAGCTACGTGAGTACAGCCCAGAGCTTGAATTTCATTTTTGTGTGCTGGGGGGATTCCCCCCCAACACTGCAGCCAATGGAGTTGATTCCAAAATTTTAGGGGGGAATGGCAAAAGAAAAGGCACTTTTGCATATAAAAAACTATATATATATATATATATATATATATATATATATATATATACATATATATATATATATATATACAGTGCCTTGCAAAAGTATTCAGACCCCTGACCAATTCTCTCATATTACTGAATTACAAGTGGTACATTGAAATTTCGTTCTGTTTGATATTTTATTTTAAAACACTGAAACTCAAAATCAATTATTGTAAGGTGACATTGGTTTTATGTTGGGAAATATTTTTAAGAAAAATAAAAAACTGAAATATCTTGCTTGCATAAGTATTCAACCCCTGTGCTGTGGAAGCTCCCAGTTTACACCGATGAAAGAAATTGCCCCAACAAGGACACAATTACCTTACCATTGGCCTCCACCTGTGAACCATTAAAGTTGCTGTCACATTTTCTGGATAAAACCCCACTGTTGAAGGATCATTGGTCAGGCTGTGAATCTGAAGGAAAATGAAGACCAAAGAGCAATCTACAGAAGTTAGAGATAAAGTAATACAAATGCATAGATTAGGGAAGGGTACAAAATAATATCCAAGTGTTTGGATATCCCAGTGAGCACAGTTGGATCAATAATCAGGAAGTGGAAGCTGCATCACACCACCCAGGCACTGCCAAGAAATGGTCGTCCCGTCACTCAGCGCTCAAACAAGAAGGAGACTTGTGAGAGAAGCCACTGAGAGGCCAACAATCACTTTGAAGGAGCTACAGAGTTCATTGGCTGGGAGTGGAGTAATGGTGCACCAGTCAACCATATCAAGAGCTCTGCATAACACTGGCCTGTATGGGAGGGTGGCAAGAAAGAAGCCGTTGCTCAAAAAGTACCATCTGAAAGCATGTCAGAAGTTTGCCAGAAAGCATGAGAGTGACCCAGCTGCAATATGGGAAAAGGTTTTGTGGTCAGATGAGACCAAGATAGGGCTTTTTGGCCAAAACTCAAAGCGCTATGTGTGGCACAAACTTAACACTGCCCATGCCTCAAGACACACCATCCCTACAGTGAAGTATGGTGGTGGCAGCATCATGCTGTGGGGATGCTTCTCATCAGCAAGGACTGGGCATCTTGTTAAAATTGAAGGAAGAATGGATGGAGCAAAATACAGGGAAATACTTCCCAACATAAAACCAATGTCACCTTACAATAATTGATTTTGAGTTTCAGTGTTTTAAAATAAAATATCAAACAGAACGAAATTTCAATATACCATTTGTAATTCAGTAATATGAGAGAATTGGTCAGGGGTCTGAATACTTTTGCAAGGCACTGTATATATATATTACTGCATCATGCATCATCATTCACACTGGTGTTGCTTTAAAATAAGCTGTTTTCAGGAGACCTAACAGCTGTTCATCACTGTGAGAAGAGCACTCTCCATTGCTTTTGCCATTGCCTGAAGTGAAGTTTTTGCATGCAGCAGAACAAAAAAGTGCCTTTCTTTTAAACCAGCGCTCGTAGATAGAAGAGTGATCTGCTGTCACTAAGACCACTTAAAGTGTCATATACAGGATGTTTCACCATTGGAAAGGCCCGAGGAGGACCAGGTGCAAGGGGAGGATGACTACATTGTTGCACCAGTACACCTCGAAGCTCAAGCAGAGGTTCTACCACCAGATCTAGAGCCAGAATCAGCGATCATTAAGGGCACACAGGATTCCTCAGAGACTGGACCTGTAGTAATATGGGTGTTTACAAAATAGTTAGTGTTAAAGTAAAAACAACAATTTCGTTTTAACTAAGGGGGGGGGGGGGGGGGGATGTAGTATATTGATAGATAGTCCCTAATTTCGTTAATTTGCGTTTTGGGTTAAAGTTGTGATTGTAACTTGATCCCTTTAAGAGCGCTAATGGCTGAGGGGGTCACGGGTTGGGTCATAGGATTGCCACATCAGTGCTAGTTAAAGTGCAGTCAGGCAGACGTTAGTATGTCGTTGGCAGCACTGTGTAGTAGGTCCCCTAAATAAAGTTATGTTATATTTACAGTGCTGAGTCAGTTTGCAATTAACATTAGAATCGCCGAGATTTAGGACTACAGACAACTGCCGCACCTGCAAAATGTGCGGCTCCATTTTAAAACGGTTTTAATATGAAAATGAAAAACAATCGGATACAACTTAATATTTTTATTTATGAACATCATGCATAACATTTTCCTAGCAAAAACACTGTCTTTACATTGACAATTAAACTTTTTTCTTATTTTTTTCAAAAAGAGCTCATATACATAATCATGAAAAGCTGTAAACTTTACGCAATAAACTTCTGTGTAAACAGGTGTAGAAAGCTGTATGCACATATAAAATTATAAAACATAAACAACTAGTTATAAAAATAGCATAAAACAAAAACATAACTTATGCAACGTGAAAGTGCTTTGAGTGAAACAGAGTTCTATTACAGCTTTCTAAGTACAATCTACGGAAAAACACGCTTTTCTAGTGTACCAGTGCATTTGCCACAGACTGCCTTTTCACAACGAGCGCAGACATCGAAAGTTCTGGGTTTTTTTGCATTTCGCAACCTGGCATTGTCTTCTATTCCATGTGCAGGTGGGCGCAGCGCTGGATGAAGGTTGAGGGGCATTTGCCACCCGGCTTTCATGTCTCTTATCAAAATGTTTCTGCCGTAGCTCCAGGGCTAGCTGCAAAATGAAGTCCCTCCAAGTGATTGTGTTGCCGGTGCACTCCTTGTACAAAACCAAAGCGTTGATGGCTACCAGGACCAAAACATAATAAAAAAACAGTCACAGGCCACCTGCGAGTACCACCTTTGACAGAATACAGCCGTGCCATTTGATGCAGTATATCAACACCGTACTTCGTTGCGTTGTAAAATGCAAAAGTCTCTGGCTTTCATTTAGCATCAGTCCCGATCGTCACTGATTTGTGCAGAGCTTGGAATAAGCACATTTTTAATTTTTTGTATACCTGTAAGTAGCGTAGCTATATCACACTATATTATGATTCAATGTGTATATTTTGTGACGACTGCTAATACAATAATAATAATAATAATAATAATAATAATAATAATAATAATAATATGATGTGTAGAATGACTTTCATTAGTGTTTCAGCACTCGACAGGAGTATATAATACTGTAGCGTTTCACGCAGTAGACAGAACAGAAGGAGACAACACGCTCTCGACCGACCACAACGAGCGTGCAACGCCCCGTTTTATAACCTAGCCACGCCCCTTTATGCTAATCGGGTGCCAGAGCGAACAGCTATCCCATTGGTCCCCAGCCGTACACTAGGACCAATGGGCGCACACAATCAACAGCCAATGACAGGGACCAGGGCGCATCATGCGTGCAGGATAGCTCGCACAGCCACAAGGACAGAGCGAACCCGCAGCTACAGGTAATACAGACGGGGGGGGGGGGAGAGGGACACAATACAGCGGCATTAACAGCACAGACAGTAGAAACAAGAGGGAATACAGTACGCACACAATACACAGATCGCTACACTACCCCCACCTTAGCCTTTTTGCCCCCAAAAAGTTCACAGGGTGCCATGCAGCATATGACCGTGATCGGCAACCTCCACCCCTGAAACACAGACCCCCCTCCCCGCATGTCCGGTTTTCCCTCTAAGGGCTTTGGTGGGTGAGCCGGCAGGCCGTGCTGTGCGGAAGGCAATCTGCTCTCCTCCGCTGGCCTGAGTGACTCTCGGCACCCCAGTATCAGGGGTTCTCCCTCAGGCAGCGGCAGATCTGGGCTCTTTGGCAGCAGTTCTTTCTGCTCCTGTCCCTTGGTCGCACCCCTTGCAGGAGCCCTTAAAAGGACTGGCGCTTCCAGCGGTGGCTCTCTTAAGACAGGTAGCAGTGGTGCTTTCTCAGGCGGCAGCGGCGGCGGTGCCTTCTCAGGCGGCGGCGCTCTCTCAGGCGGCGGCGCCTTCTCAGGCGGCGGCGGCGCTCTCTCAGGCGGCGGTGGCTCTCAGGCGGCGGTGGCTCTCAGGCGGCGGTGGCTCTCAGGCAGCGGCGCTCTCTCAGGCGGCAGCGGCGCTCTCTCAGGTGGCAGCGGCAGAGGTGCTCTTTCAGGCGGTGGCGACGGCAGGTCTCCCATCTCACACACTGGAGATGGTCCAGGCTCCCTCGTTAGCCTCCTCGAACGGCCACCCCTCCTCCGCTTTCGTTTTCGGGCAGGCAGTAGGTCCCCTTCCTCCTGGAAGGGGCAGCACGCCACTTGGTGCCCGATCTCCCCGCAGGCAAGGCACCAGCCTTGCTCCTCCAGCATAAAGGTGCGGGGCTAGGTTATAAAACGGGGCGTTGCTCGCTCATTGTGGTCGGTCGAGAGCAAGTGGCTAGAGCAGTGGGCTCTGTATGGTGCTGAAAGATCCTAAATAAAGCTTTGAACCTGGAAGCAGCGTGTTGTCTCCTTCTGTTCTGTCTACTGCGTGAAACGCTACACTGGTGTCAGAGTGAACGAAAGCGGAGGAGGGGTGGCCGTTTGAGGAGGCTAAGGAGGGAGCCTGGACCATCTCCAGTGTATGAGATGGGAGAACTGCCGCCGCCGCCACCTGAGAGAGCGCCGCCGCCGTCGCCTGAGAGAGACGCCGCCGCAGCCGCCTGAGAAAGCACCACTGCTACCTGTCTTAAGAGAGCCACCGCTGGAAGCGCCAGTCCTTTTAAGGGCTCCTGCAAGGGGTGCGACCAAGGGACAGGAGCAGAAAGAACTGCTGCCAAAGAGCCCAGATCTGCCGCTGCCTGAGGGAGAACCCCTGATACTGGGGTGCCGAGAGTCACTCAGGCCAGCGGAGGAGAGCAGATTGCCTTCCGCACAGCACGGCCTGCCGGCTCACCCACCAAAGCCCTTAGAGGGAAAACCGGACATGCGGGGAGGGGGGTCTGTGTTTCAGGGGTGGAGGTTGCCGATCACGGTCATATGCTGCATGGCACCCTGTGAACTTTTTGGGGGCAAAAAGGCTAAGGTGGGGGTAGTGTAGCGATCTGTGTATTGTGTGCGTACTGTATTCCCTCTTGTTTCTACTGTCTGTGCTGTTAATGCCGCTGTATTGTGTCCCTCTCCCCCCCCCGTTTGTATTACCTGTAGCTGCGGGTTCGCTCTGTCTTTGTGGCTGTGCGAGCTATCCTGCACGCATGATGCGCCCTGGTCCCTGTCATTGGCTGTTGGTTGTGTGTGCCCATTGGTCCTAGTGTACGGTTGGGGACCAATGGAATAGCTGTTCGCTCTGGCACCCGATTAGCATAAAGGGGCGGGGCTAAGTTATAAAAGGGGACATTGCACGCTCATTGTGGTCGGTCCAGAGCAAGTGGCTAGAGCAGTGGGATCTGAAAGAGATCCTAAATAAAGCTTTGAACCTGGAAGCAGCGTGTTGTCTCCTTCTGTTCTGTCTACTGCGTGAAACGCTACAGTATTGATTTCAATATGCTGCATAAACTGCGGATCTGGCGGTTGAAGAAGCAAGTGTTTATAACTTATTCATTTTTACGATTCTGCAGCTGAAACACCGTATGGGTATTTAATTCAAATATTTAGTAACACTTAAGAACGGACATGCACGAGATATTCACATAAGCGGAGATATTTAAATTTGAATTGCAAAAGCCGTTAAAAAAGCGGCTATGGCGGTGCTAGTGTTAATAAACAGTTTATTACAGATACAGAGTGTAGGTTGCCAAACCAGCCATAGTAGGGTTATCCCTAACTAAATAAAAAAGCAAACATACCACACATGAAATTTGAGCTTGCTGTAACATGGTGTTACTGACACTACTGGTTCTTGCTCTCCTAATTCCTCGAGTTTTACATACAGCTAATTTTCTTGCTACCTGGTGGAAATATTTACATGCGTTATCTATTCAAATATCCACTCAAAAGACAACTGGTTCTGTCCTTCTGTACAGAATTTTACGAGTAGGCCTAAATTCCAGTAGCGTGCTGCAGTTAGCAACACTCCCCACTTACACTCGCCACTTTTTAAGACGGCTTAGGTCTATTTTTTTGCAGTGTAAACGTAGCCGTCCTAAAAGCTTTGGTCTGGTTATTGCTCTACTGTAAATGCAGAGGTTCTTGAGACGGCTCACGTTTGCCACGTACATTCATGGGCAACTCCCCCATTGTCAGCGTCAAACAGGCACAGGCAACAGGAAGTTGGTATTGTTACTCTGACAACTGAACCAAAAATACAGAGGATGCCAAAACACAAACAGACTTTTATATTTGTACTACAATGTGAAAAGACATTTAAACGTGTATAATTTATGTGGGGTAAATGTGAAACAAGCCTAGTTACCAAGAAACTCTGTCAGAAATATTATTTTTCACACATATCTACAAATGATCTACGGTGATCGCATTTTGATACATATCATTATGAGGAAATGTTCGGTTTTGTGGGTACCTCTGTCTAGAATTAAACAATTCATTGCAGTAAACTCGGTAAGAAAATAAAGTTTTCCTCAACTGGGCGACTACAGTCCTTTATTTAAAAAGTACCTTAGACCTGACTATAGCGCTTGTTTAATTAAATTTACCGTATCATGTCTCTAACAATTATACAATTTGAAAAATAAAGCCGCAAACTTATGGAAGTTTTTTTTTTTTAAAATGATATTTTTATTGTTTTTTAAGTAAAAAACATGAGTAACAATACAGGCCAACTAACCACCAGCCCAGCCCCCCCCCCCCCCCCCCTACAGTGAGTTATAAAAAAAAAAAAAAAATGCAGTCTTATTTACTAAAACAGTTTCAACAGCTTCTCTAGCAATACATCTTTGTTACATCCTGGGTTACAGATTTTAATTTTGTTAATACACATTTACCCCCTGCTTACTCGTCCATACCTCAACAGTATACTGTACATTCCTGCATTTACCCTGCACGGTTAACCACTATACACAAAATGCATACATAGGCATATATACACACATACACATACATATACATACATACATACATATACACATACATATACATACACACACACACACACATATATATATATATATATATATATATATATATACAGTGCCTTGCGAAAGTATTCGGCCCCCTTGAACTTTGCGACCTTTTGCCACATTTTAGGCTTCAAACATAAAGATATGAAACTGTAATTTTTTGTGAAGAATCAACAACAAGTGGGACACAATCATGAAGTGGAACGAAATTTATTGGATATTTCAAACTTTTTTAACAAATAAAAAACTGAAAAATTGGGCGTGCAAAATTATTCAGCCCCTTTACTTTCAGTGCAGCAAACTCTCTCCAGAAGTTCAGTGAGGATCTCTGAATGATCCAATGTTGACCTAAATGACTAATGATGATAAATAGAATCCACCTGTGTGTAATCAAGTCTCCGTATAAATGCACCTGCACTGTGATAGTCTCAGAGGTCTGTTTAAAGCGCAGAGAGCATCATGAAGAACAAGGAACACACCAGGCAGGTCCGAGATACTGTTGTGGAGAAGTTTAAAGCCGGATTTGGATACAAAAAGATTTCCCAAGCTTTAAACATCCCAAGGAGCACTGTGCAAGCGATAATATTGAAATGGAAGGAGTATCAGACCACTGCAAATCTACCAAGACCTGGCCGTCCCTCTAAACTTTCAGCTCATACAAGGAGAAGACTGATCAGAGATGCAGCCAAGAGGCCCATGATCACTCTGGATGAACTGCAGAGATCTACAGCTGAGGTGGGAGACTCTGTCCATAGGACAACAATCAGTCGTATACTGCACAAATCTGGCCTTTATGGAAGAGTGGCAAGAAGAAAGCCATTTCTTAAAGATATCCATAAAAAGTGTCGTTTACAGTTTGCCACAAGCCACCTGGGAGACACACCAAACATGTGGAAGAAGGTGCTCTGGTCAGATGAAACCAAAATCGAACTTTTTGGCAACAATGCAAAACGTTATGTTTGGCGTAAAAGCAACACAGCTCATCACCCTGAACACACCATCCCCACTGTCAAACATGGTGGTGGCAGCATCATGGTTTGGGCCTGCTTTTCTTCAGCAGGGACAGGGAAGATGGTTAAAATTGATGGGAAGATGGATGGAGCCAAATACAGGACCATTCTGGAAGAAAACCTGATGGAGTCTGCAAAAGACCTGAGACTGGGACGGAGATTTGTCTTCCAACAAGACAATGATCCAAAACATAAAGCAAAATCTACAATGGAATGGTTCACAAATAAACATATCCAGGTGTTAGAATGGCCAAGTCAAAGTCCAGACCTGAATCCAATCGAGAATCTGTGGAAAGAACTGAAAACTGCTGTTCACAAATGCTCTCCATCCAACCTCACTGAGCTCGAGCTGTTTTGCAAGGAGGAATGGGCAAAAATTTCAGTCTCTCGATGTGCAAAACTGATAGAGACATACCCCAAGTGACTTACAGCTGTAATCGCAGCAAAAGGTGGCGCTACAAAGTATTAACTTAAGGGGGCTGAATAATTTTGCACGCCCAATTTTTCAGTTTTTTATTTGTTAAAAAAGTTTGAAATATCCAATAAATTTCGTTCCACTTTATGATTGTGTCCCACTTGTTGTTGATTCTTCACAAAAAATTACAGTTTCATATCTTTATGTTTGAAGCCTGAAATGTGGCAAAAGGTCGCAAAGTTCAAGGGGGCCGAATACTTTCGCAAGGCACTGTATATATATATATATATATATATATATATATATATATATATATATATATATATATACTATGTAACCGAGCTGCTTCCACTCAGGTTCGTTGTCCCTTTAAAAACTGACCCAACACACACAGGAATGGATTTTTATGTGCTGACGCGCTATTTTTAATTCACAAAAATGAAACAAACACAAAACAAACACCTAGCTCTTTACGAGCACTAACTAAACTCTCCGGAACAATTGCCCTGGGAGTGCATTTTTCTGCAGGTAGGAATTTAACCCCCTCCCTACTGTCTTACAACACATATATACATATATACACATACAAATACACACAGACTAGCCTATGATCAATTATTGGATGTATCCCCATTATCTGGGGGGGGGGAGTCTGTTTTGGGAATGTAGTTAATAAAAGGACCCCATATTTTTTCAAACACCCTAGGAGTTTTTCTTACACTGAACATGATTTTTTCTGGGGTACAGTATGATATTAATTCTCTCCACCACTGGTTTATAGAAGGAGAATGTTCAGACCTCCAATTCACAAGAATACACTTTTTGGCTGCTGCTGTCATTGCAAGTAGTACAAATTTTCTTTGGTAAGTGCTCAGATGTAATAACTCCCAATCGTCCCCCATAACTGAAATTCTGGGATCTGGTGGGATATGGGTTTCCAGCACCTTTGATATATTGAGATGTATACTATCCCAGTAGGTCTTTAAGACTGGACAACTCCATAGCATATGCAAGAGATACCCCGTCTCCACTTTACATCTGGGGCAGGTTGCAGTAATATTTTTATTGAACTGATGCAGTCTGTGTGGTGTGTAGTAAGTACGGTGCAATATGTTAAACTGTATCAGTCTATGTTTAGTGCTTGTTAATAATCCCTGAGAATTTTCCAGTAGTCTTTCCCACTCCTGCAATGTATATTCACACTGCAAGTCCTTTTCCCATTTCACTTTAATCCCAGTGTGGTTATGTTTCAGATTATTATTCAAAACATTGTACATACGAGAAATTAACCTATTAGGAGATAAAGTATTGAATATTTATTTTTCCAAGGGGGATTCAGGAGATTTTGGAAAAAAATGTTTTGAGTTTGTTCTCACCCAGTTTCTAATTTGTAGGTATTTAAAGAAATGTGTTTTTGATATTCCAAATACCTCAGTTATCTGTGTGAAGCTTAAAAAAATATTGTCCCTATACAGGTCTCCAAGATGTTCAATACCTTTTTTTCTCCAAATTCCATAAATCCCGTCTGCTATAGCCTTGGGAATAAAGGGGTTATCTTTAAGTGGGGTGTATTTAAATAATTTATGCTGGAGCCCAAGAAGTGTGTGGCTCTCCAGCCAGCAACTGAATGTATTCAGTAATGCAGGGTTATTAATTATTATTGTTGACATCATTTTTCTAGAGCCTATAAATGGGACCGCACTCAGTGGAATGGGGTCAGCAATGTGTTGTTCTATGGATGACCAAGTTGCATTAACTTTGTCTAAATTAAGCCATACCCATATACCACGAAGCTGTGATGCGAAATAATATAGTTTAAAATTAGGAAGGGTCATTCCCCCCTTGATAAATGGTGCCTGAAGTGTTGAAGCCTTTACTCTAACATGTTTATCATGCCACAGAAATTTAGAAACAATTTCTTGAACTTTAATATAGAACAGTTTTGGAATTTTTAAGGGAATTGTTTGAAATAAATATAAGAATTTAGGCAAAACATTCATTTTTATGATATTCACCCTACCAATTAGGGATAGGGGTAGATCAGTCCATCTTTGTAGATCATTCTTTATTTTATCTAGTAGTGGTAAGTAATTAGCCTGGTAAACTTTACCTATGGAGTTAGTTATTTGGACCCCCAAATATTTAAAACCATTTGGACTCCACCTATAAGATCAAACCAACTGCAGGCTGTGTGGTCCAGTGGTTAAAGAAAAGGGCTTGTAATCAGGAGGTCCCTGGTTCAAATCCCACCTCAGCCACTGACTCATTGTGTGACCCTGAGCAAGTCACTTAACCTCC